>NW_017805798.1:2221297-2261968 GCF_001891065.2 Hippocampus comes
TGGCCCCCCCCCCCCCAACAGCCTTGCTTTAAAAGAAAATCTCCATTCCTTTGTGAATTTTGTATGGTTGTGTTCTGATTTATCCATATCCATTCTATTTACCATACTTAATAAAAAAATAAACAAAATGGTATCCCCCTCATAAACCCACGTGTCCTGTTCTGCAGTGACTAGTGATCAAATGGAGGCCCTGGACAGAGACGAACTGAGAGCTCGAGGCAAGAGGCGCCTAACCCCGAGCCCCACCCCGAACAAAGCCTCAAAGCGGGCCAAAATCAAGGTCACGCTTGTTTCCCAAAGCGAGTCGGCTGGGGCTACCATCAGCCCATCTGTACAGGAAGGTACAAATCAACATTATCTTTACCTATATACTGTTTGGCATGGCCAGGAGAGACATTGTCCACATTATATACCGCAGATCAATGTTTTCCAGCCTGTATTGCGTGGAGTCTCGCTTTGGGTTTCAATCTAAAATGTTCATTCAACGTGCCGGTGTCCATTCCATTTCTTCCATTCTGCTTCCTGACTGACACTTTTGTTCATTACCAAATTTATCGTATTACTTCTAATAAAACAAGTGTGTTATTGTAAGTATTCTATTTGCTGTTGAACTAGTTGTTGAACTCAAATGTATGCCATAAGTGACATTGTCCCGTTGGGGTAACAAAGTCTGACAGGCCACCAGCCCTAATGACGTTTTTTCTGTATACATTAACACCACACACTCTTGGGATTGATTTTCCAAAAGAAACGCCACACTGTTGACCTTGTTGGCATTTTTTTTCTCCAGTTCGGTCACATGCGACTATAACCAAGTTACAGTTCACGACGTGTTTTTTTTTTGCTCATCTTCCGCGGCACATAAGTGGTTGTGAATCCTTGCCGTGGATAATGTGTCCCCGAACTAATGGAATTTTGACCTTGACGTTGTCTTTGTGCAGTGGGTGTTTCTGCAAAGCCCCTAGCAGTGACAATGGGACAGAGTGTGGCCGGAGCAGTGGAGCTCTCCGGACTTCTCACAGGCCAACGGTAAGCTAGTCTTCCCGGCTGTACATTAGCCATAATAACCAGTCAAGTACGAAACTCCCTAACCCCACCCATGCCCCATTCCCACGTAGCCGGACAAAATTTTTTAAAAAAGCTTGTCTGGTGCAAAGGGGCTGTTGCGCACTATTAAGAAAACGGAGACTTATGACCACAGAGCACTTGCTGAGGTGGCTCTTGAGTAGACTGGTGGTTATGTGTGTCACTGCAGGTCTGCTAGTCTCTCAGAGGTGTCTGGTACCCTGTCCTCAGGCTCCAGCTCCTTCAACAGCGCGCAGCCTTGCATGGTGTCAGGGTCGTCCACACCAATCCAGGCGCAAGCTCCGGCTACTGCCCAAGGTATCTTTGCCCTGCCCCCCTCCCCTTACCCCCTCCACGTTTGATCGTACTAGCATCTGTGCCACTATAGCTTCCGCCGCGCAGTGCTACTATAGCCTTACCACCCCCAAGGGCTCCTCTGGCCATTTTTAACTGACGTAAACCTGTGTGAGAGCATTTTTAACCAAATGTCATCGATCACCTCTTACACCATCACTGTTTGTCACTTGTCCTGAATTTACCCTTTTGGACATGTGGTGCGAACAGTGTGCGTCCACCACACTTCGAGGTTGCTGGCCGCAGGGCCGCATGGGTTGTGACGGGGAGAGTTTTTCAAGAAAGATTTTGATAATTGTGTCTTGTGTGTGCGCAGCATCTTCCGCCAGCAGTTTGCTACAAGGCCTAAGTTTCAGTCTTCAGGAGATCGTCACCAAAGCACCTAGCTTGCCCTTTGCGGAAGCCTGCACTGGAAGCACACAGGTATGACAGCCAATATTCAAAGTATGGCTCGTGAGCCATATATGGGCCCGCTCTATACTTTAAATCGGCCCACAGATTATTAATTTCCCTGCGTTTCCGCTGTCAACGTGTTTCCAAGCAACTGTGACGCCATTGGAATGAAAAATGACCTCTTGTCGTTAAGTGGGTGATGATGTGGGGTCGTGTTATTGGTACACACATGGACAAAGAAATTGTCATCATCCCTCTGAATGAAAGAACTAAACCATAATAATAAAAATACGACGAGCAATAACAAACCAAAACTTACCAATGAAAATCAGACATTACTTTGGAATTCTGATTCAACAGAATTATTTACAAAAACAAGCAAAGTGAAACAGGAATGGGCAGAAATGATGGTACCCCTAGCAAAGATCGAAAATAAGGTCTTATACAAGGTCTTAAAACGATGACTCATTTATCAAAATATTTATTGATTAATTTGGTGATCGATTCGCTCTCGGTTAATCATTGCACCTTTTTGAGGTTTGTGGAAGTAAAAAATTCGGACATTTAGCAACATTGCCTGCTATTCTCCAGACGTTCTGTGGCAAGCCGCAAGGTCAGGTCCTGAGCGCCGTCTCCACCACCACCAATAGCAGCACTCTACTCCGCGCAGTGCCCGTGGTCACCGCGGGGGGCGTGGCCAAAACCAACGCAATCCACCAACTGCTCACAAATGGCGGACTGGCCAAGCTTGCCAGCAGTTTGCCCGGCTTGGCCCACATCACCAACCAGACCGCCGGTATGTCTCGAACTGCCAAAGGGCGACGGCCACGCTGAATGGCAGCGGTGTTCATCCAACGCGCTGAGCAAGGATGCTTGTGTAAGAGGGCAGCTCTGATGACCAAGACAGCATCTGGGGACAGACTAGGAGTACAATAGAATTTGTACTGCGACACCTTTCGAAAAGTCAGGGCGAAAAAGGTTTTCACTTTGCAGTGTTTGTTTTCCGTGCCCCGTTTAGGGCGCTCGTATCAATATATGAAGCTGTATGACAGAAAATAATTGTGTGTGTCAAGTTGGTCAGCTATTTTTGGTGTTTGAAAGACTAGCCTTTGTCCCAAGTGTTGAAGCGGTCATTTTATGTTTATTTGTTTCGTCATGCCATACTCTGTTTTGTAAACGCTCCATTCAATCACCCGCATGTAATGTCCATAAATGCCACAAATGCTGACATGTATTGACATGACACAACCTCTGTCCCTGTTGCAATAAAAACTGGAATCATACTGGCTGTTAAATGCTTCTGTTTTTTCCCCCCCCACTTTTGTCTTCAGTTTCAACTGCATTTGCCATCCCACCCCCTCCCCTAAACTAAACCTGACGCATTTGCTGTAATTCTCATTTCTTTGTCAAGCTGCCAGTTTGACTTGCATGGAACAGTAAGACCATTCACGTCCTCTTATTGGCCTGCATTTTCTATCGCGTGTCGTGCTGAGCCTTATTTTATTGTGTCTTGTCATTAGGGCAGAAAGCCCCCACGTCCATAACAGTGATGCTTCGAGGAGCGCAACCCGCAAGCAGAGTGGGATCGCTCAGCCAAGCTGCTGAGGTGACGCCCGCTCAGAACAGTGAGACCCAGGTGCGTCTCGTTTGATGATTGTCTTCAAAAGTATAAGGTTGCGGGGAGGCTTTCAAGAACGCCACGAAGGCGACTCGTGTCACTTTACGCGCCGCGATAAAACTAACTGTTGACACAGCTCCTCCCTTTCGACCCTTTCAGGTAGAGGTCCCTGTCCCAGACTTTTCAGTTTAGATTCAACCAAGACTCTAAATTGTCCGTTGGTGTGAATGTGGTTGGTGGTTTGTCTATATCGGTCCAGTGTGTACCCCGCCTCTTGACCAAACGCAGATGACCCTAATGAGGACAAGTGCGCTAGAAAATGGATGGACGGGAGGTTGAATGTAGACAGGCCTCGACAGATGACAAAGTGAGTGTTGCTATTTTTCACCGGCAAAGACAAAATGTGTACTTTAGAACATCCAGATAAGTGCAAGTGTAATTGCCCTTTTTCATTGTCTCCCGTTGTGCAATTGTGAGTTAAAAAAAAAAGACAATTATAAGTGGCATAATGGCTTCTGCTCAATCTTATCTGAGCCTGTTTCGAGCTGCAGCTCGGGAGCTTTTTGAATGATGTGGATACAAAAAATGTTTTCAGCATGGATGGCAACATTTGATTTGCCCTACATTTCTAAATACAAATAAAACTTTAGAGGGACTTTTCTAAAAATGCTCTCTAGACCCTTTAGTAATGCTTTAAACAATAGGCACTGGGATTGATTTGCTTTAAAAAATAAAAATAGAAAATACCCACAGTATTGCTGCATCATGTGTGATGATTTAAATTCATATCTCTGACTTTTTTTCTTGCAGTAATCAAGTTTTTTTTTGCGGCTCCTCCCTACAAGTGAGCTCAGAAGCCAAACGGGACCGGCATACTTCAGGGGCCCCGACCTACTGCAGCCCTCTTTCAACAAGCGTTCGTCTGCCGATAACTTCACTTGAGCTTCCAAGGAACATCATGACTGTACAAGTGGACATTTACGTTGACTGAAATTTTAATCACAATTAACGCCTGTCACATTTACAGGAGTGACTGCGGTAGAAACTAATGTTGCTTGTGTGCGCAGGATTTTTTTTTTTCTCCATGTGATAGCAGGAGCATATTTGTGTCTGGTGGCAACACGGACACCAACATTCCAAATATATGTTTACGTTCATTGATGACTACCATGTCTTTAATGCTGATTCTCTTTAACACCAAATGTCCCATGTGTACACTACAAGTTTTTGTGCTGTTCAGTAAAAAATCCCCCTCACCCCCGCCAATTTGCCCTGCTATTTTCCATTCTACATAAGCCATCCCGTGTGTTTTTCTCTCAAGCTCCCCGAAAGCCTGATCTAATGCACAAGTGGCGTGTTTACAGCAGCAGCATAAATACAGCCCACTCATCTGAGTAGACATCCTGTCTTAAATTCTGCACGCAGATAAGGCCAGGAAGATTGTGTGCCTTCCCTCTTATATAAAGCACGCTTTGTTTGTCACTGCTGGCAAACCTGCTGGCAGTTGCCTCTCAAGCCTCTTATTACTGAAAGCATCTTTGTTTTCGGTTGTAGTTTAATCCTATAGAGGCCTACACACAAAAGTATACTGTGTTGCTGACCCTGCTCTGGTTTTACAAAGCAACTACAGTACCTACAAAACATACAATAGGATGATCTAACGATTGATAGTAGGGATGTTTGATACCACTTTTTTCAGGCCGAAACCAGTACGAGTCTTCACTATTTTAGTACTCACTGATAGAGCATACTGATACCTTCTAGTACTTTTGAAAACTAAATATAAAATAAAATACAAAATTCATTCATCATTAACACAGCTGATGATTCAACCATGTTTATCAAACTGCCGCAGTATAGCGCCAACTACTGACGAGTATGACTTAGGTCAGCAAGTTCAAAATTCCCTTGCGACAAGAAAAATCACTCAAAATTCTGGCGGACGTCTGGCAAACGCTTTTCGGACCTTGAGCGAACCTGACAAACTGACATGATCGTACATTTTGCTACTTTCGCCAACAGTTGCAATTATTCGCCTCTTAGTGGGATAGGGGCTTTCAGTACCCGTCGGATGGAGGGATGGATGGACAGATAGATTTACGGTCAGAGTTGTAAATCAGGGCTAGTCTGAGTTAGGGTTTGTAATTAGGGTTTCACATTCTTCCTTTTTGGGCGGAAGGGGGAGAGGAATTCCTTCCTTCCATTCATATTGTCGTGGTTTCGTTGCCTCCATCCTCTCATTCCTTTCTTCCTTCCTAAGTCAATTTAGAATGTTGTCTGTATATTTCTCTGCCGAGGTTCTATATTGCCGGCAGGTGGCGGTACAGACGTGCCCCTCAACAACTGTTTTTCTGTGTGTTTTGCTTGTGCGTACACGTGTACGTCAGCGTTCCACGTTTTTCTTGTGCGCCGAATAAAAGTGGTCAACGGAGCTAAATCTAACAAACAACCGCAATAAATCAACCGTGTTTACTTCAGTTAACGTTAAAACACAGATTGTACCTTTTCGTGTTGTTTAATTTGTAATTTCTGGCCTCCTTTTGCCATGTACTACAGCTATCAGAATAAGAAAATGTGTTTTACTTGATTTTTTTTCTCCCACCTCTCCAGAATTACATTTATGATAAAAGTTTGAAGAGCAGTAGTTAGAGGACTATCTTTGCCGTCTACTACAGCAATCAGAATGGGGAAATGTAAATCAACTCATTTTTGTTTACTATTAGTGTTTATATATTGTCAATTTATGACTATTACTGTTACTCCAATGCCTCTTATTTCAGCATTCAGGTAAGTGGTCAACCATTTCCCGCTACTACCACGTTACACTACATTTGGATTTAGGGTGATTTGTCCCACGTCACCGTAGAACACGTAATGTGTTGACGGTCTCTAACAATTTATGACTATTACGTTGACTTCTTTGTCTTTTATTTCCGTATAATGGGTGACAGGAGCACATTTTAGCCTATAGTAAGTGGTCTACCATTATCCCGCTTCGACTGCCATGACACTACAAACATTTAGATTGAGGGTGATTTGTCCCACATATGTCTCCGTAGAACACATAATTTGTTGACTGTCCCTAACTCAGATTGTAAGTGCGAATATCAAACAGTGAACGTCCGAGCAACTTTTACTCGCTGCTAAAAGCAGGCTAGCTCGGAGAAGGGTTGCTTGTGCTAGCTCACTCATTTGTGGAAATGATTCTCTCAAAAAAAAAAATCACTCACAATACAAATTATGGTCAGTAAAGCGTACAAGATCCATAAAAATGCAGCCAGGTAATAAAATAAAGTGTCTTTTCGCCGCCCCCCAGGAGCTGTTTCCATATCATCAAAGTTTCTCAATCACTTCTCGGCAGTCGCCTGGAGCTTCAGGTAGAGGACAGCAATCACTTGAATCACCCCCCTCCCCAACCAAGAAGACACCGGAGAGAGGTTGGATTTAAAACCCGCCCTCCAGAGGGATCTCGTTTCCCCCCCCAAACCTCCTATTTCTCTCTCTCTCTCTCTCTCTCTCTCTCTCTCTCTCTCTCTCTCCCTCTCTCTCTCTCTCTCTCTCTCTCTCTCCCTCGCTCTCTCGCTCGCTGTCCCCTCTTCCTTTACCTTTACCCCTCGCATTTGGCCGTCTCCCCCAGCACAATCATGGATCTCGTGGCGAGATGTTTGTTTCTCCTTCCCTGCCTCGCCGTGATACTGGCACTCGATTTGGAGGCGATCGACCCCAGCTACTTCGTGGAGCCCGCTGCCACATCAGATGTGATCGACTACAAGGATCCCTGCAAAGCTGGTGAGTGAGATTTTCATGCCTATTTTTTTTAACCGACGTGTATGATGAGATTTTCCGCGTATGCGTGGACGTGCCACGATTGTGTTTGTTTGTGTGCGCGTGTGGGGAGGGGGTGTGGGGTGCGGGAGGGGGGGATCCGAGATGACAGTGGTGCGACGGAGTTGGAGAAAAGGCTCCAAGGGACATTGTGTGCAGTCGTTTGGCTTTGGGGGACTGAGTTTGAAACATTTAAAGGCAGGTAGTAAGTGGCTGTGTTTGACCCAAAAAGTTTTTGCTGGTTGAAAAGTTGCAGCATACATTTTTTTACTCCTCTATATGTGATCGTGATTAGCATGCTTTGGATGATGAGGGAAAAATCAATTTTATCAATGTCCGCTCCCTTTCTTGGATGGTGTCAGTATAGGAAAAAATCATTTTTGGACAGTGCTTTGGCCTGCTTAAGCTCACATTATTTGGCCAAGACGTATCTGAGTTGTCATGATAATCATTTTCCTGCACTCTGAACTCCCACGTCTTGCCAAATCCCTTTTGGGGATTTTTTTTTCCATCTGCTGAAAGTATTCCTGTTACACTGCCCTCCAATATCCTCAAAGAGCTTACTTATTATGCCTGTGACCATTTCTGATTCGGCAGCTGGCTGGAAAGCGCAACTTTCATCAAACCGCTAATCTGATGTCTTCATCTTTGACCCCACGACCCCACACGCCCAAGAAAAGGGTGTATTAAAGCCTTGTATAAACACAACCAAGGTAGCCTGCAGATGTCCACAGCCGGTGAATGGGCTACTTCCTGTTATTGTTTAACTCTTTTAATTTTTTTTCACGTGTGATTACTGATTACGCACAAATATTGATTTCCGGGACATGATGTCCTGTTCTGAGAAGTTGTGAGCTGTGTTTTGTGTCATGTCAGAGTGTGACTCGTGGGCGGATGTTATAGTGATTGGTAATGTGGTTGACATCTTGGAAAGCTGGAAGACGGTCAAGACACCTATCTGCTTGCTCTGCTTCCTCATTATTTGACCTCTGTATTGCTGCCCTTGTTTCCATTTTTTTTTTCTTGGATGGTTCCTGGGAAAAATCCTGTTTTGCTTGTTTGCCCTCAATGTGTCTTGTATGTCGGAATTCAGGCATGGGTCTGTGAAGAAAAGCATTGATGATTTTTGAGCTGGCGCGTGAGTGAAACCGACTGTGGCACCGCTGGTGGGTGGAGTTTGGCGATAGTTTTCATGAATGGCGGAACCTTAGCCACTCGTTATTCCACAGTTCAAACTTAGAATCGCCGCTGAGCGGTGTTGCAATGTCGCAGATGGAACAGGGAAATCAAAAATGCACATGAAATTTCATCCCTCAAAAAAATGTAGTTTAATATTGTAATGTGTAATAATAATAAAGAAATAAAAATATTGCCCCCCCCCAAAAAAAAAAAAAACTGGCGGATTTTCAAACAGCTAATATGGGCCAGCCAATTAATCCATTTTACTGGACTGTATATTGTGTTTTAAAATGAAAGTCAACTGTCGCGATTTTGTACGTACCTGACCTGTTGCTAGAATGCAAAGCGCGGAGAGTCTCTGTCTCCAAAATGGAGTGAATATCGTCAGTCATTCCCAACAGTCACTGAAGATAGCCAAACTCCCTTCCTTTAATCTTGCCCGTTTCTTGTCTTTGTGGCAATCCGCTTCTTCCTTGACAATCATGCCATGTTTTTGTGGTTCAATAAATAATATACGAATATTGTATGCGGGTCCTCAAAACACAATACAGGGTCACAGGTTTTTTTTCCCTATTCAGTCTATGGTTAGATATGAGGTGTTCAAGGGATGATGCAATGAGGGATGAGAAACACACTTTATTTAAAAAAACAAACAAAAAAAACACAATCGAAATTGCAACAAAATGGCCAATCTAAAAATACCACTCACCTTCAACTCATTTTGTCGGAACACATCACATAAAATGTCTTCCAAACTCCACATCTAAAAAAAAAAATGTCTTCCAAGTCCCCTGTGGTCTTGTTGAAGCCAAACTTGAGTGTCACCTTAGCCTTCACGCTACACTTCAACAAGACCACAATGTTCAAGTTAGGGCAAGAGTGATGTTTTCTCGTCGACTGAATATAAATAGCAAACTTGGCTTCCCCAATTTAAGAAAAAAAAAGTGTTCCTTATTCTTCTGTTTGGTCCCACAAATAAACATCAAAAATATATTTGTAAGACAATATATTCTTGTCTCCTGCCTGGAAAAATAAACATCATTTTGTCTCGATGATAAATAAAACATGGCTTACAGCGTTTTACACAGACAGACCCAAACTCTAAGATTTAGATTTTAGACAGCTCTGTTTTCACAAATAATTCAACCGTGCCACTTTCAGAGTTAAATGACAAGATGTCTTCATGTAGAATGGGATTGATTGGCGTAAGGCGGGGCAATAAGTCTGATGTAAGAGCGCCTCTTTGGGAAGCCAACCCCTGGAGGTCTCGACTTGGCAGGAGCCCCGGGAGACATTTAAGACTCGAGGCAGATTAGATCCACTTCTTTTCAAAATGAAAAATAGATGAGAAGCAGTCATGCTCGACTTGGTGATAATCGTGAGGGCGGCGGCGGCTTTGACGTGAATAGTCGCGCGAATTGATGAAGCGGACTTGCATGACAGCAACCTTGTCAGCATGTTTTTGTCAAAGTGACCTGCAGGAAAATAGACCAAAAAAATGTTGTGGTGGCATTTTGTAGAGATGCACAAAACCCTTTTTAAGTAACTTTGAGTGTACGAATCGATGATAGCTTTTGTTTCTATTTTTATGCGTAATATGTGCAAACCGACACATGTGTGCAAAACATTTTTGGTTTTGTCATCACAACAACTAGATTTGACACGGATCCGATCAGCTGGATCGCATCGGCAGATGGTTAGCGTTTTATGCAAAATAGGTGATCGGCCCTAACGTCCTAATTTGTCCATCGATCAATGACGTCAATGATCAGATGAGCAAAATGAGGCATCACAGCAGGGGTGTCAAATTCATTTTTGTCTAGGGTCACAATGTCGTTATGGTTTCCGTCAGAGAGCCATTATGACTGTGAAACCAAATAAAATATGATCGCCTCCTATTTCATAAACACGACAAAACTGGTGAGGAACTAGTTTTGAATTCAGGCGTCAGTAAAAGCTGCTCAAATATTACATTGATTTTAAAAGAGGGATTGGGAACAAAACATGCTTGAAATATTTCCGCATTTTTAAAAGTGAAGACAAACTGCAATTTTGCTCGTAATTTGCTTTCGCCGGCCACATAAAGAGATGTGGCGGGCCAGATTTGGCCCCCGCGCCTTTAGTTTGACACCTGTGCATTACAGCAAACGCAATTCCGTCCGCTTCAGCATTTATGAGTTGATTTGGACATGCTTTTTGGCTCCTGCACGTTTTTAATCTGCACTGGTGACAGGCTGAGCCAAAGTCGTCCTTCTCTTTTTCCTCTTTTATGAAATTTGGTTTTCTCGCCTTTCTTAGCCCCTCAGCTCTCTTCCTCCTCCTCCTCTTGGACTCGCCGACGCTGACTGTAGGTCATTCACCTTGTGCCAAAGGAAAGCGGTGCTGGAAGGTGCAGGCCAGACAAACGGTGACTTATGTCATTCCTCTTGCGGTCAGCGCTCAACCTGGTTTGGTCCTCTTCAAATACAATTTTTTTTCCCCTTTGAGGTGTATTTAAAAAAAAAAAAAAGTCACACTCTGTTTAATGTTCCCCATTAAAAACTTCCTCTCACTGACCCCATAAACCTTTCAGAGTTATGAAATCACGTCTAGCTATATGACACCCTACATTATACCTTCTTGTATGCATAATGCTGGCATTGAAAACGGCTGTCTGTCTTTGACAATGCAACCTTATTGGCTCAACAAACATGCCGTTGTTGTTTGTTTGTTTGTTTTTTTCTGTAAAACTGAGACTTTTTGGCAAGGCTTCCTCCCGTCGCCAGCGATGACATCTTTCGGCACCTGCTGACGCAATCGGTGATCAAATTATTTCGACTGGAGCCACTTCTTCATATGCTACACTTGGAACCTATAGAAAGCTGCATTTTATTACCCCCCCCCCCACACACACACACACAAGCCCTCCAGTTGGCCACGTGTTCCAGTGAGATGGTAGCAACTCCTTTTGTGCCACTTTGCCTCACTGTCTCATTATCACACGTTGACGGTATCAGAAGACAAGACCTTTTAATGTGCTTAGTAAAGCACCAATACCAATTTTTTTCTTCAAACCGTATGAAGTATGGTGCTGCCTGGAGATCGAAATGACTCAACTTTTGATTCTCTTTTTTTTTTCCCACATCCGAGCCATCTTTTGACCGATTATTTTTGTTTGTTTTGCTTTGTCTTGAGAGCATCGACTTTGAGATGCAAGCGTTGTAATGTCAGCAGTGACTCAAATCACTTCCCGACAAGCAGCAGTTTGGCAGATACACTTGGTGAAAACTGATACCAAAAAAGAAAGAGAATTACACGTCGCCTGTTTTAAAACAACCGCATGGCTTATTTCCGTCCACAATGCAGCTCCATTCCTTGGCGTTGCGCCGCTAACGCCATCGGGCTGTCTGTCGAACTTCGTGATGGGCCTTTCAAGCATCGCTCGAGCAGATGCTTTTTCTTTTATGATGGAACGCAGGCCCTATAGAGGGGGAGCCCACACTGGGTGTTTTTTTTATTTATTTTCTTTACATGACAGGACCCCTGCCGCTTCTCTCTCGGCAGGGTTCAGGTGATTAGGGCCCACGATCTATTGGCGTGGTCTCAGTGCATTAGTCGGAACAATATGTTTGTCGTCAGCGCTAAGTCATAACTAATCTTGCATCACAAGTCTGATGGCGGAGCCCGAGCTGGAACAAATGCTTCGGATGGTTGGGGTGGAGGTCGGGGGTTGGGTTGCGAGGTAGGGTTCATTTAAAACCGCTCAATGGATGCCTAATTAGCTTGCTTTAATGAGGAGCTTAACAGTCATTGCTTCATTCTTTACCGGTGATTTTCTTTCAAACTATTCACCGCCACTTCGATGCCGTTTCCGGTAACCGTGAGGCGATAAGAACACGCGTGAGCCGCCGAATCAGTTCATCCTAAAACGCTTTTACAACTCAAAATGAAACATTGCAGCCATCTAAACTGGTGCTGGAGTGCTGCGTTTTTCCAACTTGAAAAACTCCAAATAAGCAGTCGATAGGTTGCTTGGGCTTGGAGGTGTATCGGTAATTAGTGGCGGAGATGAGCTGTGAAATTCAATCCGCTGACGGGCTTGATGTCGCGTGAAACGTTGAAGGCACCATGGACGCTTGCCGCTCGCCCTTTGCAACTCGGGTCGCTCTCACTCGAGTCATTAAGCTCCAAGTTGCAGTGCAGTGCGCTGACGGTCTTCCATCTCAGCTTTGGCGAATGAGACTCGAGGCTTCTGCAAAGATAATTACTCGAATCTCCGACTGTGGCGGATGAGACCGCGGCCAGAGCTTCTTTTCTAATTATACCTTGTCTACCTTTCTCAACTGAGTAGCTCAGCAAATTGGCTCGCTTCTCCCACCTTGCGCTCAAATTGCCTTGTTAGGGGAATGTCAAGCAAAATAATTGCGGAGGAAATCACAGGTGCCGCTTTGACAAACAGCCCTATTTATAGAACACTTCCAAAACAACACGTGTAATAAAATGCCGTACGCATTTCAATGTCATTCTCTTTGTCTCGTGTTGGAATGAGTTGATGTACTAAAACAACGGGGCAAAAATGCTCAAAAAAAAGAAAAAACAATCAGGCCTTCCAAAAAAAAACAAACAAAAAAAAACCAAAATCATCGGAAAAAAATTCGGAGTTTCAAAGCCAAGGAGTGAAAATGAATTTTAAGACGATGTTTAAAAAATGGACAGCGATGACGTTTGGCTAATATGCAGAGGGAGGTCATTGCAAAGCGCAGGCCGAGCAGCAGAAAAAGCTCGACACCCTCCCGCTGATCTTCTGCGAAGATTTCAGGACCTCCAGAAGTAGCTGGTCAGCTCACCTGGGCAGCAGCAAGGGGGAGGAGCAACTCCGAGAAGTATAAGGAGGGGCGAGAACATTTCAAGATTTAAACACGAAGAAAATGCAAGCACTGACACCCAGTGAAGGGAGGACAGATTCGGAGTTATGTGCTCCAGTTCAGACGGCAACATTTTGAGCCAACTGGAGACGTTTGGGGTAGGCCGGGCCGGGTCCAAAATGAAGGATGACTTTTTCAAAATACTCTTGTGCCAAGAAGGGGGCTTTAACTTTGCCATCCTAACGACTGCATAGATCCAGTGGGACGTCTGAAGTCCGACACGATCGGTTTCATGATGCCGGTTGATTTTCCAAGTTCAACATCAAAATGTCCTTCAAGGTGTTCAAACTGTCGGCATCTTAAAACCTCAAAAAATTTTACAGACAACATCCGTTTCACCTCAACTCATCATCCTTTCCCCATGAGAGCCCTCGGGAATAAGGTGGACGGAATGGAAGCGAAAAAGTGATGCTAACGCCATCATCAAATGCTAATCGCCTTAACGCAACACACAGCTGGCTCCCATTGGGATTCAAATGCAGCGTTTGTTACCAAACACAGCTTGCGAAAGGCGGTGCCAGGCTATTGTCATGCATTCCTGCCTTACTTCTTGCCCCGGCCGCCTTTCTCATCCTTCGTCGGTGGGTCTTGCATGCCGAATGGCTTGCAAGTCACGGAGCAGTTTTAACCGATCTTCTAAATATAGTCTGCTGCTTAGTGTCTGTACAGGCTTAGGGTTGATGTTTGGGCAGGTTTCAGCGGCAGATGTCACAGTCTGGTATTCAAGCGAGGGGATTTATTTGGAATCCCGTTGTGTTTGACACCGCCGAGGTCGACGGCTTTTGACATGACATGAATCAAATGGGATTCATTTGATTGCGATCTGCCGTATAATCTGACTGAATATGATGGAAGCTGAGAGGGAGGCGAGAGACTGAGATGAGAAGGATTATGACGGTTTAGATTAATTGGGGCGGAGGGGGGGTGCTGGGATTGGCAGAAATATGATATCGTGCTTTCCAAAAATCGATGACGTGAGTTCAATCGAATGGCAATCGTATGAAGGTCTTTGGCGAAAAAGCGTGTGTGAAACTGGAGGACTGACAAATGAATGGCAAGAATAGCGCCAATCAGTACCGATATTAGGATGATAACTCCAGCTGTTGTCTTTTAGGTAATGTGTGGGAAGCCATCTGTGCGGGGCTCTAATCTGCGCGGACTCTTCTGTGTTTACACTTCACCCTCATTAGAAGGCTTTGTATGGAGATGGCTCGATCAACCTTTCTCCGGAGCCTGTCCTCAATCCCGGCCCGCAGTCGTGTCCAAACGGTGCCTAAAAATCCTGTCTGTGGATAATTAAAACGAGGCGACAAGGGGATTAATTTAAAATCCCTTCTTTTAAACCTGCGATTGTGTCTCCAGGACGACTGCTGCGCCTGGATGGAGGGGGGGAATGGGGGTTCTAATGCCGCCCTGCCGTTCGTTTGCTCACTTCAATCAGCGCTGTTGTCTGAGAACAATGACATTACGGATTAGCGGGCGCGTCCCCGGCGCTCCGCTGGATGCTTGGTCTTCGGCCATGGGCAGAGCGCTCGGCCCCACGCGAACCTGGCAGGCTCGGGCGCCCGCCCTCTGTCTACGCGCAGCATGTCCGACACGCTGCAAATCGACCTTTAGACATGACAGAATGCGTCCTGGACTTGTGGTTTGTCCTCAGCCCGCCCCGCGATAAAATGCCAGCCGATTGTTCGCGTCTTTGGAACAAAAGTACAGATTGTTCTTTTGAACGCTCCCTTCCAGGAATCAAACTGAAATGAAGATGAAACCATAGCGTTTGTGTTTCTGTCATCTGGTAGCGGCCCCCCGTGTCAATTTTGGCAATCAAGAGTGTGAGCGGTGTGTCTTTTAAGTGCAAGCTCACATGAAAGATGGTTTCTGACCTCTGGAATTCAAGCCTGCCCTGAGCATGCCCCGTCTTGTCATCAGCCTCAACACCTCGTCTTATTGCTGCCGTTAACCTCTCCTTCCAAACGCTGTCGTTCGGGCACGTGCACCCCCCCCGCGACCTGCAGGGGCGAACGATTTACTCGCGTTTGCTCTTGACTCTCGGAGAGAATTATCATCCTCTCAAAGCAGTCGAAGCGCGCAAAGGCGAACCTCCCCCCCCAGGCTATCGCCGGTTTCCTTGTCTGCTCCCGACGATCCTGTCGAGGCCTTCAGCGATTGTTCTACGAGGAAATGAAAACCCGAATGATTTTTTTCAATGTGGTGCAAAAGGATCACGGTGTCGGTTTTTGTGTAAAGTAGCGCATTGTTGTGTTGTACTTCAACTCCAGGTTTCGGTCTCAGCGGAAGGACGAGTCCATGCTAAATTCAGTCATTCTATGATGATAGTTTTGAGTTCGAAAAACAATGCGGTGGGACCTCTACTTACGAACGTCTCTTCATTTGAAATGTTCAAGTTACGAGACGCCTCGACAGGAAAATGTGGCCTCTTGTTACGAAAGAAATTTCAAGATAGGAAAGGTTAAAAATACAGTAATGGGCTTCAACTCGCAGCTCCGAGTTTCCTGAACGCAACATACGTATTAGGGCAATGACATGGAAAACGCGTCTCGACTTAGAAAATTTTCTAGTTGAGAAATTTCTTCCAGAAACCAATTAATTTCGTAAGTAGAGGTACCACTGTACAGAAGAATTTAAGTATTAATTAGTGTTGCAAAAATGATCGAGTTATGACAGCCTGTCAATCACTTATCATTATTTTTTTTCCCCCCACCGTGAAGGATTTCTTTTTTTATTTCCCCCATTTGACTTGAAACAGATTTGATTTATTCACCATTATTTCCAGAGAACCACGGCCCCCGCGGTTCCATTTAATTTTATGACATGATTTTGTCGCTGTTTTCTGCTGTCACTTCCTCCCATCCACTGATGTGGTGATTTCAACTGCCCGCAAGAAATTCCAAGCTGTTCTTCGTGGCAATCCAGAAGCATACTTTTTTTTCTTTTTTTCCCTTTTTTTCCCTCCCCCCCTTAACATGTCTTCTCTCTCTGTGCTAAAGTGAAAGCCAATTTATCCACACATCTGCCAGTTCTGTCTTACATCTTCAGTAAGTCGGGTTCCTTTCAGGGGATGACACATTGAAGTTCAAAATCAACCAAGGGGAAAAAAAATCACTGGCATTCGCTTTTTCGATGTAATAATCTCTCTGGATTCTGGTCCACCTCAGCGGCCCGGAAACGTGCATGCAGAGGGCTGTCATTTTCTTTTGGGCTCCACATCTGCCTTCTCTATTCACGGCGCCGGTGCGGGTCCTATGCCATCTTTCTTGCCTTCCGCTCTCGTACTTCTCTCCGCTTCAGTCATGGACATCAGAGCGTTGCTGCCTCCCCCCCCCTGCTGCTTCGAACCGAGAACCCCCGCCACCTCCCCCACACCGGTGCCTGCATACAAGTCAGGCTATAAATTGTGGAAACGTGCTGGTGTTAAAAGCTTGTTAAAGTGAGCGCCTTGTCTCTCAGGAGAAAACCCCGAGCCCTTTCCTGCATCGAAATGGGGCATTTAGTCAGGAATCCCATAAAGCACATTCCTCGTAAAGTGGGACCGTTTGGTTATTTTTTCCCCCTCTCCTTGGCCTCATTAAAAAGCTAATACATGTTCAAGGTGCCCCACATTACTTAGCGGAGGCGGTGTCAATGTGTCACATCATATTTGATGACTCTTATTAACTATCCGGGCACGCAGTATGGAGTCGTCTCGCGAATCTGGTCTGAACATGTCTGCATTAGTTTTGCGGATAGCCGGCTTTCTGAGTTCATACATTTTTTTTTTTCCATGAAGCGCCCCCCACCCCCCTCCTCTCTGCAATATGTTGCTTACATTTCTCTCCTCCAATTTGGAGCCCAGACAAGCCGGCCTTCCCGCTAACCAAACATTCACGTCTCTATTTCGGTGTCTCGGTCCGTAAGCAGTCAATGAAGATTTTTTATTTTGATATGTTGACAAGCCGTGCATGTAGCCCACTCAGTCTGAGCGGCAGGAAAAGCCTCAAGCGAGGCGCGCTTTCTACTTCACAGTCATCTGACCTGTGCCATATTTTTTTTTTTTTTTTTTTGTGTGTGTGTGTCTGTTTCAGCTGCCTTTCTGGGAGACATCGCTCTGGATGAGGAGGACCTGCGATCATTTAAAGTGGATAGAATCATAGATTTGGCCTCCAGAACTGTTCGGAGCGTTAATCGCACAAGCACAGGTAAAAAAATACAAAAAAAAACAATGCAAAATCAAGATGGGATTTCAAAACATCTGCTCTGCCATAACATGGTCCACCGTTGCTCTTGGTCGATTAAAAATAGCAGCACTGCATCACTCTCGCAGGTGATTTGTTCAAAATTCTCTCTCGACAAGAAAAGTACAGGCGAACGTCTGCCAAACATCTGGCGAACACTTGCAACATTGAACGCACTCGGACGAACTCTTGACGTGAGCGCAACTTTCGCTGCCTTTTGAAAAAATACTCGCGATTGTTCGCCCGCTCGGTGGGATCGGCGCTGAAATGGAAAACTGGTGTTTGGACAACAGCCGGGAGATTCAAATTGGTGTAAACTACAGTCGTACATGTTCCAGCAAGCACATTCGTGTTGTGGCTGCCATGTGAATGGGTTTTTTTTTGGGGGGGGGTAATATATGAGTGAAAAAAAGTGCTGATGTAGCTTTCGAACACCTTTAAAACAGCGGGATGAGATGATTGTTTTCAGAAATAAATAGGGCTTGTTATTCTTCATCAGGCATTTTTTAAGCAAATCGTCAGTGTATCTTGAAAAGCTTAAAATCCAAATCGATGCTTGTCTGTCATTTCATAAAGAGAAGAGAGTCAGCGCATCACATCGTTCAAACAAGCCCGAATGCATTTTGGATCCAGAACCGATGTCGTGTCACAATTCCTCGTTCAGAAAGGAGGAGACAACAGACAAAAAAAAAAAAAAAAAACAAACAAAAAAAAAACCAATAGCTTTCGGCTTCAATAATTCCGAGCAGAACGCAGCAAGCTGTGATAGTTTTGTGATCGTAGGGAGTGCACTTTTTTTTTTCCATTCGCTCAACAGCATTTTTGTGGTCAACGAATTTGTCCAGCTTCTCTTTCAATCTCCAATTTTTATTTTTTTAATTTTCAGCATCAACCAATCAGAATAGCCAAACCCGACAAGGCTCTCGCCGCAGGAAACGGGCCGCCACGTCCAGACCTGAGCGCGTTTGGCCCGAAGGTGTTATTCCGTATGTCATCAGCGGTAATTTCAGTGGTAAGTTCAAACTTCTTGTGAAAATAATCGCACATGCTGTGAATGCGCTCCAGATGTTTGTGTATCTGGAGATGTCATTTCATTTCAACCTGATGAAAGGGAAAACGGGTACGTGCGAGAAACAACTTTTAAGTTCGAAATGTACCGCGGAAAGGGAGAAAAAAAAAATCCTGCGTGAGACGGTATGTTTCGAATCCGGTTTCGACCACCGGCGCTGACCAAGCCGCCGAAGGTGAAATGACTCCGCACGCCGGCTTTCTCTTCGTCCATGTGTGGGCGTCTCACGCTCTGTCTCGTCCCATCCAGGCAGTCAGCGGGCTATATTCCGCCAAGCCATGCGGCACTGGGAGAAACACACCTGCGTGACCTTTATTGAGAGGACGCAGGAGGAGAGCTACATTGTCTTCACCTACCGACCATGTGGGTGAGTCAGTGGGGTTCGTCGCTCCGATAAAGGCTCCCGCTCAGCCTTCTTCAGCTCCCGGCTAATGATTTCACGCCCGTGTGCGTTTCCTCGCTCTCTGCTCGCCAGCCTTTTCACCATTGTTCCACTCTTCCCGGTCTCTGTGTGAGCTGTTATTTCAGACTCGTACCGGCCCTCGGAGAGAGAGAAAGGGAGGCCTTTCAGAACACTTCCCGTATCTCTTCATCACAGTGCATCGGTCACCGAGCGCTTGTGTCATGCATGTTGCACACCACCGCACCCAGCGGGGGAGACTTCCGCAGCCTCCGCTCGCTCCTGTTGACACTGTTTTAATGACCTTCAAAGTGTCCGCTCGGCGTTTCCCTTTAAAAAGGACGGGAAGTTTGTCGTTGCCAAGAAACCGTACACAAGCTCCTTGGATGGGGCCTTTTCATTTTAGGACGACAGTAGTACCGTGATTTATAAATTTACAGGTTACGAGCTGTCGGTTGTGCATTTTTTTTTGTTGCAGTGTATGGATATATCCATCCATTTTCTAATCTGCTTATCCTCACACGGGTTGCGTGTGCCTTCGGGCAGTAGGCGGGCGACACCCTGAACCGGTTGCCAGCCAATCGCAGGGCACGCAGAGACCAACAACCGTTCGCACTCACAATCACATTTAGGGACAATTTCGAGTGTTCCATTGACTTGCCACGCATGTTTTTGGAATGTGGGAGGAAACCGGAGTACCCGGAGAAAACCCACGCAAGCACGAGGAGAACATGAAAACTCCACACAGGGAGGCCGGAGCCGGAATCGAACCCTGCACGTCTGCACTGTGAGGTTGACATGCTCACCAGTCAACCACCATTCCACCTATATAACATATGTATATTTTTTTTCAAACACAGGAATACAAAATGCAAACACTTGCAAGGACTCTTGATGATGCCACTGACTGGGCCCCGCCCCTTAAAGGCACACCAACACACCACACTCAACACGCAAATTCAGTCTGACGGTGCGTTCCTTAATTACAATGGCCAAGGTTGTTTCTTCACATTCGCTTGCATTTTTTTTTTTTTTTTTGTATCCAATACAGCGCTGTTTTTAACAACACAACACTTTTGGACTGTCAAACCCTCTGACCTGACGAACTGCCTGTCATTTCGGACGTAGCGCTAAACGGAAAGGGGACATCGTTTATCAGACAGAATTTTTTTTTTCCAGTCAGCAGTCGCGAGCCATTTTTAGCTCGGTAAGCGGCCCCGATGTGCAACAGGGATGGCATTATCCACGCTGGCGGCAGCGGTTAGCAGCGGGAATGCCCGAGTCTGACGCATATTGAGCAGGCCCCCCTCTGTCCTTTGCAAAGTTCAAGGCGTGGCTCATAAGAGCCTGGCTGGCCTTGTGGTAATTAGAGAGCGCCGTCTGGCTCGAACGGGCCGCGATGCGTGCGCCCGTCCTCCCCTTTCCCGAACCTTTTAATCTCACGCGGAGAGGGAGCGCTAGACCCTCCGCATCTGCGGCGACATACCGATAAATGATTGAATGTCACCGCTCTATACATATGAATTATCCTCCTAAATAGAGGAAAGGTTATTGAGGTCGATGACATCACTCAATTCTCATTTTTCCGTCGCTTTCACTTCGGTGTTGTTTCATTTCCAAAGCCGTCAAGTTCTTACTGTATATATTCTTATCCCGTTGACGCCGCCTCTGTGTGTCTGTCTCAATGATTGGCAGGTGCTGCTCCTACGTGGGCCGCCGCGGAGGAGGCCCGCAGGCCATTTCCATTGGGAAGAACTGCGACAAGTTTGGCATCGTGGTGCACGAGCTGGGACACGTGATCGGGTTCTGGCACGAACACACGCGGCCCGATCGAGACGAACACGTCAGCATTATCAGAGACAACATTCAGCCAGGTACATTTTCGAACATTGGCAAGAACAGCAAGAGCTAAGTGCTGTTTCATGTTCCTTGCGCAATATTGCTCTGGCAGTGTATAAAAAGTCTGATCGTTATCTACCCAATATGACTTTTGTCTCTTTTTTTTTTCGATGTGTGCCTTATGTTGTGGCCAGTTCAACCCAGATTATTTATTTATTTATTTTTGCCCATTCACAGGACAGGAGTACAACTTTTTGAAAATGGAGCCCGGGGAGGTGGATTCCTTAGGAGAAGTCTACGATTTCGACAGTATCATGCACTATGCCCGGAATACGTTCTCCAGGTACGAGCCAAACCAAGTTGCGCTCCGTTCCACCTCGCATGAAAACTCGTCTTTGGTCAAGTCATGCTGTGCCCTCAGCAACCCTTTTAAGCTCTCATCTGGTTTTCCGTGGGTGCACCTCGTGTTTTATAGCTGTATACAGAATATCTGCAAATGCATCCGTGTCCTCTCCATTGGACGTGGCAGCATCTCTGAGACTGAAAGCAGCCACACGCGAAAAAAAAAAAAAAGATCCACTTTGAAGATATCGAGTTTTCTAAATTCCAACTTGCGTGTCGACTTTCTCTTGTCAGTGCTTGCGGATTAGCATTGAGAGCGTCTATGAAAACATTTTAGAAAAGTAGGTGTATTTTTTTTTTTTTTTTTTAATGAAAAGTCTCTTCTTCTCGGGGGTTTTATTTTCTTGTCATCCTCCAGCATAGCGCTGAACCAGTGTGATTTGTGCGATATTTGGACAGCTGCTCCCTTTCACAGATTCCAACGCTAGTAATATATTGTCTTGATTAAAAGAAGAAATCCTATCTTTTTTTTTTTCTTCTTCACTTTGTACCAAAAACAGAAAAGCTGACTAGAATGCAAGGGATGTTCACAAACATTTTACACCACGTACCACATCAGAAATACTAAACCACAGGTGTCAAAGTCAAGGCCTGGGGGCCAGATCCGGCCCCCTACGTCATTTTATGTGGCCCGCGGCGCAAGTCATGTGTGTCAACTATCATAATTGTTGTTGAAATCTGTACCGAAATGTCAAATTGTCATGGGTAATAAATAACGTTGAGATTTTGCACCGGCCCTCCGAGGGAAGCCGTAAGTCCGAAGTGGCCCGCGACAAAAAATGAGTTTGACACCCCTGTACTAAGCTCTCCAAGGATCACCATCACGACAAACAGTGTGGTCTCTAAGGGTGGAGATATGGCATGAAATTGTTTCCACCGTTTCGGTTTTCCTTTTGTTGTTGTTGTTGTTTTTAATGTCATGAGTCGCCCCTCCAATTGTGATGTGCTGGAAATCTAACTAGCTCTGCCTACACCCCGAAAATCGATCTTTGTTTTGGTTGATTCCATCGGTGTGACCGCTTTAGAGTGCCTCATTGTTGGTTGGGAGTGTGTGCATGACACATAGAAAGATGGAAAAGCAAGGTGGGGGGCAGGAGGGGACTTTTATTTTATTTATTTTTTTATCTGACTTGATAGCCAGTGTATGGAATGGAGAGAGGCTTTGTGCTGCCATGGCCACATAGAGTGCCTCGTTGTCTCAGTGTGGGGAAAGCCCCACTGCAACCCGGTGGGCCGCATTCCATCCACTTTGCTTAACTCGCTGACGTCGAATCGCTTCTGGTTTGTTACTTAAGTGTTCCTTTATTTGGAGGACTGACTGTCGAGCCAAAGTCGCCATGTAGGAAGAAGATGAGTCAATTCTGGCTTTTTAGTCATCGGTTGTACTCAGAAAAGCAGCTCACCACAAAGGGGCATTTTGAAACGTGTCATTGGATGGTAAGTGTTGCAAACGAGTCTCATCTGTGCTGTTAACCTTCGGATGTGACTTCGGTGTGAGCTGTCTCCTCCAACAGCTGAACTTTAATCGGGTAGAATCGCTTTAAATGGTGGCAGGTGTGTGTTTACTTCCCCTCTCGAAAATATGAAATTGTTTTTTCCTATTCGGTTTGACAGATTAGAGGTCATGCAACGGGAGATAGAAGTTTTTTAAATAAATGTCCCCTGCATATTTAAACCACATGATGACCCTTGCCCCTCTTGTATAGATAAAAAGAGGAAGCGGGGCTGCAGCTGCAGTCGACAATCATTCGAGATGATGCGGGCTTCTACCTAAATCAGAAAAAAAAAAAAAAGGTTTTGACGTGGAGCAGCCAGAGTGGGTGTAATGTGATATCTGGTCACACGCAACTCAAAATAACAAAATGAGTGAGCCTGGCCTATGATCATCACGACCCCAGTCAGATATGAGAACCAGCTGTGAGCTGCTCTTTTGTTCTCCAAGAGCCACAATGTCTCTCCAGTGCCTTGTGTTCGAGTCTCCCGGTGTACGCGCCTGCTCTCAAATCAGCTGCTCTGCTCTCTCTGCAAGCAGACGGATTCCAGGAAGCCGAGAGAGAATCTTTGTCTAAACACACTCTGCGGCTGGGCGCAAGCCAATGCGCCGAGCTACCCGCCCGGCCGTGGCTATAGGTCAGGAATGCGCTCCGCTTAGTGTAGAGGTGAAATTTGCTTTGGGTGCGTTTTGTTTTTATGGTCTAGACTTATCGGAAAATAGTATGGCATCGAAGAGCATTCGCTACGTACAGGTTTGTCATCCCTTATGCACCGGAAACCTTTTCATTTTTGAATCGCACTCTTTGTGGTTACAGTGACCTAGACAGTAAAAAAACTGTTGGCTTTTGACCTGCCTGCCGCGTGAACGCCGAGGTGTCCCGTCTGAGTGTCAGATGTGGCCCTCACTCCTCTGCAGATTCTACAGAAAGCACGCCAGCCAAACGACCTCGCCGGCAGGCCACAGACCGACGTGCGAAGCCATGGAGCAGGCCCACTCTTTTGGACCCCGTCTGTGTCGCAGAGCGCCGAATAAATGAAACCGCTCGACCTCAGCCAAGCTCAAAGCAATCCAAATTTCATCGACGCGAGCCGCATTCTGTTTCGTCCCGACTGACCGTCCGAGGCTGCACGGAATGCAGTTACGTATGTAACGGTCGTTTTATCGTAGTCGGTGATATTCAGCAGAGATGAATTCGACGTGGTTCTATTTCATCCCTGCTGACCTTGCCAGGTGCGTTGCTGAAAAGCACTGAATGTTCCTTTCGCGCATGCGCAGTTCAAGCATGCAGAACAAATTAGTCACCGATGACGCTTGACGGGTGTCAACGGAGGCTCGGTTCCTAAGGAACCTTCTCATGTGAGCACGAAGATTCCCAGAAACAGGAGGCCCCATTCGGGATTCATCGAACTGTAGATACTGACGGGAATTTTACAGCACTGATGACGCATCATAAAATTGATCATGGCATTTTCGGGCCTGACCAATTAAATTTATTTGGGCCATTTTTTTTTCAGATTATTTGTATTTATTTATTTATTTGCACTTTAACAAATTACAACAAAAGACAAAGACCTATAAAGAAAAAGACCGATATTTTTGTGAATTTAATCGGACAGTTAACGGGGTTGTCAGAATTTTATGTTTCGTTTTCAGAGTGTCTAAAGCAGGCGCGTCAAACCCATTTTTGTAGCGGGCCACATTTTAGTTCCCGTTTCACTTGGAGGGCCATTCTGACTGAAACCAGAGTACTGTAATGAGAGGTTTGGTCTCAGAAAAAAGCTGAAAATATCTCACTGATTTGTTACATATGAGAATTTGAAATTTTGGTACAACTTATAGTGAGCATCATGGAAATTGATTTGCTTTCGCGGGCCACATAAAATGATGTGGCGGGCCAGATCTGGGCCCCGAGCCTTGAATTTGACACCATGGTCTAACGGTTTGAAAAAAAAAAAAAATGCAGAATCTTAACATTAATTTGAGCGCGCACATGCAGCCAATGGAGGAAAGGCCAGAATAGGAGCAGCGTCCTTCACCAACTGGAGACTTTTTCGGGAGGATTGGATGACTCCAAATTTAAGTTGGCTGTGCTAATCAAGTGTAAGAATAAGGAAATCAGGACTTTCATATCACATCAAATTGGAGCCACATTTTCCACCGCGGGCTTTTCCTTGGCCTTCAAAAACTTTGGGAATATTTTTTTTGTCGCACGTCACTAATGTAAAACCAAGGCAGGATGAAAACACGAGCTCCTTAGTGGAAGCGGCGGTTGGCAGAGGGTAACAAAACATCCAGCGAGCCTTGGGCTGCGGCACCCCCGAAAGAAAAGCCTCTGCAGCTGATGAGTCGGGAAGACCTTTGGCAGCAGAATACTTGATCCAACTTTGTCGGCCTGCAATCTTTTCGCTCCCACTGGGTCAAGATGTGGATTTAACCTCGCGATCCCCAAAGTTCGCCGGCTACTTTGGACACAACTATGTTAGGCTGATAATCTCCCTTGGTCCGGTTTCACTTGGGCGCAGATTCTGTCCCAATTGGCGGATTTGCGTTGATCAGTCAAGACGTGAGAGGAATGACTGCCGCTGCTCAGGAATGCTTCGCGCAATTCTGTTTGCTTTCCACGAGTCACTCCGAGCGCGTTTTCCCCGAGCGCCGATTGGCTCATCCACCTGTGCCCAGTGTCTTTTGTTGTCGATCCCCGAGCAGGCCGTTTTTTTTTTACAGTAAATCACCGTGGGAAGCCGAGGCTTTTACTCTGGGCTATTGTTTGCGAGATTTCATGCTTCCTCTTAATGTTTTGCTGTCTTCTTGGGACAAGTGAGCCTCAACGCCATCGGTTTTGTCTGTGTTGCGTTAGCCCCCAAGATGAGGGTTCTTTACTCCAAATTGTTTTTTTGGATCAGCTCGTGGAGCGCCGCCAACTCAAATAGAGACCTGCCAGTGTGCCCTTTGTCTCCTCTGACATTGGCTCGAGTGGAGTTTTTTTTTTTTTTTTTCCTCTTCCCTCAGAGAACCAGCATACGGGCTTGCGGAGGCTCAAAGAGAGACAAGCAAGCGGGAAGAGTCTAAACTGTTAGCTCAGGCGGCAGTGTTTGCACATGGCTGGCATTGATCGGCACGTCGCCATGGGAACGATCAGGGAACCGGGCCGCCGCTCGCCAATACTCAGAGGAGAAAAAAAAAATGGAGATGAGAAACGAGCAAAGTGTCAAATGAGACAGCAGTGTGAAAAGAGTCTTTTAAGACGTACTTCTTTTCTCTTGGCCTTTTGTCCAACCAAATATGCTGCACCTGACCTTTTTGGTTACGACGTCTTTCATTTTAGACTGATATGACTTTGTACGTACTCCTATGAAGAGGGCGGCCTCAATGCCAGAACTGTGTACGGTTTATATGCCGAACGGTCCCCGCTGCAATTAAAATGCTTTATATGAGGAACATCCCATCGCATTTTTCTTTTCGACCCAACTCTCGGTGTGAGTAATTAATGCTGATAGAGGTGCGGCCGTGCGTGTTGATTCAGGTCAATGATAAGTTGCGATGTATAAGCCAGGAATGTGATTACTGGCTTCTTTTTGTCACGAACAAATGAGTAAGGTGAGAGAAATGTTGTGCCACGTTTGGCAACAGTTTCTTGTCGTGCTTTGTGATTTGACTGTTTTCTGTGGTGTGTCTATGGTGAAATTAATTGGTGGATGACTTGAATCATTTAGCAAAGTCGATGGCACCTTGAGATAAGAGCGACCGGACTTTTTACCTTGACTTGCGATTAACTATCGGAAATGCGAGCACGGTCGGCTTTGAAGTCGGCTCACGGCGAGCGGCACGTTTGCAGATAGTAAACGATTTTTTCAAAAAGAGACTTTAAGATGTCTAAAGTTTACTCACCAAACAACATTGCTTTAAAGTCCTCTCGTTTCTGGCGAACACACGATGGGAAAGAGCATCGACGGGCTATCGAATAGCATCGGCGTGGTGACGTTCAAAGGCTTTAAATGGATATTTGAACACCAAAAGTGCAGCAACACACGTAGACAGAAGATAGAACAAATCTCACTGTCGCAACCGTGTCTTCTTTATCCTCTACATTAAATAATGAAAAAACGTACCATCTTACTGAGTCAATCTTGCCTGCATGATTGTATTGTACTTCCTCCTGATATTTGACAGAATCAAATCCAGATAACCTATTAATCAGACGATAAATTCACCAAATATATAATGAACGAAATGACTTTGTTTTTTGTTCCCTTAATGCTTACAACAATAAAGATGAGGACTACTTGCAGAACGTTTTACAATACCAGTACTTTGTCCTGTAGAATTTGTTTTACGATTCAATCGCCTCATTTTGGGGTTTTTTTTTTCAGGTGGGGCTGTTTGAATGATATTTGTCTTATGTATGTAATATGTTTTTTTTTTAATTGGCCATTTTTGGGCGGAAGTGGTAGTGTTGGCCAATTGAATCCTCTAGTTGTTTTTTTTTCTGGGGGGGGGGCTGGAACGTATTAATGTCTTAAGGCACCACTGTAATGCATAAAAATCAATTCTGTGAAAAGACAATATTTGCATAAAAAGCAAAAACAGCACGAGGAGAGAAGCTCAAGCGGATTCAAATAATGAAAGTAATGTACAAAACAATCCATTATTGTTCATATTTACATCGCTTTAAAGGCACGGATAAATAGTGCGCGTCGGGGTCAACGGGTTCGCACAACAATTCGGGCGTAGTTAAGCGGTTTTAGGTTGAAACTGGATTAAAATCCAGCGTTTCTGAGCAGGCTTTGTGCATATTATATACTGTGCGCATTGTTTCCAGTCATTCGTAAACCACACCGGAGGCGACGTCTTCCCCCCTCGTCCGGTGTTCACATGCACAAAATCCTCCGGAACGGGCTCTCAAGGGTCATGTGGCACTAACGTCCATCCGTCTCCCTCTCTATGCATCGCAGGGGCATCTTCCTGGACACCATCCTGCCGCGCTATGATGTGAACGGTGTGCGACCACCCATTGGCCAGAGAACCAGACTTAGCAAAGGGGATATCGCACAGGCACGCAAACTCTACAAATGCTCCAGTAAGACCAAAACGGCAGATCCTGTCTGCTGTGGGCTTTCTTTTTTTCTTTTTTCTTTTCTCTCCCCTCCCTTGTCTATTTTTGCACTTGCGTGAGAGATCTGCAGTTGTCCTGCTTTCCCTCGATGTATCTCCTACTGGATGGGAATAGCCTCTCCTCGACTTATTGATGTGGCGCGACTGCCTGGCTGCAGCGTCCCAGACTCCCAAGCGGAGAGGGAGCGAGCGCAAGCACCGGCCAGCGACGAGAAGTCGTCCCAGATACCCGCCGGTCATGAGAGGACAAATGGCTAACAAAGTGAAGCGCGACACGGCGAGGGAGGGTTACGTAAGCTGGCCGCTTTGGCGAAGCACTTTGTTGACACTGCGTTTGGTGTAAACAGAACGGATGGCGTTTAACGTCAGTACACGAGGAACAGACGCCGGCCGTGTCGATTTGATGTCACGCAGTTAATTACAGGTCAGGTCAGGATAGCGGCGCTGTCAAACACGGCGATGGCTCGCAAAGTCGAACCAGCTGCTGGGGCTTTACGTCGGAGGCCCGAGACGGCGGTTTTGAACCTTAAACGGAGCCATACCGTATATACACAGATTACCGTATGCGCATCTGTGTTTGCTCAACGTCATCTCCCTCAAGGACGGTGTTGGGGGAGGAAAGCCCCTTATGATGTGGCGGCAGCGATGTTCTTCCAGGAAAACCGACAGAAACCTTCCTCAGCCGCGGATCTCCCATTCGTGTATCGCGTTCCTGGAAATGTTTAATCATCGCTTACGCCGGCCCCCGAAGTGGTGTTTAAGCCTCTCGGATTGTTGTCCGCGACTCATCATTAAGGGGTTCCTTGTTTCGCCGCCGGCACGCACTTGAGCAAAGTCACTCGCGTCAAAAGTTGGGGAGGTTGTTTCATTTCTCCAAAGTGAGTTAAAATAACAAGAGGGGGCAACGGAGCGTAGATACAAATCTACGCTCAGTAACTTCACTGAATGAAATACATCTCGAACCTCCCCTTTTTTTGCCCCCTGGCGCCGGCATTAACGTCAAGTCTTTGCATATTTAATTTTGCCAGTTAAGCAGAAGCATCACGTACATAATGTATCACATCCTCTCGAGAGCTGAGTTATTTATAGAGGGCCGGTTTTATTTTCAGACCGGGCTTCAAGAGAGTGTGTCTCATATCGATTCATTTCTAAGCTCGTCATCTGGACCAAGGTTATTTTCGTGAGCGAAAACTCACGAAAATAACTAGGACGAAAATGAAATATTTTCATTTTATTTCCGTATTGCTGTGTCCGTACAGAAGGAGGGTCAAACCGTTGTTTGAGAACTGTATTTTACTCTATTATGCAATACTTTGCGACCTTTTAAAATCTTTTTATAAAGCGTGCGCCCAACAAACACAATGTATTAAAAAAAAAACCAAAAAAAAAAACATACATCTAGTATGAATTAAACTGAAACAAATTATTAAAAAAAAAAAACCCAGCTCATAAAAACTTGAACTCGCTCTCGAAATGAATTCAAGCTAACTCAATTTAAAGGACAAAAGTCAAAACCAAATGGAAAGTAACTCCACTGAAAAATCCCAAACTCTGACACCTCTGATCCGGACTGAGCGCCTCACCACATGTTTCACATGAAAGAGCTGCCTTTCCCTTTCTCCTTCTCAAACGCTCTCAGGGCCAGAAGGTCGGGGGAGGCAGAGCCTCACTCCAGATTGCGCAATCCCACACGAACCTGGTTGACGGGGCTCGGAATTGGGAAGTGCCCGTTTCTGTCGCGCTGACATTTTGAATATGTGCATGCTGCTTTTTTTCCAAAGTCAGGCTGACATATTTAATATTTGTCAGGAAAATATTGAGTTTTGCAGAAAAATGCAGTTAAGGGAGTGCAAGGTGAGGCGGACAGAATTCTGCCGCACGAAGAAGAGATTCAGCATTTGTGGAATATGCTGGCCCTCTTGAGATTTCCAAACTTGTCACATGCTTCAAAACACATCACCATTCCCAGTCTTTTATCTTCCACCCAGCCTTCTCATGCAATGGACTATTCATTAAGATAATTGAACAAAAATGCTGGTGAGGAAAATGAAACTGCAGCTGCGGTGAATTGGCAAACTTTTGCGCCAAATCAGAGCCAAACTTGGAAAATGTTGGAATGAAACCTTAGAAGGTTCCTCAAACCTGCACTACCAATCCAAACAGGATCCAATTAACAAATGAAGACCAACGCTGTCGCTTAAACATCTGCTTCAAACATCAGGTCCGAAAATACCAGTCCGTTTTTTTTTTGTTTTTTTTTAAATAAATGTCATGCTGCTAATTCACTAGCAAATATGCCAAGCCGCTTGACTTCGAAATGCGTCAATCAGACTAATGTCAGTGCCTCACAAACCGTGAACCTCACCACGCGTCACTCTTTGGTGTTACGATTTCAACATAGGCGTCGGCACTGCGGTTCCTGTGCAGGTGTCGGCGTGGATAGTCGGAATTTGCGGCAGAGGTGTTTGGGCCTGGGACTGATTTGCTGTTCCACATGGCTCACGGCTCAGGCCTTAACGCGCGCGTCCCCTCGTGTGTTTGTCTCCGCGGACAGGATGTGGCGACAGTCTCCAGGATAGCAGCGGCAATTTTTCCTCTCCGGGTTTCCCCAACGGCTACTCGGCCTACATGCACTGCATCTGGAGAATATCCGTCACGCCCGGAGAAAAGGTGAGCTGCCGGTAAAAGCCGAATCAGCGCCGCGGCGCTTTTCGACAAACAAACGCGGCTCTCGGTTCCATGTGCTGGCGTTGTCTCTCTTCCAAGGTTTTATCGCTGTGTGACCTTTGTCCCCGTCGAGTGTCAATAATCACCCCTCTCTTGGTTTTTAAAGATCATTCTGAACTTCACCTCCATGGATCTATACAGGAGCCACCTGTGCTGGTATGACCATGTGGAAATCCGCGATGGCTATTGGAGGAAGGCGCCGCTCCATGGTCAGTTTGATCCAAGCAAAAGGAGTTCATGACATGTTTGCCTTTCAGGAGACAAGACTTGTTGTTGATAATATATATATCGTCGTGTTTTGACGTGATTCTCCTCCCAACGAAATGTCTGTTGTCATTCGTTTGGTTTCGCATCACAAGCAAATTTCCCTCTGAGCACTTTCCATCTGGAATTTGAGGAGTTGACTTCCCGACGTGTCCCACGTGAGCATACGTTTTGGCAACTCAAGCGATATGGGTGTGGGGGGGTGGGGGGCCCTCGGGATGGTTTTGATTTGTTTCGACTCATATGGCTCACGAAGAGAGAAAGAAAGCCAGTGAGGCAAAGCAAAGTGACATTGCACTGTTTGTATATCGAAACATTGAGTGCAACGAGCAGCACGACGAGCGTGTTTTTGGAGGCATCATCCTGTAATTCTGCTCAAATTGTATGATACTTACAACCCCCCGAACCCCCCTGTGTTCCAGGGCGTTTTTGCGGCGACAAACTCCCCGAGCCAATCATCTCCACCGACAGCCGGCTCTGGATCGAGTTCCGCAGCAGCAGCAACTGGGTGGGAAAAGGTTTCTCCGCCGTTTATGAGGGTAAGCGCCCATTTTTCGGCACAGGGCGATATCGCTCAGCCGAATGAACTCGCACATCCGCCTCCAAGCTGCAGGAATCTCCTCCTTTTTTGGCAGCCGTGCTGCTGATGTGTCAGCCACTTTATGCTGCATTAATCAGATTTTGGCCGGCGCTCAGAATCGGCTCTATTGTTTCCAGGCCACGCAGAAGCCTGCGCGCGTGTTAGTCACTGTGTGTCTATGTGTGTGTGTGTGTGTGTGAGGCATTTCGGCTAATCCACATTGCGAAAATCCCAACAGTGCGCGCACGTTTTATTTTCTTAAGGCACGCGTTGATCATTTTGCGATCAAGCGAGTTTTTATTGTTTTCTCCCTGTCACGTGCAGCCATCTGTGGTGGGGAGGTGAAGAAGGACAGCGGCCAGATCCAGTCCCCCAACTACCCCGACGACTACCGGCCGAACAAGGCGTGCGTGTGGAAGGTTACCGTAGCTCAGGGCTACCACGTCGGCCTCACCTTCCAGTCCTTTGAAGTAAGGCCTCGAATCCAAGCGCGACGCACGCTTTTGGTTGACAGCCGGCCCAAAAGCGAACCTTCTGTCACGTAGATCGAGAGACATGACAGTTGCGCGTACGACTACCTGGAGGTGCGTGACGGGAACTCGGAGAACAGCCCCCTGCTGGGCCGCTTCTGCGGCTATGACAAACCGGATGACATCAAAACCAGCTCCAACCAGCTGTGGATGAAATTTGTTTCAGATGGCTCCGTCAACAAGGCCGGATTTGCAGCCAACTTTTTCAAAGGTCAGGGTTGAAAAGGTCGTGAACGCCGCGGGGGAATTTCTGCGTGTACGTCTGGAAGAAGTAATGTGTTTGGCATTAGCGCTCGAAATCGCAGGGGGATCCTTAAAGGTCAAACGCATTTTTTTTTCCCCCGTGATTGGAAATATTGGCAGTTAAAGGTTGCTATCGTGAAACCTTCCTGTTCCATTTCAGGCTTGAGTCCTTGAGACGTTTTTGTGTCCTTTTAACGATGCGCTTCCCAATTTGTGTTCAGTGGTGAAATCGGCATGGCGCTCCTGAGTGTCTTTTTCAGGAGCTGCGTTGAGGACGCCTCAAATAGATACAGTCCAAATATCCCCCCCAGGCCCTTCAGGTTCACACAATTTGTTGTGTTCTCGAGACTGACGAGTCCGCCGAAACGTTGACTCATTCAGCACACAAAATTATGACATTCATTTGCGCAAGAAACCACTCTTGAAATACTCTCAACTTGACTCAACCGCATGACAGCTGTGCCTCACGTTTCAATCTCCCCCCCCCCCCTCCTCGACATGAACTGTCGTGGAAGCATCGAAAGAAGCAAAACAGTGATGTAATGTAAAAAAAAATGTGATGAATGAAACCCTCTTCTTTTGAAACGTGGTGACAAATATTGCGGCTGCCCGGCGTCAAGGCACACCACCAAACAAAAAATACGGAAATGATGATCATGATGACGACGATGATGATGTGACAGTGGTTGGCTGTCTTGGAAGAGCATTTCATTGTTCTGACGGTCACTCTATGTTGCTTGCATAGATGCACGATTTTTCAATCCATTAAGTGAAATTGCGTAATTTAACCCAGAGGTGTCAAACGCATGGCCCGGGGGCCAGATCTGGCCCGCCACATCATTTTATGTGGCCCGTGAAAGCAAATCAAACATGTCAACTTCCGTGATTCTTGCTAAAATCTCGACCAAAATTTTAAATTCTCTGATGTAATAAATGAGAGCGATATTGTCAGCATTTTCTTGTTGCCAAACACCTCATTACAGTAACTGAAACAAGAGTTGAATTTATATAAGTGGTTGTTCTTGACTTCTTAAGATGATTTCAGTCATAATGACTCTCCAAGCGAAACGGTAACTAAAATGTGGCCCGTTACGAAAATGGATTTGACACCCCTGAGTAGACCAAACAATCTCTCATGACACATTGCGCCGCAGAACAGTAATTGGAAAACACTGAGCTAGCCACTTGGCAGCGAGCTAACTCGATTTCTAGATGTCAACTGAGTTTTCTTTTCTTTCTTTTTTTGCTTAAAGCAGAACCCCCCCAAAAATACAGATGGTTTTTGAGAGGCTGAAATGGATTCATAGAATTTCATTTGGGGAAAATCAAGTCAAGGTTTTGACATTTGCGGCGTTTGAGTTTGAAGGTCGCACCGTATGTGATTGCGCCACCGGGGTTGTGTGTGAACCTCGTTGTTTGGAGGATGTCTCGCACGGCGGCCATGGAAGCAAAGGGGGCCCAGCGAAAAGGCTCCCTAACGCACTTTTTTGTGTTTCAGAGATGGATGAGTGCTCCAAGCCGGACAACGGTCGCTGTGAGCAACGCTGTGTCAACACGCTGGGCAGCTACAAGTGTGCCTGTGACCCGGGCTACGAGCTGGCCGCTGACAAGCGCAGCTGTGAGGGTATGTCGGATGGTGTTTTTCTTCGCTCGGAACTAGCGCATTGTCACCTTTGCCACGCTGACAACCGTGACGACACGCAAGTAAACAATAAGACAGAACTAATAGCAATAATTTGGATTGAACGCTACACAGCATTTCCTTGGACTGGGCTGACACTTCTCTTGACGGGTTACATTTTTTCCTGATGGATATTTGCTCTTGGATCCCAGTCATGCCGTTTTATTTCATTTCTTGCCATGTGCAGCTGCCTGCGGAGGCTTCATCACGAAGCTGAACGGCTCCATCACCAGCCCCGGGTGGCCCAGGGAATACCCCCCCAACAAGAACTGCATCTGGCAGCTGGTCGCCCCAACGCAATACCGCATCACTCTGCTCTTTGACGTCTTCGAGACTGAGGGCAATGACGTGAGCACTGGGGTTCTTATGTATCGGCGCTGGGTGGGTTTGTTCTGTTTTCCTTTTTTGGTCACCACCGCCACGCGTCTCGCTGTGAAAGCCATGTATCACGTCAATGACCTCGCCGCCGAAAACGCCGCCGCCACTTCATCCGGCTTAGTGGTCGCAAAGGGATTTAAAGCGCAGTTCTTCTCCGGTGAGTTCATCGAGTTCGGAATTGATTTCAATTGATATCACATGCCATTAAGCAAAAGCAAAAAAAAAAACAAGAAAAATAAAGCCACTGCTTGTCTTTTGTCTCAATCAGTGTTCACTACCGCAGTGTCTGCAGACACCAGGTGGCTCCCTACAACCACGAGTGGCCTGCGGGCCTGTTCTAAAGATAGCTCACCAATCGTGATTTCCTAGGCCCATTATAGAAGCACATGTTCAAAAATGGAAACACTTAAAGAGATTTGTAGAAATGCACGTTGATATTTCTGCATCCTAATTATTTGTGACAAATCATGATCATTTTGTTAGGGTAGCCTATTCTAAAGATAGCTCACCAATCGTGATTTCCTAGGCCCATTATAGAAGCACATGTTCAAAAATGGAAACACTTAAAGAGATTTGTAGAAATGCACGTTGATATTTCTGCATCCTAATTATTTGTGACAAATCATGATCATTTTGTTTCTTCACATTCATAAATACAGACTGTTGAATTTCAAAAACTTTGAGCTAGCCTTGACAATCGCCAGAAGCTGAGCATAAAGAGATTTGTAGAAATGCACATTGATATTTCTGCATCCTAATTATTTGTGACAAATAATTCTGTTTCTTCACATGGATATCATTCGTTATTCATAAAAAACAGATTTCAAAACCTTTGAGCTAGCCTTGACAATCGCCAGAAGCTGAGCTGCTCAGTGTTTGTTTGCAGTCCAGGCATGTGGCCAGAGCCACAAGTCAATGACACATCTTGTCCTTTACACTCAAATGTCGTTTGTGGGGAAGTCCAATAATCATCCCATCATATTACATAATTGCAGCTGCATTTTGGTTATCATTTTTCTGGCAAGTAGAAAAATGGTCTCGCGTGTTCACGGGCCACACCCCATGATGTCGAGGGCTGTATTTGGCTAGCGAGCCTCGAGTTTGACACCCGTTGTCGCCCCCCGTGTGCGTCCTCAGACAAAGACGAGTGCTCCAAGGAGAACGGCGGCTGTCAGCACGAATGCGTCAACACCTTCGGAAGCTACAGCTGCCAGTGCAGGAGCGGCTTTGTGCTGCACGAGAACAAGCACGACTGCAAAGAGGGTAGCCTGACAAAATTCAGCATTGACTTCCTCTGCAAAGATTCTCACGCTGTTCTTTTTGGGGGGTGGGGCGGGGGTCATTGCAGCCGGCTGCGATCACACAGTGACCAGTGTGAGCGGTACCATCACCAGTCCCAACTGGCCAGATAAATATCCCAGCAAGAAGGCATGCACCTGGGCGCTCACCACCACGCCCGGCCACCGCATCAAAATAGTATGTGACACGTTCCTCACACATGCCCAAAAACATTGTTAGATGAAATGAAAATTTTCCGTAGTTGCGAATGTGATTGGTTGTTTTTGGTCCATGTGTGACCTGTGATCGGCTGGCGACCAGGACAACTCATTGGTACTCATTGGTTCCATGACCAAGCTTGTAATTTAGAACGCTCACATCTCAAATCATCTTTCCCCATTGAAATGAATGGAAAGGGCATGAATCCGTTACAGCATCCCCCCTCCCCCCCACAAATTGCATTTTCGTTTGTGTTTTTAATAAGGAAAAATAACAAACTGTGTCAAGTAAAATATCAACTAATAACATAACGCAGGTCAACGGCAAATTTTAAACAGGTGTTTTTTTCTGTGCCTCGTATTTTGACGCTGATTTTAAAAAAATGCTTACTTTTTTTTTTCCCTAGCACATCGGGTTTTTGAGAGATGTTCACTTTTTGTTTTTCAGTGTGGCCTGTAAAAGCTTGCAGACAAATGTCAAGACTTAAACGTCATCTCATGCATCGTGAATTAATGCCGCAATTCAAATCATTGTGATGCTCTTTCTGGTGTGCTCGCCTTGGCCACTGGGTGGCGGGATAATACTGTTGTGCACTTCCAGGAAGTGAGACTCTGTAGCATGCTGTAACATTGGTCGTTTTTACCGGAAGATAAAGAATGTATGCCTACGAGTATTGTTTTTACATTTTTCGTATTATGAAAAACATGCAGGTCGGGTCCCTTGTACAAGTACGCCTTGATAAAGGCGACATTTTGGATCCGCCTTTTGTGTTGCACGTGTACCTAATGAAGTGGCCCGCCACCGTCTCAAGAAGAAGCGCGCGAATGTAACGTTGACCAGTCCTCTTCCCGTCGTAGGCTTTCAACGAGATCGACATGGAGGCTCATCTGGAGTGCGCCTACGACCACATCGAAATCTACGACGGCAAAGACGGCAAAGCCCAAACTCTCGGTCGCTTCTGCGGCACAAAGAAGCCGCAGCCCATCACGTCCAGCGGCAATAAACTCTTCATCCGCTTTTTCTCCGACAACTCTGTGCAGAAGAAAGGCTTTGAGGCGTCCCACAGCGCAGGTCCGCATCGTCGTACCGTCACACAATTCTTAACACGTCACGTCAAAGCTTACTTTCGTACTTGAAAAACTCGCAAGTTGGGGCACCTGTAAGTCAAGGTAGCACTGTACTCGACATTTGTCTGGGAACGAGACTTAACTCCTCTTCGCGAAACAGAAAAGTTGAACTCTCGACTTTTTCCATGCGCAGAGTGCGGCGGTCGCCTGAAGGCCGAGGTCAAGACCAAGGACCTGTTCTCCCACGCCCAGTTCGGGGACAACAACTACCCCGGAGCCTCCGACTGCCAGTGGGTCATCTCGGCCGAGAAAGGTTACGGCGTGGAGCTCATCTTCCAGACCTTCGAGATCGAGGAGGAGGCAGACTGCGGCTACGACTACATGGAGCTCTTTGACGGGGCTGACACCAAGTCTCCGCGGCTGGGACGCTACTGTGGCTCGGGGGTAAGCGGAACAATTCTTGTCGACCTCGTTGTTGGATAGTGAATTTAAAAAGTCTCCACATCACTCTTGAAATGTCAGGTTTTTGTCATCACCTCCCAGAACCTATACAGCTCAATTAGAACAAAAAAAGTCTACATTTTAGGTTCACCCCACCCCAATTCACTGTGTTTTTTGCATTGTGTCTGTACCAACCCCTTGCCCAGCCTCCCGAGGAGATCTACTCAGCCGGCGACTCCATCGTGATCAAGTTCCGCTCGGATGACACCATCAACAAGAAAGGATTCCACTTGCGCTACACCAGCACCAAGTTCCAGGACACGTTGCACTCGCGCAAGTGACGAGTGGGGGCCGCAAGGGGCCGCGCGGGGCAGAGGGCCACCCGGAGGGGCCCCAAAGGGAGGCTCCCGCCAACCGCTCGGAAACCTTCGGCCACCAACGCCAATCAGACGCCGCAGAACAGCCGCAAGTCCGCCACCAAGCGCACCTCAGCTCCCAGGGGCTCCAGCTCCCCCCGCAGACTGTGAGGAGTAAAGCCATTCTCCAATACACCTTTTGACCTTTTTACGCTTAGGATTGGGCTTTGGCGGACAGCGGCGCTGGAAGGGGGGAGTTTATTGACCTGACCTCCCCCCTCCCATTCTGGTTCACTCTGATTTTTTTTTTTTTTTTTTAGTTTTTTTTTTTTTTTTCTTTTGAAAGGTGCCTCCCAACATACGGCACAACACAAGGAAACCAGTGGATTCTCAGGACCTGTAGGAAAAGGCAGGCATCAGCAGGATCGACCCCTGCTCTTGTCAACGCCGCACCAGATCAGCATCATCATTCTCATCACGAAGGACTTGAGCGGAGATGTGGGCCATGTCGTGGGAGAGGAAGAAAGTGTACACGGGGGACAACAGCGGCTTGATGTGTAACGGGCGGGCGCCGCGACGGCCACATTCTCACTGTTAGCATTAACCAAGGAACATAAGGAAGCAGTTTTCTTATTAAAGGACTAATCAATGAAATGTGGTCCATGGTCTTCTGGTTGGTCATTACTGTACCTCCATCATTTGTAAAGTGTGTGTATGTGTGTGTGTGTTTGTGCGCGCGTGTGCTTGCGATCTTTCCAAGGGAACAGGTGCTTTTTTTTTTTTGTTTTTGTCAACTCAAACTAGCGAGCACTTTACATTGAATTGTTCCAAAATCATTGAGCGTCTATGGATTTTTGTGAAATGCAATGCCGGTTCACTTATTTTAAAAAATGAATTTTATCTCTCTTCAAAATTGTTTCCCACCCCCCCACACCCCCACCAGTTGCTCCATTTTAGTTCCTCAGGCATACTTGAACATTGTGTGTGCCCTGTGACGTGGGGTAATAAAGATATGACTTATGTGTCCGTGTTTTTACAATTTTCCAGGTGAAAAAAAAAATGTCTTCTCTTTTTTTTCTTGCTCCAATGAAGTATTTCTCAAGAACCAAATGAGCCTGCCTATTTATTGTAGTCGTTTCGTAAATAATGTAAACGGTGAATCCATACCATAAGCCCGAGAACTGCCGCCATCTCATGTGTAGCCTTTGGGCTATGTTGAATCACATGCTGGTGCTCAAAGCGCTCTCTTCTGCATTTAAATTGGATTACTGTTTTACGAGGGCGTCCCATTATTTTGAAGATGGTAGAAAAGTTTCTATTACAAATATAAAATCATAAATGACAAGTCTTATTTGTCACCAGGCTCCATCCAGTGATGTCATCCAAAAAAAAGCAGAGGCCATCCAGCACCACCCTTTTTCGGCAGTGTTACATAACAACACACAAAAATGAACGTTTTTAAACAAATAAATGATACAAGTGTGAAGAGAAGGGTCTGGAAAGGGGCACATGCAATCCCCCTGCCCCCATGTGTGAGAAAATCTCGAAAGATGTGACAGCAGGAGACGAAAACATTTCAACCGCACTTATGAACTTTTCTGGGAGGGGCGTCTCGTGGGCATAATTTTAATCCAGTAAAGCGAAAGGACATCATGACCACGACATGTTGCGAGAAGCCACATTCAGTTCAGAGTAAACACAAAGATGGCAGAAGACACACCATGCCAGCATCATCTTATGGACATTTGAAGACATCGCACAGAGGCCAATGTGGTTATTGATGATCCATTTCATGCACAAAAGACTTCTAATTCACTTATAAATACGATCAAAAGCTTTAATAAATAGCAGGGAAAAAAAAGATAACATTCCAAACTGTATTCTACATATATTACATCCATACAAGTTAATGTCATCTGATCTAATAATGGATGCATTGAGCTGCACTGACGTAAGGTACGGTAAGCTCCTGTAGAAATTAAAACATCAAATTTACGGTGCAAAGAGCTGCAGTGAATGGTGCTCCTATTTTCATTAAATGAATGATGTAATTCATTGCAATGGCCTGCTGCCATTTGAATTTCAATGTATGGTGCAATGACTTTCAGTGGTATAAGGTTCCAATTACATTAACTTGAATTCAATTTTTAATTGAATGACATTTAATGTCCAGCAACGAAATACAGCGACAAGTTATTGTTCCAATTATGTAATTTAACAAAAAAAGATTGCAACATCTGATAAAGCAGCGTAACCAATCCAAAATAACAGGTCCGTTCATAACGAGGAGAAATGAATCTTTTGTTGCCATGACAACCCTTACATTGCCAAACAGAACAGAAACATGTCTCCCTTTTCTGGATTTGCACCAACAACTACAATGGGTTCCTCTTCCATAACATTTGGTAGAAACTGGCGAAGGAAAAGTTGATCGAAAAAAAAATATTGATATTGTTCCACAAATGAGCTTTTTTTTGGGGCAGGGGCTGTACTTAAATCTGACATCTTGAACATTCACCGTGAGTGCAAACGAGTGTTCGTATGAGGAGAAGTCCTCTGTGACAGTGGTTCTCAAACTTTTGATACAAAGTAGCACTTAAAAATAAAGACATAACTGCTCTCCAGGTACCAACATCATAAAATACAGTAGCCTAGTAGGTCTAAGTGTTTGTCAAAAACAAGGCAAGGATTTCATCCCGAAAAAGTACATTTAACATTATGAAAAGCCATAGTCACATAAAGCATTTAGAAAACAAACACTGACTTCAATAACGACAAAAAAGAAAACTAAATGAGTCATTAAAATGTATGGCACATAAAAGTTCAATCAAACATGTACAGTATGTGAATGAACAAGTAAAGATTAAATCTGAAAATTAAATCCGACTCATCGGTACTTGAGCAGTGCTTCTCTCTGAGACTCATTCCTCGATGACATCATCACGTTTGCACGCCGTCAGCCAGCCAGGCCGCCGGCAACCCCGCGCGGCCCAACGCCCACCACAGGGCCCCGCCGGCGCTCA
>NW_017805798.1:2262022-2273563 GCF_001891065.2 Hippocampus comes
CGCCAGCGCCAGCGCAGCGGCGGCGGCTTTCAGCACGCCGCCGGGCGTCCGGCTGAAGTCGGCAGGCGCCGCGCTGGCCAGCGTGGCCACGGTCACGGTCAGGGTGAACAAAATGGAGACGGCGGTGTTAATGGCCACGATCTGGCCGAACTTAGCGAAAGGCACGATGACACAGAAGAAGAGGGGGAGCGTGGAGATCACCGTGGTAACAGCGCTGGACACTATGGCAACACCCACATGGTTGACTGCCTCCACGCTGCGTCTCTGCCTCCGAGCCGCAGCCTCCTGCCAACAAAAGGCGACGTGAATGCCACATGGTGATTTGGGCCTCATTTCATGTCTAACTCGCCTCCTTCAAAGGCACTGCGCAAACTTTTAGCCGTTGTTCTCCCATGCCTGAGGAACTTGGTGATTTGAAGAAGCTGCTGTACCTCAAGCGAGATAGCGAAATATGAACTGTATGTAGGAACACAAGGAAATGAGTAATGGATGACAGCTCAAGTCAGAGTACAGCAGGATCTCTGGAAAGATGGGCGGCTGGATGGATGACGCCTAGAAAGGTATGTTGGTAAATAGGAAAGAAATGTGGTGGATGGATGGTATTAGATATGTGCAGTACAATGGCTGGATGAAGGATAGATACATCGGTATGTAGCTATATATCGAAAATGGATGGATTTTAGCTCGACGGGTATGGGGAAAATAGATTTTAGTCAGATGAATATTTAGGTATATCGGAAAGATGGGTGGATGGAGAACAGCTAAATGTGCATGTAATAGTAGAGACAGGTGGTGAATGAATTGTATGAAATTGATTTATGGGTGACAGGTGGCGGGTGGATGGATGGCATGGGAAACACTGGTGGATGCACGATCGCTAAATAGGTCTGGAGGTACATAGGAAAGATGGCTGGTAGGATAATAAGTAGTCAACTAGGTATGATACAGTATGTAGGTGCAAAGAATATGTGGATGAACGATGGCGACGTAGATAAGTAGGTAAATGGGTATAGTAGATGACAGTGGATGAACGGCAGCTAGACGGGCATGATGCCTGAAGCAAGATAGACGATCCAGGCTTACGCAGCCGAGTCCCGCAGCCAGAGGTGCCGTCTCCCCGGCCAGCATGTACCCTTCCACCAGGTGCAGACAGTAATCCACTGAGGATCCCACCAGGATGGACAGAGAAATGGCCTCCACCGCTCCCAACTCCCAGCCCAACCAGTACATGGCCGCGCCCACCACGCAGATCACTCCTGACAAAAGACCACAGTGGCACCATTGAAGCCTAAGCGGGACTGAGGAGCTTTCAATGACCTGAAAGGTTCATGACGGTACCCAGGATGGTGACGAGGACTGGAAGCAGTAGGAAAAGATGAGCGGTAAAAACCGAGACGGCAGCCACGCAGATAAGCAGGGACAGCAGCAGACTCCAGAGGGCGCTCTCAACACCTACAACACACTCCGTTAAGTTGCCTCATGACGCACAAACGCACTTGCCCACCTATCCAACTAGCGCCACACACACACACACACCTACACCGCCGTACCTATGATCTCCATGAAGATCTGCTTCCAGTGCTCACAGGTCTGAAAGCCTCGCCTTAAGGCCGAAGAAGGCGGAAGAGCCGAGAGTTGCTCCTGGATGAAGGTCTCCCACCGCAGGAAGTCGGAGTAAGTCTGGAAGGAGGACTTGCCCTTGTACGTGGTCTGGAACGAAAGGAGGCGGGACTGAAGGGCGACGGATGAACCCGAAGCGCCGAGCGGCCAGAAGGCGACTCACCGACTCAAAGGCCATCGAGAGCCATCGGACCTTCCCGGCGTGCGTTCCCACCGCCCCGTGGGAGAGCTGGTCCGGGAGCAGGTTGGGCTCGGGCAGAGCGTGACATTCCGGATGCAGCAGAGGCAGGACGGAGGACAACTTGTGACCTCATCGCAAAGCAAATATATGATACTTTTTATGATAATGTCATAATTTACAGAGAACATTTTCTGTTGAGAAACTGAATTCTCAAGGACTTGGACAATTTGAAGCTAAAGAAGGTCTCCAAATGAGTATTCAATAATCAAACATAATTGATTAGTTGTTGATGAATCATTGCACCTCGTGTGCGTGTTACATTCATAAGTAGTTATGTAAAAAGACGGCGTGATGGTTGTTTTTGTGAACCGGTGATTAAAAAAAAAGACCTCATGTAGACCAGGGGTGTCAAACTCATTTTTTAGCGCGGGCCAGATTTTAATTACAGTTTCCCCTCTAGGGCCATGATGACTGAAATCATATAAGGAAGTAAAAAAAATAACGGTTTATTCACCTACCGTTAAATTTACTGGGAGGAGTTTGGTGAAAAGGAAATGCTTACAGTATCACTTTTATTTATTACAAATGAGAATTTGAAATTTTGGTGGAGACTTTAGCAAGCATCATGAAAGCTGACATCTTTGATTTGCTTTCGCGGGCCACATAAAAGGATGTGGCGGGCCCGATCTGGCCCACCCGGCCCTTGAGTTTGACACCTGTGATGTCGACGTTATAAAGCTTTGGCAACAAATCAGGCAAGCAATTTCTTGTCGGATGTTACCTGAAGGCAAACACTGCGCTCCTCCGGGCTTCACGAGTTGTTTATTTGCACTCACGGCTTTGCAAATCTTGCACAAGTGTCCCATTTCCTGGAAAATGTCAAAGTCGGGATCCAATATGACGTTGCCCTGTTTGGTATAAAGAGCAGCTTGACTTCACAGAATTCCGTTGACTGACACGCGATGAAGGCGCAGGAGCCTCACCATGTCTCCAATGACATGATTGCCTCGGCGCTGCGTCCGATTAACTCCCAAGATGCCAAAGACCACGAAGACCATGGCGCCCGTGTCGACCAGAGGACGCACGGCCGGCCGGCCGCAGGCGCCGCCTGTGCACGGGTTGAAGCCAAACATCTTGGATGCTTTCTCGGGTGCCGCGGAGGCGGAATCTTGAATGAGAGGGCACAAGAAATCGTCATGTGGACAACATATGGCGTGTCAGTCGCGCCTCGGTCTCACCTCTGGGAAGAGGAGCGTAAAAGGTTCCCCGTGCGGGTCCGTCGGGGGTGCCGCTGACGCCGCAGCCAGGCGGGCTGACGCACACGCGGGTCGCATGAGGCCGCAGTTTGTGCTGGGCAAAATGCAGTTTCCTATCAATTCAAAATTGAAAAACAAACAGTTCGGAAAGATCCCATGCAAATGTCATGTACTAAAAAGTTAAATACAACTGAAATGTACTGGGGCTTTTTTTTTTTTTTTTTTTGTCTTAACAGAGTCTGATTAAATGCTCACGTCGTGCGCTTTACCTGCTGTGCTGCTGCGCCGATGCCGCCACATAAAAGGAAAATTCAGGCATCCAGCTGTGGCGACGGTCACAGGATCCAGACGTGATCATCCAGCCGGGATACGGGTAGTAGTCGTGGGAGACGCACACTGTCATTCTTTTGGTGTAGTTGCGCCACGGATGATTGAAGGCCTGTCCATATACAAGAAATAAGACGACGACTTCTGTTCAAAGACACACCGAGGGGGGCCGCTTGCTTAAAGTTTGAACATTACCGCAAAGGTGACGCTAGTTTCCTTAGCCTGTCTATGGCGTATCGAATTGAATTGTGAACAGTAACTCGGGACTTGCTTGAAACGTGAAGGTGAAGACTTGAGACTTACTTCGGACTTGCGCATACCGCGTGCCACTTGCTTCCATCCCTGGTGTGTGGGTCACGTGCGCCTACCTGAAATGAAGACACCTGCTCGCGCTCTGTGCCGCACAGCGTCCATGGGGAAGGAGTACTGGCGTTAAGGGAGAAGCGGTAAACGCTGGCCGAGCTTCTCGCCTCCAACTTTGATATGAAGACCGTGAGTAAGAAGCCTACGAAAATAAAGGGAGAGCTCAGAAATGCATCGACACAGGCTCGTCTCTGTCTGTGGGTTGGTAGCTCAAGAGAAAGTTGACTAGAACAGCTGAACTTTATTAGGGGTTGATCAGAGGTGTCGCGCATGTGCTGGCTCCCATCGAGTGTTAACTTGAATTTGAATGCATTTTGTTGATTCTACCAGAGCGGCACTCCCCAGTTAAAAGAGGGTGTGCACACTTGTGCAACCACATGGGATCAGTTTTATCTCTCTTTTTTGTTGTCGCTGTTTTTAATGGAGTGATATATTGGAGGTTATAATTCATATAAATGGTGGAAAAGTTTTGAAAGAATTTATCTCGGTCCGATTTTTTTTTTTTTACATCACAAAAAACAGACAGGGGTGTGCAGACTTTTTATATCATAAATGGTGGAAAAGTTTTGAAAGAATTTATCTAGGTCCAATTTTTTTTTTTTACATTACAAAAAACAGACAGGGGTGTGCAGACTTTTTATATCCACCGTCATACGTACTCGCTTGCCTTCTTACCTTCCCACAAACCCACAGCCACATTTAAAAAAAAAAACAACTTATTTTGTCACAACATTCATTGCGTAAAGATTAGTTCATCTTTTGTTGAGGCAATATATTTGTTGAAAAAAAAAAAAAAAGAATGTCAAATTTGCAAGTCTGCATTCGTCGTGTTTTGGATCGGAGGTCTTCCCTTCCTTCTTTCCCTCCCATTTTACCTGTTTGGTTGCTGTTCGCATTTTGCTGTGCTGCGTTTGGAGGCGCCGTTGAAGCGGCTGCTGTGCTGTTGGCCGGCTCATGCGTGGACATCCCGAATGTTGATGAGGATGCGTGACGGGACAACGAGTGCGGCTTCTCCATGAACACCCCTGAAGAATACACGGTGCTTGTTTTTTCTTGAGAGGAATGTCTGGTTTGGAGCAGCTGATGCGGCCTTACCTGAGCACATGGGGCAGGAGATACCTTGACTGCTGAGGTTGCTCCTGAGAGCCAGAAGAGTCTGGAGGTTGGTGTCCTGGCGGAAGAGTAAGGGGGCGCGGGAGGCTGGCCTCAGCAGGCAGCAACAGCCCGCAGACACCAGCAAGAGCACGAGGAAGACGCCTGGGTGGCAATCAGGGTGAAAAATAGATTTCATGTCTTGTGACGTGCAAAATACAAGTACGACTTAGTATTTGCTCAAAGCATCACTGGTGTACTAAGCACACATAATCATGCATAAAATGTTTAACAGCTGTTGATTTTTTTTTTTTTTGTTGTATATTTGATAGTGCACTTCCACATTCATTAGGCACCGGCCCACATGGATTAATTATTATTATTTTTTGCTTATTTTGATATTTGGCAGAATTACATTCTTTGTCTGATGTTGTATTTCATTTATAAAAAAAATCATTAAAATGTATCCAAAATATTGCTGATTTTTTCAGATTTGAAAAGCGTTTTAATATCGTCCGCTTAAATCAGCCGGACAATGAATTATCCGGGCCCTGAAGTAAATATCTTTTGAAATGCGTATTTTATCTAAAATTGTTCTTGTTCTCTTTCCAGATTTATCATGCTGCTTTCACAAATACCCATACATGCATGTTCTACAGCACTTTTACTTTTTTGTCCAAAACTTGTCGGAAAACACCACTCTTAAGAAGTGAACATGTTCAATGTTCAACCGTGAAACAAAATGAGCCACCAAACTGCATGTTTTGGCTGGTTCATGTCTGTTGACGAGCAGAACCCCCTTCCGCCGCCCCCGCAGTTCTCTCCAGCTCTTGTAGACTCGCACAGGTGAGGTAAGACAACCTTGGTAAAATATTTATAGCTTGGAAATCATGCGGAGAAATGTTTTTGGAACGTATAAATGGTCACCGTGCTCCTTGGAAATTTCCAGCCCAGTTCACTCTGTGATGGCCTTACCTAGAATAGTTTTCCTCCTTTCCACAGCTGGCTGGACCACGAAATGCTGCAGGGCCCGCTGCAGTTTTGCGCTGACCACACCTTGGTGCCGATGCCCTGCGGGGTTCAGCGGTGCCTCCACCGACAGGGAAAGAATGCCCGCGTCGCCGTCTGCCTCTTGAAGATCTGGCGCCGGACACAGACGACAAAGGGGAGTTGCGGACGAGCGCGCGAGCGGCCGTTTACGAGTCCGTGCCGGATAATAATCTCACCTGGCTCCGTTTCCACCGACAGCAGGGCCACGTCGTCATCCTCGTCCGACAGAGGGCCGTGGCTCGATGACAAGCCCCCAAACGACTTGCAGCTTGTGAGGAAAGAGGCCGTTTAGGGAGCGAGACAGAGGAGGGGATTCCATCTACAGATTGCGCAGCATGCACAAACACAACTAGTTCTTTTCTATTTCTTTTTTTTTTAAAGATGCATTTTTTTTTTTTTTTTTTGCAGTATAAGCTTGAAAACAAATAAAATCATAATTTAAAGCATTAATGTAGTTCGACTACCGGTAATCAAATGGATCAGAAACTTTTCCAGAAAAGAAAATCCAAAAGATCTCATGACACAAGTGACGCATTGTTGCCTTGCGCAAACAAAAGTCTCTCACCAGCGGGACCCGTCGTTCTCGTGCGGCTCCACGCTCCGCGTCCAGATACACAAGGCGGCCGGCATCAGGATGCAAACCCAAAGCCAGCAGCAGCTGACAATGAGGGCCATGAACAGGCCAAAGTCGCGCACCGCTGGGATCTGTGTCAAAGAACCTTGAAACGTTCACTTTGCGGGAAAGTGACCGCCGAGCGCGGCACTTTCTATTCATGCAACGCAACGAGACCGGAAATCGGACGCTTGTTCTGTGACGACCTTGGAGAAGGCGTTGGCGGCGTAGGCGGCCGCCGTGGTGAAGGAGGTGAAGAAAGTGGCTCGGCCGGCCGTCTTGACGGTGTAGACCATACGCCGCCGCGGATGGCCGAGATGGGCCGCCTGTCTGAAGGTGTTGATGAACACAAACACATCATCCACCCCTGAGCGAAGAAGCAAAGAAAATGACAGGCTATCATTTGCCCGCCCCACCCCTCGCCAGTTCCAAGTTGCATTTATTTCCCCTACCGATTCCGATGATGACGAAGGCGGCCACTCCGTTGAGAATCCCGAGGTACCTGACGCCGAACACCACGTGGTACAAGAAAAGAGCCATCAGGCAACTCACACCGATGCTGGCCAACCCGAAGAACGTCAGAAAAGCTGCGCGGGGGGAGAGAAGGAAAAAAACAGCCGACGCCGCGGGACGATTAATTCTAATGAATAGTTGAAATCGATGAATCGCCCGACCGCAAACTGTTTGATATACGAGTGTGACTATCAACGATACCAGAGAAAGAGGTCAGGACGTAGACCAGCACGGTAATGCAGACTCCACTGATGACTGCCAGCATCATATCATTCCTGAAGGTGTGCCTCACTTCATGGTCAAACAGCTCCGTTCCCCCATAGAGAACCTTCACCTGGCTGACATCAGCAAGACGGCCAAGACAGAGAGGAGGGACGACTTGGAGTCAACTCGCACCACTGTCAACCCAATGACAAGACTTGGTCTGACCTGGTGGATTGCTTGGCCAGGATTTCGGCATACTGAACCGCAAAGTCCTTGAAGTGGCTCCTCTGCTCATCCGCTCGGTCCTGCACGGAGTAGTAGGACGGGAGAGGGGCGCCGAAGTGGATTTCGCTTCGCAGGAGGGAGGAGGAGAGGTGATCGGGGGAGAGACTCTCATCCACGTACCAGTAGAACTGAGGGTGGGTGATGGCCAGACTCAACGAACCTGCAGGGACAAGTAAGGAGGACTTTGGGGCAGTCAGGTTTCCATGCAGGGGTGGGGCTGAACTGGTTGCCAGCTAATCGCAGGGCACACAGAAACAAACAACCATCCACACTCACAATCACACCTAAGGACAATTCGGAGTGTTCAATCAGCCTGCCATGCGTGTTTTTGGAATGTGGGAGGAAACCGGAGTACCCAGAGAAAACCCAGGCAGGCACGGGGAAGAACATGCAAACTCCTGACAGGAAGGCCAGGAAGCCTGCGCCTCTGCGGTAGACGTGCTAACCAGTCGAGCGCCCCGCCGCCCAAAATTTTACATCATATATGTTGTAATATTCATCAAGGACGTGCTAACCAGTCGAGCGACCCGCCGCCCAAAATTTCACATCATAAATGTTGTAATATTCATCAAATATAAAACCTGTGATTTACCGTATTGTATTGTAATATAAGACAGTGTTTTTTGCATTGAAATAAGACTGAAAAAGTGGGGGTCGTCTTATATTCGGGGTCTAGACATTATACCCATTTGCGACGCTAGATGGCGCCAGATATCATTGAAATGAATGCTGAGCTTGACTCCCCAGGCCAAAGTGAACCCCCGTCACGAAGAATAAAAATAAAAATAGCGGTAGCACGAAGAAGAAAAATAAAAAATAGCGGTAAGAAAGGAAAGAGAAGAAAATAATAGAAGAGATAACAGAAAATAGAGAAACATAGCGACAATCTGGAGAAAAGTGGGTCGAAGATCGGCCAGGTTAACCGGCAGCTGAGCAGAAGTTATGATGTAATTTACATTTCCAAAACCAGAAGCCATTCATTGACGAATGTGATAGCACTTTAGATTTGAATGAGGCAAAATAACATGCTTTTTCTCTCAAATATATTGTTATAATCATTTGTTTCAGATGTACTGTCATTATTTTCTGCATAAAAATTAATTTGGTGTTCAAAAAGTCTTTTTTCAAACTTGAGTCTTGAAAAATAGGGGGTCGTCTTATAATCAGGGCCGTCTTATATTCGGGCCAATTGCGGTATATCTTGGCGGAAAAGAGGCATTAATGTGGTGTTTGATCCTACCGTGCGCTCACCTTGTATGTCGGCCAGATCTGGACCCATGCCGTCGTAGTAGATCTTCCCACCTCGCTCGCTGGGGTAGAGGTACGACAGGAGCGAGCTGGGCGGGGAGCAGTACGAGGGCCCCAGCGGGAGGTCCCTCAGCACCTCCATGGGCTTCCAGCAAAACTGAGGGAAGTGCGGGTGTTGCATGAGGAGACGCTCCACCTTGTGGATGGTGCGCAGGCGCTCGGGAGTGAAGATGTTGCCGTCGCCCTCGCCCTGAGCCACGAACACCAGCTCGATCCTCCACAAGGCCTGACTCTGGAGGTAGTAGTTGGGGGTCGAGCGCCGTCCGCGGAGGGCTGACGCTTGATGGCCTGCGGCTGTCTCGGGGGCGTCGTCGAGTGTCCCGTTGTTGACCGGCTTCTCCATCGGTAGCTCCCCCAGAGCCTCGGCCTCGCCGCCATCCGAGTCCCTCTTGCGTCTGTCCCAGGAGCCCAGCTGGGTCTTCAACGCAACGGTGAGGGCGTCGAAACGCTCGGCAGAGAAGTGACTGTGCACTTCGAAGGCACCGTAGGAGAGGTCGATGTCCAGAGGCGGGCAGTAGAGGAGCATGAAGGCAAACAAGGTGCAGGGCAGGATGATAAAGCCCCCGAGGACGGCCCCGCTGGCCCAGGACCGCGTGTAGACCCAGGCCACAACCCTCCACGGTCCGCCTACCACCGCATGCCTCAAACCTCCAACCGTCGCCACCTCCACCTGCTCTTCTTCCTCCTCTTCTCCCCGGGTTGTGTGAAACAGCAGCTCCTCGTCGTCCGCGGCCATCCTTGTTGGCTGGAAGGGATCAACAAAGTCAAGTTAAAAAGTCAAATGCATTTGCACACAAAAAAGTCAGGGATGTTCAGCTGATGAAGAGGACATAAAAATGTTTCGCAGATGAGCGTTGTTAACAAACCTGTCACATTTCAATGATAAAATAAATAAATAAATCAGCATTTATATCAAATGAAACTTTAAAATAGTAAAAAAAAAAAAATGTCTCCGTTCTCAAACGCTGTGGCCGTTGGATCGCTTCGCCGACAACTGCAGCATTTCGAGAGGTGAAAAGTCACTTTTGGTAACTTGATGAGTTTGATGCTATGAATGTTCTTGCTTTGTGTTCGACTGGCGACCGCCGTCGTAGAGGAGTTCGAATAAATAATTCTAATTGAAGCAGAAAATGTACATTTGTGAGGAGCGCACAAGACCACCGCTTTCTGTCTCATGTTCTGCCGAGTCCCGCTTTAGCATACTAATCACGCAGATTGATTTCATTCTCCCCCTCTCTGACGGCTCGTACAAAACATTACCAAATGCAGGGAGAGTCTGAGCAACGCGCTGGCAAATTCAATCATCTCACTCGTCTCGTTACCGACAAAAGCGGGGTGGAACGTTAAGGGGAAATGTGCAGGCTCCCATCTTGGTGCGCATTTCGTATTCTAAGTGGGCGACGGGTTCGGCGAGCCACTTATTGATCTGTTTCTCTGCTCAAATCAAAGAAGTTTTTCAAATGAAATGAGGAGTCCAGTGATTGCCCTGGAAAGTGGAAAGTTTAAGGTCCGATACATTATCTGTTGCGCCCAATCATTAAAAACCTTTATTATGAACACTAAGGCCTACTACCCTACTGTATTTTAATATTGGTCATGATGGTGGTACTCGGGGCGGCTAATCGTTTTGAGGTGGTCCTTGGAGGGAAACCTTTTTAACTCATTCAGTGCCAGCCAATTCTGGACCAAGTCTGAAAAGACGTTTAAAAACGTCTTTGGGAGTGAATGAGTTAATTAATACGATATCATAGGACAATGTAATGTTGCGCTAAGCAGTAGAGTGCGTCACTTTTTCATATGATTTGCGACTAAATTCAACCATGAGCATTTTGAGCCGCAATGACATGTATCTTTGAACCATATGGAGTTAGCCTAATCGTCAACTAAAATCGACATGCCTCAATGAACGACACCAAAGTGCTCGCTCGATTTGTTGATTTTTTTTTTTCATTCCCAAATTCTTCCAATCAGACTGATGCAACGATGCTATTAGGATGACCGTGAGTGTTTGGGATTAGCCTAAAGGCGTTATCGTGGTGCATGATGACAGGCCAGACAGTGAAGATGTACAAGACGATAAAAATAAAGGGAAGACAGATGATCACACACACACGCAAGCGTCGCTGCATCATGTGTTGAAAGAAAATCCATGTTCTCTGCTTTTGCAATGACAGGACGAGCTGTTCGTCTTCTTGCGCTCCCAACATCAAACAGCCTCAAAAGTGACAACAAGACATGACAGATTAAAAAGCCTGATGGGCACATTGTGACAGTGCGACCGCGCAGACTCGTAGGAGTGCTGTCGGTCGCTTTGTCGTGAAGCTGCGAACAGAGACAAGGAGGCGCGGAGGTCTGCAAAGCAACGTGCCCGCTGGCTTAACTACCTTGTGTTTAGCGCCTGCCACCATCGTTCAACACTTCCATTTTTCAGCACGCATTAGCGACACAAAGTCCATTTACAAGCTGTGAAGGTGTGGGCAAAAAAGAAAAAGAAGTCGTTCTGGCCCCGATGCCTCTATTTATACGAGTAATCTTCATGCCTATGATTCCCATGAGATTAGATGTCCATCTATTTTCTATACTGCTTATCCTCATTAGATGTGCTGGTGGCGATGCCAGCAATGGTCGAACTGGGCCTGGATGCCAGCCAATAGACACATAAAAACACATAAAAATATGTGTGTGTGTGTGTGTGTGTGTGTGTGTGTGTATATATATATATATATATA
>NW_017805798.1:2273614-2288664 GCF_001891065.2 Hippocampus comes
TATACATATATAATTTTTTTTTAACCCTCAAATATTATTACATTAAAGGGAATAAACCACCAAAAAGTGCTTTTGGATGAGAAAAGGAAGCCTTTCCATAGAAATAAAAAATTTAAATATGTAACTTTAGTGGTTTTTAAATGTACTGAAAAAGATTTGGTTTTTTTAACCATGCGATAAAATATATACAAAACATATATACTGTAAATACACAGTACTGTATTGTAGGCTATTTCAGATCCGTAGCCCATAAAAACAATAGAGGAAAACTTCCTCTATTGTTTTTATGGGCAACGATATATATATATTTTTTTAAATAAAAATTTTTGGCGCTGTTGGACAGAAACCCCCTGCATCCAAATTTGGTCAATTTCCTAGTTTTTCCCACATCGATACTATTGGACAACCACGTGGGTCTGTTACTTTTACAAATTACACTGGTCAACATTTTACTTTTTTTTTTCCAGTCATCTCTGATTAAAATTTGCCGTTGACCCATTTTATGAACCGATCCCAAAGTGTTGAAAATTGGTCACATAACTTTCAAATTCCCAAATACGCTGTTTTATTTCATTCCATTTAACAATGTTTTTTCAGAATGTTTCTTTACAAAGTGCAATACTGCAGGTTTCTATTTATACTAAAACATGCTCTAAAAAATCTTGTTTTTGTGGAGCTGGAACAGCTTAATGGCATTTCCATTCATTTAAATAGGGAAAGATGCTCCAATGTACATAAAAATGAAGAAATATATTTTAGCTGACTAATTACAGGTTGAAAATCCTTCATGCCTTTCTTTGGCTACGCTGCAACAAAAAAGTGAGAGTTCACGCCGATAGCCTCTTGTCAATGCTCGTGACCTTTACTTGCCTTCACTCACACCTGTTTGTACTTGCTGTTATTTTTTTAATTTTGTGCCCATTTCTCCTCAGGACAGCTCTCACAATTCTCATATAAGAAGCTTTATGTTGAGTCCCAGTAGGAAATCTCCTTAACGTGTCACACAAAAAGGATTTATTGTTAGCCAAGCAGCACTTACATGAGGCTGATGGGAGGGGGTGGGGGGCACTCAGGGTCTCAAGGGGGGTCCGTTCAGGCCTTCTGGGTCCACACGCAATGTGCGCTTTGGGGTATCATCCCCTCCTGCTTCTCCTGAAAGGTGACGCTTATACTCATGAGTCATTCAAGCATAGCCACCAACACTAAAACTCCTACAGTAAAAATATTTGGCTTTCCCTTTGTTTTGCACTGGCGTTTCTCGCCGCTCTCCTCTCGTCGCCGCTGGTCGTCCGGGCGACAGAGTCAGCGAGACATTTCTCCCCTCCTCTCTCTCGTTCTCTCTCTCTCGTGGCTTTGTTCTGAGTGGAAGGCAGGGAAGGAGTGTACCAAATCATTTATGTACACACTGACAGCAGAGAGCACACAAGAATATGATGGGAATGCAGAAAAAAAAAAAAGCTTCACATGGTTTCATAACCAGATTCAACTGATTAAAGAGGGTAAAGATGAGCTGTTTAGTGGGGATGGTACAGGAGAGCACCCTACAACCCTCCACCCCTTGGTATCTTGGCTGAGTTGGTACCATCCAGTCCGGTCGTGGTTGAAGCGATGGCGCGCTTATAAAAGGATGATCAGAATGATTGCCTATAGTGGGAAACAAAGTGTAGGCAGTTGGGCAGAATTATGTGGAATAAGAGTTTATTAGCAAGCGGTTCATTTCATGGTGTGTGTGTGTGTGTGTGTGTGTGTGTGTGTGTGTGTTCCTTGTCGTGGCCCCGCATTTCCCTGCAGGGCCTCTCATCTAACATTAATGACTCCACATAAGCAAACTATCCATCAGCTCTTTTCTCAGCCTTCCCTCCCGCGGATCTGCTTGACATTGAGTGTAATGTTATTTATCATCTCCATCAGTGGTTCTCCATTTTTTAACAGAGGAGCACCACCTGAAAAAAATGTTTGAAAACATAGAAGCAACCCAAAATACAGTAGCATAGTAGGCCAAAGTGTTCATCAAAAATGAGCACATTGAATTTCATACAGCAGGTTGTTCTGACTCAGCTATTTGGTTGAACTTGAGTCACTCTACGAGTGAGGATTTACTGTACAGCACTGGCAATTTTAAATATTTTAAATTTTTAATATTTAAATCATCACTGCCACTGACAGCTACATACGTCAAAAATTCATTTTAACTGTATAGACGGTGAATGAGTTCAAAGCTAAGATTGACTATCTCGAATTAACCTCGTAAATACCAATAATGGTTCTCTGACAGGTCGTAATCATTTTTCAATCGTTGGAATTTTAATTCAACATATTATTATAATTATTGTTAATTAACAGATGGCACTTTCAGAACTCTTCTACAAAAGCTTTGTGCCTGCGACCGAATTCCAGCCGTCGAGATGTCCAGTACGAACTCGAGTATGATATTGTTTTCTTGTAAGCGACTGTAACGTTAAGCAGTTTTAGGAAAATACAGTAGGAATAGAAGTATAAGTATGAATAGAAGTACTAAAGTATTTATATTTTACAATGTGGTGCCAAAACACTTTCAAATGGACACATGAAAAGATGCACTAAGCACCATGTGTGCATGTGGTTCTCCATTTTTTAACAGAGGAGCACCACCTGAAAAAAATGTTTGAAAACATAGAAGCAACCCAAAATACAGTAGCATAGTAGGGCAAAGTGTTCATCAAAAATGAGCACATTGAATTTCATACAGCAGGTTGTTCTGACTCAGCTATTTGGTTGAACTTGAGTCACTCTCCAAGTGAGGATTTACTGTACAGCACAGGCAATTTTAAATATTTTAAATTTTTAATATTTAAATCATCACTGCCACTGACAGCTACATACGTCAAAAATTCATTTTAACTGTGTAGACGGTGAATGAGTTCAAAGCTAAGATTGACTATCTCGAATTAACCTCGTAAATACCAATAATGGTTCTCTGACAGGTCGTAATTATTTTTCAATCGTTGGAATTTTAATTCAACATATTATTATAATTATTGTTAATTAACAGATGGCACTTTCAGAACTCTTCTACAAAAGCTTTGTGCCTGCGACCGAATTCCAGCCGTCGAGATGTCCAGTACGAATTCGAGTATGATATTGTTTTCTTGTAAGCGACTGTACCGTTAAGCAGTTTTAGGAAAACACAGTAGGAATAGAAGTATAAGTATGAGTAGAAGTACTAAAGGATTTATATTTTACAATGTGGTGCCAAAACACTTTCAAATGGACACATGAAAAGATGCGCTAAGCACCATGTGTGCATGTGTGTGTGTGTGTGTATCCGTCGTCAATAAAGTCCCCACTCCGTACATTGTCCTTCACCGAAGTTTAATGGCCTCCAGGAGTAAAACATTAATCACAAATATTGGCAGGCAAGAACTCAGAGGCAGTCCACGCATTGTGAATAATTTACAGTGAAATCACACAAAATTCCCAATCCTTCATACCAGCTCCTCGTTTGCATTCCCACCGCATGCAAAACATACACACAACCCCTTCACATAACGTCCCTGATTTGGAGGATGGCGCCCTTTCACGGTCCGCTTAAGGTACGTATTTAAGAATGATCCTTAACACCGGGTTTGGCTGACAAATCAAGCAACATTTATACATCGAGTAGTCAAAGAAACGTGTCGGGTCATGTTTTGCTTTGGCTGACAAATCAAGCAACATTTATCTTATTGTCGAGTAGTCAAAGAAACGTGTCGGGTCATGTTTTGTTATAGTAATTCTTAGAGGGACACGTTGGCAAATGTGGAAAGTGGGAGGAAATACTGTATTGTACTGCATGTTGAGTGTATTCAGATGAGTACGATTGGACTCCTCAGTTGTAAGCAGCGAAGAGCTTCTCTTTCTTCTAAGAGTTTTGTTGTTTTTGTTTTTTTTTCCTTTTAAAGGATGATGGACAGTTGAATTAATGTCAGCTCCACTCAATCACAGCGAAAAAATGCGCGGCGTCATTCTTTCTATATGGGAGAAGACCGTATTCGGTCTCAGGGAGGCATGTGCCAAACTTGGGGGGCAATACTGCACCAAAATCAACTTGCTCTGACATGTGAGCTATAAAAAGCAAGGAGGAAAATGATGTCGAGCAAAACTGTGACAAGGAATGTGAGCCTTCCATGACGAGATTCACACCACGGCTGCCTCACGCCGCTCAAAGTGAACATTGGAATAAAACAGTAGGATTCCTTCTCTGGCATATAACAACCACTAAAAGCTTGACCAGTGAACACATACTGACAATGCTAACCTTTAATCTTCAAGTTTTTTTGATCGTGTCTCATACAAAATCAAATCCCTGTCAGTAAAAGCTTGATGCTCAGTTTTTCAAAGTTGCACCTATTACAGTTGTGAAACAGAAACATGTACCAAATGAGATAGATATTGTACAAAATAAATAGGTTTCTTTCCCTGAAGAAAAAAAAAAGATAGCTTGACATAACAAACGAGAGTCCTAAAAAGGTGCTCCTAAACTACCTGTAACAAGAATAGAATATCAAAATCAATGGGTGGTCTTGCCCTGACATAGTGGAAATTGCACCTCCTCTATTTGAACTTGGACAAGTAACAAAAACCTCGTGCTCTGACATTACTTTCTCAAACATTTTGGATTGGACCACGATACCAAATCAACAGGTGATTTTGTGTCCTTGTGGTCAGCAAGATGTGACCCAGCAATTGGGTTCAGAATGGAGTGCAATTCACAATCGCAGATGCAGCACCTGCTCAACGTCTGTTGGCCATTTTTGGACTTACAAAACTTAAATATTACAAATGTAATAATGTACACGTATGACAAGCAGACACACACATTGCCTGATAAAATGACACAAAGGAGTTTGAGACTTTGTTCACATTGCCAGTGCAGTGACAAAACATTTTAGGCCTGAGTGAGGAGCCCTGGTGGTTCTGCTTTAGGGCAGCGGTGGATTGAAATATGCTTAAAAAAAAATAATAATAAAGTTCATTGGTCCAGGAGAAATCTCACACACACACACACACACACACACACACACACACACACACACACACACACACACACACTAGCAGACAGATGTAGAGAAAGTGAGGAGTGTGTGCTTCCTTTAGCTACCACAGATGTGTCTCTCTGATCTCAGAGATGATGTGATTGGCCTTCTTAAGCGCCTGAGAGAAAGACAAAGAGTTGAATAAATGCCTTGTAGCCAAAGAGGAGGGGGGAAAAAAACTAATTAAAAAAACACACGTGTGTTAGATTTACCTGCAGCATTTGAGCGACCTCCGTCCTCTGCTGCGCTGTGTCCTGAGACTCAATGAGCAGGTCTTGCAGGAGCGTCTGCTTATACAGCTGACCCACCAGCTCGCTTTGCAGATGCTCCTTGACATAGTTCACCAGGAAATGCATGACGGTCTTGGGCACGCTGCGCACGCAGACACACTAATAAGTTATGGCAATTTGACAGACAAGCCGGGGGGAAGCCGAACACTGGCCGGGGGTGGGGGGTCTGACCTGTCCTGGATGGTCTTGCGGACAATGAGGAAGTAAGACTTAATGAGGCGCTGGATGACCTCGCAGTCCCTTTGCTCCTTGGAACTCAGTTTCCGGGACACGGGCACTGCCTAGAAGAGAAGATCAAGTCAAAAACATGCAGTGGTACAGTAACACTTGCTTTGAGTTGACTCCAAAGTCAGCTTCAGCCACTTCGCCACTAGATGGCGGCAGACAACTACCATAGGTTGTGAAAGTGAACGTGCAGTTAACTGTTGAGTTTCGGGCTGGAATTATCCATGTTTTAGTTTTAAGAGTCGATTTTGAAAACAGGAAGTGAATTGGCCTGTGCAGAGGGAGCAAAACTAGCAAACTCTTATCGGTCAACCCGAAGCAGCACCACACTTGGTGTGTAGGACAGAAGCAGCTTGGACAGATACAGAGACCGAGGAGGAGGAGGACGCATAGATTGTATTAGTTACCCACAACCAGCAGAGGGCATCGTTACTTGAAGCCCAAAAACTAGCAGCCTCAACAGAAAAGCTTTCACTTTGTATTTAAAGTAACAATTTTATTGTTTGTTTGAAGGCATTGTTGCAAACGTGACGTTCAAAGGTAGCATACATTCAATTCATCAAAAAAGGTGTAAGGGTGACTGCTACGTAAAATGTTTGCCATCACTCACTGTGTCAAGGAGGTTAATGGGCTGCCCTTTGCTGGGGCTGCCAAAGCCCGCCGCTGGGGCTTTCTCCTCCGCAACCTTGTCATTCTTCCAGCGCTTGGTTCCATCCAGGCCCTCTGCCTAATGGTTACAGGAAGTCAGTCAGGGGGAACTCTCGTACGGATATGAGATGATACAATCAACTACCTGCTGACTGTTGACTGATGCCGAGACCTGCGCCGCATCCGTGAAGTCCGGATGCTTCGTGTTGATGTAGGCAAGCTCGATGGCTACTAAATTATGCACCTGGCAAAAGAGCAGAAGTGGAAGTGATTTTAAAAGCAAGTGATAATTTCATCCATTTACCGATCCGCGGGGGGGGTGCTGGAGCCTATCCCAGCTGTCTTTGGGCAGTAGGCGGGGGGACACCGTGAACCGGTTTGCCAGCCAATTGCAGGGCACACAGAGACGAACAACCATCCACGCTCACACTCACACCGAGGGCCACTTTAGAGTGTTCAATCAGCCTGCCATGCATGTTTTTGGAATGTGGGAGGAAACGGGAGTACCCGGAGAAAACCCACGCAGGCCCGGGGAGAACATGCAAACTCCACACAGGGAGGCCGCAGCTGGAATTGAACCTGGTCCCTCTGCACTGTGAGGTCGACGCGCTAACCACTGGACCACCAGTGTTAATTTTTAAAACAACTAAAAGGAGGATTACCATTTCGTTGGCAATTGGCAGACGCTTTCTCAGTAGCCCGGTCACGACTTCCACAATGGAATCATGAAGTTTGGGGAATCTCAGAAGTTCCTGGAAAACATCAGAAACAAACACGATCGCCATACGACAGACCGTGTCGACTATAATTACTGTTGCGATAGCTTGACTTAGTTTCATAACTGATAATTGGACTTGATTTGTTCATTTGTGACTTTAGAACAGTTCAAGAGCGCTTTCTCATCATTAACGACCTCCGCCCGAGATAGAAGCGTAACGACCAACCAAAAGAGATCGAGTTCATTTATGGGGGCTTGATCTCAAATACTGTGTTCCCTGTATAGGGGGGGGGGGGGGGTCCTCATATTACCTGCGTGCTAAAGGATGAGCAGTGCTGGATGATCCTCTGCAGCTCTTCGTGAACCAGCTCCACACAGCGCAGGCTGGGCTCCTCCAGACGCTTGATTTGACGCTTCACCAACAACTCAAAGGACACCTCAGGGACAAAAAGTGCAGGACGTGGACCCTGAAGAGCAAAAATACACACATGTTTTATTAGTAACCGCCACCCCACCTCCCCATTAATGTGAACACATCATACAAGTAAGTGGGAACGTACGGTAGCATTGCGGATGGCAGTGAGGATATCGAGTTCTGTCAGTCCTCCAAGAGGGTCGATGGACTGCAGAGTGCGGCCGAAGGTTTCGTGGAAGATGTAACAGATGCGAGCTCCGCCACAGCTGCAAGGCAATATGAATCCCTTCATTTCATGGGACTCATGTACAAAATACGGAACTCCTATTGAAAGTTATAAACACGACGATCACTTGAATTATTTATTTGGCCCAATTTGTCTTCTGGATGTCCTTCCTGACACAAAGCACCCATTATTTTAAATCCGGTTTTAGGAGTGGGAGTGGTTGACTATTGAGACACTGACCAGGAATCGAACCTGCGTGCGTGAAAGGCAGAAGCATAATACGACACCACCGGTGCTATTTGCTCAAAGGAATTTGATGCGCTAAGAGCGGACTGACAGACGAGATTGTTGACACCGTCGTGCAAGCGACCGTTCTCGCACTCACAGCTCAGAGGTTTGAATATAGCGAGCCGTGCCCTCGATTGTGTTGCAGTAATCGCTGGCGAACTTGGTGACAATCTGCAGCAGGGTGGCGCTGTGGTCCTCCACCGGCTGACCGTAGCTGTTGAGGCGTGACTGGTACTGGGCGCTGAGCACAGTCACGCGGGTCTTGAGGTCCGGCAGGCAGTCTCGGATGTGGTGCATGAGCAGCCTGCTGAGCGTTTTGGCCAGGTAGCGCGAGCCGGCGCGGGAGGCCAGCGACGGGTAGTGGCGCTGAAGGAAGGCCTGCTCGTCCTTCATGCTGTCGCCCAGGCTCTTCTGCGTGTTGATGTCATGCTGGCTCCTGGAAGAGTCAAGTCATGAATTCGCGGGCAATTGTGGGGCGTTGGGGTCATCGTTATTGCTAACCTGTTAACCACCCCGATGATCCCGAGCCTGACTGGAATGACTCGACCGAGGAGTACCTCCAGTGCGTCTGTCCCCGCGTCCATCAAATCCAGCTTGCTGACAACAAGCAGAGTCCGTCGACCTGATGGGACACGAGAACGCAATGGAAGGCAATAATTCCCAATCCCGCCGCATACAATACGAATTTCACCTAATTGGTCTGAAATGATTGAACACAGCTACGACTATTGGAAACATTTGGGAGATTTAGCACCATCAGCTGCTTTGGCATGTGCACTACAGCTTGTGAACACGTTTTAGTTGTGCTCATAATAAGATGACGAGACCAGCAGCTGTCATCACCTAAAGTGGCTCGTGTCCTACATTTCAGCATGTTACGTAACGCAAAAAAAACCAACGTCGAAGCGAAAAAATGTGAGTGGCTGCTGCGCGTCATATCTCTCACCATCTGGATCGACCTCACGAGCCAGTTTCAGAGCATCCGAGGTGGCCAAGTCAGAGTTGGCGGCGGACACCGAGAGGATGAGGGAGTTGGGATTGGAGATGAAGGACAAGATCATCTCCTGCACTTGGGACTCGATGTCCTCGGGCTGGTCGCCGACAGGGACCTGCGGCCACAGCGAGCAGCTCGAGTTCATCACGTGAGCTTCGGTGATGGATGCGAATGTGTTAACACGTGACTTTACCTTTGTGATGCCGGGTAAATCGACAAGGGTCAGATTGAGGACTTTGGGGGAGAAAATCTTCAAATGTATGGGCTCGGGAGCGATTCCCTGGTGGACACGGAAGCAAGAGTCAAAATAACAATCAAGCTATTCTATCTGAACCTGGTAAAGACACAATGGGCGGCACGGTGAACAACTGGTTCACTGGGATCGGCTACGGCACGCCCGCGACCGTTTGTGAGTATAAGCGGATTAGAAAATGGATTGATAGACTGGTAAAGACACGAGCACAGACGTGTTACACCAGTGAATGAAGATCTTATCCTCACGAGGGTCGCGGCCGTGCTGGGGCCGATCCCAGCCCTTCGCAGAGATTAAAAACATATCGCGCATCATGACAGCGCTTCCTGCCCACCTTGTTGTTGCCTGAAGAACGTTCGGTCTCTGCCTCAATTTCCCGGCGAATTTCCCCAAAATCCGTGAACACCTTTTAAAAGAATACAATGAAGAAAAGCTCAAATGTCCGGCACGGAGATCAGCAGCTGGCAGCAAACCTGATTCTTGCAGTGCAGGAAGGTGCCCCATTCTTCAGCTTTGACACCTAATGAGAAAAATGTAATTGAATCGTTTAGAGTCAAAAAAAAAAAAAAAAAAAAAAGGAATACAGGCGAAGTCACTGGCAACAACAACATGAGCTAAACCTGCCTAACCAAATGAGATCAAATACAGAAGCTCTATGTAGTCTGTTTTAACAAAGAATGAGACCATCAACAATGTTTGATATTATGCTTGCAGTTGCCCAGTGTACTGTTAAGACCAAATGCGACAGAGACAGAAGCAAGGAAGAATACAAGCACAGAGCAATTTGAAGAGACCTGGGTAGTTGTTTTGTGCAGTTTGTTTAACCCCATTTCCTGGAAAGCATGACAAAAAAAGAAGAGGAAAAAAGAGAGTGTTAGTACAAAAAGATGAAAGTCGTAAAAGAAATATCAAACAGTGAGCAATTACGAAGTGACAAGATAAAAAGCTACTCCAAACAGGAGGAAAACTATACAACAAGATGAGTATCATGAATTGACAGAATGTTTGTCAAGTGTAATTCTGTAACATTCTCTCAATTCATCTGCTTTATGATGACTACACGAGAGACCATTTTCAGTTTTCCGCCGCTCCTCCAGAGGTGCAACGTTGACAAGCTGCAACACCAGCGGTCGTCTGGTGACGATCCCCGAGCCTCGGGGCAGGAAATCACGTCCAACCAGACTCTCCAGCACCGAGCTCTTCCCGCTACTCTGTTTGGAGACAAGTCACCATACCACAGTGACACTTGCACGGGCACCACCTCTTGACTCATCGCTTCACAGTTATAGGATTCGTATGACATACACGCCACCCAACAGAGCTGAATGAAAAATTCTGCTTTTGTACTGCTCACGCTGGTATTTTGCCATTCATGTAGCATTCATATTGAAATTAAGAAAACTAGTTGCCAGGCTATGTTGTTTAAGACTTAAAAAAATATAAATAAAAATCAGATTCTGCCTTTTTCCACATCCTGACCAAAATCTGATGTATGGCTCAGCCCCCTTTCTGATTTTTAGTAATCTGTATTTTTTTTGCAAAGTATCTTTTGCAGACTAAAAAAGGAGTAGCGATGCAAACTTGGAGAACAGTATAAATTTAACGACCGTATATGTTTGGTATCGTCGGTATAGTCGGTAAAAAGAAAAGCACTGCAAACCGCTGACAGATTTTTATATTATAAACCGCAGTCACAGTAATTCGCATCTTGCACCCTACACCCTGAATGGAACATGTAGAACTGGATGGTGACAAATGAACAAAAATTGTCATATTTATATATGAATATGGCACCAAAGTTTCCGATTTGGAGTAAAATTTCCCCAACTTTACTTTCCATGGAAATTTAGCAAGATATTCCACCCCTTTGCAAGAGCGCCTTACGTGATGACCAGTAAATGTACACGAAAAGGGAAGCATCTCACCTGAGATCCGACCACGACGATTTGAGGCAGATGAATGATCTCTGCGCCCACTGTGAGGAAAACCTCTTGTAAACGGTTGATGGTGGGAATCAAAGTCTCCATCCTGCTTTCAAGAGTAGAGTGGACTCACTGAGCTGGAGACAGAAATTTAGTAAAACGCGCACTCGTAAGCATGTTGAAAAAAAAATCACAGTGCAATAAGAGCAGGGAAGAATTTCACGGAACTATCAGGAGTGGTGCTGATGAGAGGGCTCAGCAGCCCTGCAGCACATCGTCCAGCCAAGCGCAACGATTTTTAACACCCCTACATGTTTACATTTTCTACGACAGTATTGACGGACTGTGTTACAAATACTTACATTGACGCGACGTCAATATGACATCGCAATTAGACGATAAATGGCGTCAGAAGAAGGCCGACGGGGCGCCTATATTCACATCAGCTAACGTTAGCTTGCTACGACCGCAGCCAGGAAGTGATAGGTTGTCCTAGCATTGCGGTTAACCGTGGTAACAAAACGAGCTCGTCTCTCACCTACCGTCGTACAACGTCAATATCCCGTCTCATCCGACGTGTCGATCCGTCATAGTTCGTAGAAATAACACACAGAGTTTAAATACGTTCGTTTCAGGTTCCAAAACGACATCCGATCGCCGATTGGGTTGATCACCTATTGGCTGTAACAGCGGTAGTGTTCGTTAATCTGATTGGTCGTTAAAGACGAAACGCAACCTCAGGCGGCGTCTGATTGGTTGGTACGCCTGCCAAAGCCCGCCTCTGAACGTGTCATATGTCAACTTCGCATGAGTTGATAAGCTTTGTAAACACAGAGTACACCGAAATAAGTTGTCTGGCTTTTAATATCTGAATATAAACACAATATTTACAATGCATACAATGATCATTAGTTATCAACAAAGAGGAAATGTACTGCCTTGTCTCAGAACAACACGCATCACCCAAACATTAAAAATAAATATCCTCAAAGTTGTATTCCCTGGGAGCTGTAAAACATGAGACCCACAGCATGAATGATTCCTTTGTATTCAAATATTGTGTGATGAGGCCCCGTGACATTACTGCAGTGTTAATGACACAGACCAACTCTCTGCGGACACGCCGGTGCTTGTAACAGAAGTAACAAGCTATATCCAAAGCTCACTCACACACCGATTAGGCACACCGCGCTTTCTCCATCACATTTTAAGCATGTCCAAGCATTCACAGCAGACAGCTTCTGGCACGGCTGTCCCTCAGTCCATGTACGACGTCGTGTCCATGTCGTCCACTTCCGGGTGAAGCAGTCTGCCGGCCAAGCGCTCAATGTCGTCCAGACTAAGTTGTCGGAGTGAACGCTCGTAATCCTTCGAAAAAGGGAAATGAAATAGTTGTAACACGTCTTCTTACATGGTCAACGGACTAAATAAACGGTATGATCAAAGGATTATGTCTTATTGTTTCATTGTTATTTCATGTTAAATGTTCTGTAAAGCGCTTTGTTAAAGCTGCAGCTGTTGTGAAAGTGCGATATAAGCAAAGATGTATTGGATCGTATAATAAGGAGACAAACACTTTTTTTGTTGGACTTTTGTTCTGTATCCAAATACAGTGGTACCTTGACTTAGACAGTTTTACTCTACATATTTTTACAAAAGTGCAGCCTATTTTTTGTCATACGACACAGACGTTTGGTTTTATATATGTAAGCCGATTGAACTGCTGTTAAATTCCCATGTCCTAAACTTAACAGATACAGTACCTTAATCAGCTGTTCATGGACTTTGGCAGCATCTGCGGGACTGAAGTGTTTTGCGAGGATAGTGGACACAGTCTGCCACACTCCCGCTTGTGTTATGCTGCCGTTGCTGCTGCACGTGGCCGTCGTCCCTGAAGCCCCGGTCCTTTCGCCCGCTGGACGGATGACCAGGTTTAATTTGGCTTCTGGCCCAATGGAGTAGTCACTTAGTTTGTGTTCATCTAAAGGTACAAGTGATGGTAACAATCACACACAAGGAATTTTCATTTTGGATGAATAATGTACTTAATATCCATCTGCAGTGGATTAAAAAGTAAAAAAAAAATTGAGTTGGGTTGATGGAGCAGGCACCATGGTTAACAAAAAGGTACCTGCAAGCGCTTTGCCTTTATAAAGCAACCGCTGCTGATTGGCTGGGATGTTGAGACGTTCCGAGACGAGCTCTTTCACTGTGGAAACTTTTTCATCTTCAGTCACCTGGAAGATTACACACAACATGGTCAAAGAACTACAGGCTGAGGTATAAGTTAAACAGCGGTGGGACGTGACGATGTACAAATGCTTCGTTACTGTCCATAAGTACATTTTTTTCCAGGTATCTTTACTTGAGTATTTATTTTCCTCATGAATTTTTTTATTCTCTAAATTTGAATTTTTAAACCACAGTATTCAACAGTACTCTGCTTTATTTACACTGCAGTAAAATGGTTCAATCGGTCATTCTAATTCACCAAATTTGTTTTTGTTTACACAAGTATCTGTACTTCTACTTAAGCAGACTGAATACTTTTGGTGCATCTGAATTTAAGCAATAGTCTCCTTTTAACTTATCCCTATTTAGGCATATGCCACAGCAAACCATTCTCTTCACCTTCTGCTGTTACTCCAGCTACCTGCAAGTCTTTTCTGGCCACAACCATAAATGAAATCTTTGGTCTTTCCCACCCTACCCGGTGAGTCCATTTTCAGCATCCTCCCTCACGACGGATCCACTGTCCCTACTGTGAACATGGCCGGTTATACTAATTCACCAAATTTGTTTTTGTTTACACAAGTATCTGTACTTCTACTTAAGCAGACTGTGAATACTTTTGTTGGCTCTGAATTTAAGCAATAGTCTCCTTTTAATTTAACCCTATTCAGGCATATGCCACAGCAAACCATTCTCTCTACCTTCTGCTGTTACTCCAGCTACCTGCAAGTCTTTTCTGGCCACAACCATAAATGAAATCTTTGGTCTTTCTCACCCTACCCGGTGAGTCCATTTTCAGCATCCTCCCTCACGACGGATCCACTGTCCCTACTGTGAACATGGCCTCTACCTTTGTACCCTCTGATGAGATCAGTCCTGCTCTTGTCTGTTCTTCATCACTCCCAAATAGAATCTCATCACGTTCAAGCTGCCGCCTGTCTTCTCTCCATTGTTACCACACAAGTTCAATCCTGCAGCCATTATTACCACTATAAATACAATGAAGACACTATCAGTCATACCTGGACCCTGTTTAAATTCTATCAGCACTGTATTGTTTTTAGTTAAGTACAACATGACAAGCAGAGGAAAGGAGGAAGCACAAATACCAGTGAGAACTCATAGTACTAGCTCCTATTTTACTTCCCTGCCCTGCAATTTACTGATTATTATTATAATTATAATAATAACAATTATTATTATTATTAGTAGTAGCAGAACCTGCTTAGCCAAACATCAAGTTAATACATACAAAAACAAATAAGTTGCCGCGAGAGTGGTACATTGACCGACCTAAGCACATGATTAGGCACTAACGTTAGTCTGCGTCTTTGTCTGGCTGCTGTTAGCAAGCCGCGATTGACTGCCCAGATTTATGACGCGCCACCCCTTCACTGGTGCGACAATTGATGAAAATTAGCACTAGCTACTATTTTACTGCCCTCCGACACCAATTTATTGATTATTATAATAATAATTATTATTATTATTAGCAGAACCTGCTTAGCCAGACATCACGTTAATACATATAAAAACAAATAAATTGCCGCTATGTAAGAGAGTAGTACATTGACCGACCTAAGCACATGATTAGGCACTAACGTTAGTCTGCGTCTTTGTCTGGCTGTTGTTAGCAAGCCACGATTGACTGCCCATATTTATGACTCGCCACCCCTTCACTGGTGCGACAATTGATGAAAATAAGAAAGCATAACTCTTTACCAATCAAATGATGGTTAACGTTGTCAAAAGTGGCCCAACATATGACAGGGACCATGCTAAGCG
>NW_017805798.1:2288818-2289638 GCF_001891065.2 Hippocampus comes
CAAAGGTCCACGGACCTTAGTTTAGCATTCAGCAAAATAATCTGCAATAATTTTTGAAAAAGTGCTTGACTATTCATTAGGACCATCTTTTTCTTAATATAATTATTATCATTATTATTATTAGTAGTAGTAGTAGTAGTCGTAGTAGTAGTATTGTATACAACACATGTATGTATGTTGGTTGTCAATTGGCTGGCAATTGGCTGGCAAACTGTCCAGGAGTATCCTGCCTCTTGCCCGAAATTAGATGGAACTGGCTCCAGTTTACCCACCACAACCTTAATGAGGACAAGCGCAATAGACAGATCCGTCAATGAACTGATCCACTGATCCTCACGAGGGTCGGGGGCGTGGCTATAGAAATATAAATAAATAAATGACCACTCAGCAACGCAATAGAAAGCTTGACTGCAACTAAATCGAAAAAAGTACTGTACTCTCAGTTCACTTAAAAACAAGGCTACAAAGCCCATACCTATTTTACAGTCGGAAATAACCATTACCGCCCATACCACACACTCCCGGAATCATTAAACACTGCAAACAAAACGGTAAGCAGGCTTGCATTTACAGTCCTTTTATTTTACAAGAACCATTAAACCAACGAGACAAAGTGTTCCCATGATCGCTTCAGCCATCTCTAGTTTAAAGTCAATTTCTCATGTTGTCTCGCTTCTCTAAAAACCCTCCAATCTATCCCAAAGAGCCGATCTGACCTCGCTCCCCTCTCATCTCATCTCAGCCTCCCGGGCTGGCTCTTTGGTCACGTGACTGGCTGCTGCCGTCTCAATCCAGACCTCCCCCCCCACCCCTGCGCCCC
>NW_017805798.1:2290565-2297616 GCF_001891065.2 Hippocampus comes
CCACACACACACACACACACACACACACACACACACACACACACACACAACCGAACTGCACTCCACAAATGGACCGTGCTCGAAGCGGGTGACAGTAAATGATGTCGATTGTACCTCGAGTCACAGAAATCATTGCAGACTCTGATGACGCATCACTGACCCCGGAGCATCCCTTCCCTCTGCGCTTCCAGGAGTCAGAAGTTGATCCAGGCCGCTTTTTTGAAAAGTCACCTGTTGAGGAACCTCAACGAAGATGAAACGAGAGCCGTCACGGCCTGCATGCAACTCACGGCTGTCCGTCACGGCTGCTGCGTGATCCAGCAGGGAACCAGCGGCGGCTCGCAGGCTTATGTTGTACAAGGTAAAGCCGTGCTCATCGCGCGGCAACGTTAGTCACGTCGGAGGATTTGCAAGGTGCTTGAAATGATTAATAGCGAGCGCGGACACCGTCCTCAAGACTCCTGCTTTGGCATGAAACGGCTTTTCCCGTTTTCTCTCCCATCATGCTCATTGCTCAAAGATGATGTCTCGGAATATTAAATCGCAATTGTAACATTGAAAGGGGAATCATCTCGACTAGATTCTTTTTCAAAATTGTTGATCGAAGTGAAGCAAATGGATGAAGACTACCCGTCTTGTCTCAGGTTGCCCGAACAAGCGTCTAATATACAATGCGGCCGCTTGACAGCTGTATAGTTTGAGGTGCAGAGGTCACTTTTTGTTTGATGTTTTTGGATGTAATGCACACTGCCGATGATCGCCGCCTTGACCGAGTGTGTGTCATCACAGAGGGGAGGCTAGACGTGTCGAAAGATGGACAAAAATTGTTCGCGATCGAAGCAGGGGAAGTATTCGGAGAGGTGGCGCTGCTCTACAACTGCACGCAAATCTACTCCGTCACAGGTATGTATGTGTGTCTTGTTTTCTTGTTTTTTTTTTTAAAAATATATTCAGGCTGCGATAACTAAGTCAACTTGTTGAGGCATTTCAATGTTTAGATTAGGTATGGATGTGATTCATTTTCTGGGAAAAGGGATTATAAGAAGCAGGGGCATTGCGGCTAGAGGTCACAGAGAACACCACGCCGACTGAATGGTTTCCTGGCATACTGTATGCGTTGAATTTAAAACAGTCCATCTGTTCCCTGCGATGCCACATTCAGCAAAAAAAAAATCTGAAAATCTCAAAGGTGGTCCGTGAATTTCACACTTGTGACAGGATTTTTGTTTGGGTAAATGACGGGCTATCATGACAGAGGATTGCAGGGACCTTCTGTCAAGCAACTCGATGTGCATGTGACCCGCTTCCGCAAGGAAATAGGCTGCTGCAGATCATCCGAAATTGGAAAAAGAACTTTGTTTGCCCTCTTTATCTGGCAACCAGACGCCATGACAACGCTGCACGAACGCCCTTTGCAGCATGCCCTTCTCTAATAGCTTTTCTTTTTTTTTTTTTTTTTTATCAGCATCAGAATTATTTGTTTGCCATCTGTGATCTTGACAGATGGAACAAGATGTCACCTTTGGGAAGATCACATTAGCATAGCACAAGCCAGCATACCAACAGGAGCTCAAATGTTATGTGAAAGTTGTGATTTACACTGTCGCTGCGGTATAAATTCAACTTAATGTTGATTACTGTGGTTGCAGATTGCAGTCGTGTGAAATGGCGTAGTCATTAACCTGCGATTGTACCTAATGTTGTGACCGCCGAATGTAAATGAGCCTCCACTTGTGCTTAACCTTCTGTTGAATGCATTTGTGATCATTCATCCACAGGAATACTTTCCATTGTTCAAGTGACCTTGGAAATATGTCTGGAAGTACACTTACTTCAATACGCGACACAAGGGAGGCAAACGTTTTAACACACACACAAAAAAGAAAAACAAAACTGCAATCTGAAACCAACATTAATACATTACATTAAGACTCTTGCTTGTTTGAAGGCCATGTAGTGACAAAAAAAAATACCCCAAGGTTAAAAAGGTATATTTTACTGCTGATTATAATGATAGAATGATGACTCGAATTCTCGGTAATATACTGCTCTCATCACCATGACTACTGGGGGCGGAGCCTGAGACGAGTGACTAGATTGTCTTGTGTCAGCACAGCCAGGGTGCAGCAAAAAGAAAAAGTGGACCAGTGATGTATCGAGATCTACTCCTAGCCTTGCTGATAATGGCTTGAGAAACTTGGTGTGTGTGTGTGTGTGTGTGTGTGTGTGTGTGCGCATGTGTGTGTTACTATGTAAATAAAATGTACTTATTACGGCACTTCATGTATTTCAGTCATTGCAGTTTTTCCACTTACATGCAGCATAACAGCTAAGTGGTGCTTCACCGTGTTTGCTTTGAAAGGTGGGCTTTATGAACTGACCTGCATTCAGTTCGGATTCCTTTATGTATTCAAAATCCAAACCATTCAGTGCTTTATAGACCAGCCGCAGAATATTACAATATATTTTGCAGTCGTCCTGCGGTAGCTGAAAATTGGCTTTGGATCTTCACCCAGCTTAGCTTTCAAGTCATGGATGGAGAAACTCGGTTTGGGGTGCCAGATACAAGATTGACTTGAGTTTTTTCTTTCCAGTGAACATTTTACCTTTAGTTCATAGAATCGGTTTAAAACAGAATGGGAGACAGAGCTGTCAGCTGTATGCCTTTCATCTTCCAGGAAATGAAACTATCCCGCACAGCTCTCTTAATAATTCTGTTCTAATGGCGCGGTTAAGATATCGACCATCGCTGTCAATCAGATAGTGGACGCAATTTGAAAGTTCAGACAGTGGACATCTGCCGTCCCCGCTCACAGGCACCTTCTTTGAACCAGTGTGAGTGTCATTATTAATTCAAACATCCGGTTCCGACATCCGGAGATTTTAATTATAGTTTAGGGAAATCAGATTTATGGTAGATGTTCTTCTCTATTAATAATGTCCGCTTATGAATAATAAGTGTTCACATTTTTTTTGAGGCCCTTCACGCAAGTTTCTCGAGTAGAAGTCAACCTAATGTGTCCCCTTTGTCGTCTATCCCCCTTTTTTTTGCTCCTCAGCACAGTCGGACAGCAAGCTGTGGGTTATCGAGCGCAAGAGTTACCAGACTGTGCTCATGCAGAGTGGCCGCGACAGCCTCACGCGTACGTCGGAGCTGCTGAGCAGGTGGATGTCAACAATGGATGTCTTTTTTTTTTTTTTTCCTTGAAATCCGAGCTCAGTTAATGTTTCATAATCACTGGCTCACCAGTCTTAACTGGTGAGTGGTGAGAAATAACAAATAGTTATTGTAGTGAGCTTGCTTTCTCCGTAATTGAATCCCGCCTCGTGTCTGCAGTGTTCCCTCTCTGCTGTCCTTGCCAAAGGATGCCATCATGAAGATGTGTGATCTCATGGAGGAGGTACACTAGGCGGCTGTGTCACTTTCAATGCGCACACACACACACACACACACACACACACACACACACACACACACACACACACACACACACACACACACACACACACACACACATCACCTTGCCTATCGATCATCATTTCTTGGTCCCCACCCGCCAATTCCTTCATTTCACTTTGGACTCTGTTTCTCATCAGCAAGCTTTTATGTTGAGTTTGATCGTTTCTCTCGTCTTTCTTTCTCTCCGCAGGCTCGCTACACTCAAGGCGACTACATCATTCGGCAAGGCGCCACAGGGGACACCTTTTATGTCATTAACAAAGGCCAGGTAAAGTCGGGCGCAACGAGGGCCAAATGTCAACACGGCTTAGGAAATGTCTCTGGAATAAGCGACGATCGAATTTGTCGCCTTTCCTCATTGCTTTTTGCTCTTCTTGCGACTCCCATTTTGGTTGTGTAGGTGAAAATCACAGAAAAGAAGACAGGGGATGAAGAGCAAATCCTCTCCAAGCTCTCGGAGAGGCAGTGGTTTGGAGAGAAAGCTTTGTGGGGGTAAAGGCGGGATATCGGTTAAGTTGTAATCACAAGCCTGTGATCGAATTTCATGGAATGAAATGTCCTCTCCTTAATCAGAGAGGATGTGCGTGCTGCGAATGTCATCGCGGTCAGTGACGTTGCGTGTCTGCTCATCGACAGAGAGTAAGATATCACACCAAGGATGGATGCCGATTGGGGAATAGTTCAACAAGTGTCTAGTGATTGCTTTTTTTTTTTTTTTCCAGGACCTTCAGTGATATCCTTGGAGGGATGGTGTTTGACAGCAGTCTCGAGACGCAACAGAAGACCGGATGCAAAGACGAGTAAGGAGAATTTGATTAATTACTTGTTCCTAGAGACCAAACTGTCACAGTCGTAAACCTTTATTAGCTCGACGTGCCAAAATTCAAGTGTTGACCATTTCTTCTTCCTCACACGAGGACAATTAGACATGAACTATTTAGTATGAATCTGTGTTCATCTGTTTTAACAATTAAAAGTCCATTCCTGACAAATAGGCCTCCCAAATATCTTGCATTTTCATATTAATAACCATAAAATGAACTCAGCCAGGAATGTAATCCATCATAAAATAACATGTACTGCAACCAACCAGATTTGATCTAGCCAATCAGCGTTTCAATCAGCTTATATAGTGCTTGTTTTTTTTTTTAAGGCACTTTCAGATGAACTGAAATGCACAACACGACTCTCAGAATATTCAACTGAAAGGACCTTTATTCAGAAAACTTGGTCATTTTTCGACTCCTTTTAAGGGAATGGAAATAAAACAGGAAGTTGAAACTTACCAAAATAAAACCAGAACGAAGCGACACTTCAGCTCACTAGCGATCATCCGCATACTATTCAGACACTGAAATACTGGCTCGTGTTGGATAAAAGTATTCGGACACCCTCTGAGTTTGCGTCCTTCATGACAACACTCTTCTTGTCCTAATAAAAGAATAAATGTCTCAAAAAGCCACAAAGTCTCTCAGTAAAAGCAAAACAGGCACAGGGAGTCCTTTGATGTTGACTGAAATGCAATCTACTGAGGTATGCTGGCTGCAATCTACTGAGGTATGCTGGCAACTCGCGTCATATGGCGTGGTATGTTTTTCACCAGAATTTTGGTCAAACTCAAAACAGTTTCAGTTTTGCTGAATTGTGATGCCTCTGGATTCCATCCATCCATTTTCTTGGCCTCTTTAGGGTCCTGCGTGAATTGGAGCCCATCCCAGTTTTGGGTGAGCCACACCACGCACTGGTTACAGCTCAATCTCAGGGAATTAATCAGATATTGGGGTGCACAGCTCATAAATAGTTGCGAGGTTTTGTTGTTTTTGAAAAACAGTCGCAAAAAAGTCGCGTAGCTAGCACCACGCTTCAAATGTCACTTTTTGATATGTAGCTGCCATGGAACTACAAGGCACTACCGCATTCAATAAGGATCTCAGACTCAATTTGTTTCCCTTGTGAGCAGGCCAGAAGTCAAGGATCCTGCCTCGCTCGCATCCTCCACCTTAAGCGATTTCCAGATAATCAGCACTCTAGGAGCAGGGGACTTTGGTCACACAGACCTGGTGAGATTCTCTCTCGATGCCCGCTGCGTTTTCGGTGTTCCTGTAATATTATCTCCTGATTGGGGCCTCTTCCAGGTGCAATTCAAGAGCAATGTCAAGGATCTTTTTGCCATGAGGGTCCTCGACAAGAAGGCGATTATCCACAACGGCCTGCGAGAGCACGTCGCGAGAGAACGGAACATCCTAATGGATGCCGCATGTCCATTCCTAGTCAGGTAGCCACGCTTCAGAGGCTGTCTGTTCAGGACTGTTTTGTTTGCATGCCGTGTTTATCAAAGAGGAAAGTGCATCTCGAAAATTAGGTAGACCTGCATGCTACAGTAGGATCCACAACATTTCTAAAAATGGCAACACCAAATATATTTCTCCAAATGTGATGACAAAGTTTATTACTACAGTTAAATGCTGAGATGGGTATGTATGTAGGGCATTTTACTGAGAAAAAAAACAAAAAAACAACCTACATGTCATAATGTGATTGTGCTCATGCTTAGCCATGTTCTTATTTATAATTGCTGCACGATAAGTAGTTGTATGAAGGTCTGTAGTGGAATAGAAGCTGATAAGTGTTGTGTTTTGTTGTGTTGTGTTGGATGAACAAATGCCTGGAGTGGGAGAATGTACTGTACAAAAGGAGCACCAATCTATAAAGAATGTTCTCTTGCTAATCCAAGGTTGCACAAAACCTTTCAAGATGCCGAGTGCCTCTACATGTTGACCGAGGCTTGTCTCCATGGGGATCTTTACAGCTTGCTGAAAGACAAGTATGTACTTTTCGAAGTGTAAGTTTATCAAGACCTTCAAACCTCTGAACAAAAAGTGCCAAAGTGTGACCGTATTCCACAGAGGCTGTCTGGACGAGAGCAGCACCAAGTTCTACACGGCTTGCGTGACGCAGGCCTTGACCTTTCTCCATGCTCGAAATGTCGTCTATAGAGATGTCAAGCCTGAAAATATTGTTTTGGATGAACGAGGATATGCCAAACTGGTAAAAGGACCAAAGAATAATCAGTTCAATTTTTTTTGTTTTTGTTTTAAGAAGTTCCTTTCCCACGAATGCGATGTAACCAGAATTTGCACCTTGGAAAGTATTGTAGTCTACCACTGAGCTATGGGAATGCAATATTACAGCAATCCTCCATTTATTCACAAATTCACCTATTTTTCCACACCGCAACAATGAGGCACTCTAAAACAGCAATGGTGGCACAAAGCACTTGTCGACAAGCTGGCTATCACATTAGACTTACCCCCGCCTGCGCTCCTTCGCCTTTCTCCCAGTGACGTGCACAAACTCATGGCCAACAGTGAGGGGCTATAATGCAGCCATGCCGATACCAAGCTCTTGGCCACACGTTGACTGTAAAATCCAACTTTTTTTAATGTAATTTTTTTTTTCTGCTCCTCTCTTTCCGGATTTTCTCTGAGTGACATACACATACTAATGGCCAACAATATGGCACTATAAGGTGGCCACAACAGTGAAGTTAAAAAAAAAAAAAAAAAAAAAAAAAAAAATGAGCAACCTAGC
>NW_017805798.1:2297659-2346502 GCF_001891065.2 Hippocampus comes
AAAAAAAAAAAAAAGACATGAGCTAGCTAGCTATCTACACTTTTTTGCCACTCTTCACGGAAGGGCGCAGTCCCGACTATAAAGTTGTAATACCAATAAATATTTGTATTTGTCCAATTCTAGCCATAAATATAAAACAATTAAATGAAAACAGCCATTAAGGCAGTCACTGAGCTTGTCCTCCTGTGGTGCATAATGACATTTTCTTACGCCGCCGCGCAAGCTAGCTGATTAGTAGTACGTAGTTCATTCGCATTCTTCTGAGTGTGACTGTCCTTATTTGTCAACCTCAGGTTGGCTCCAAATGTTTGAAGAAGATTGAAGTGGGTAAAAAGACATACACCTTCTGTGGCACTCCAGGCTACATGGCCCCTGAAGTCATCTTCAACAAAGGCCACAGTGTAGCTGCAGACTTTTGGTCTTTGGGTGTTTTTGTGTTTGAGCTCCTGACTGGTGGGTGAGTTTCACACATTACTTTATTAGTATCTTATGCGGTTGAAACCGAGTGGAACAATACGCTATCTGTTCCCCTAAACTTGTCAACTTCCCTTTTGTTGAGTGGGCCAGACCATCATCCAAAAACCATCCCCAAAAAACAAAACAAAAAAAAAACAAAGAAACGTTTTTTTTTGTTAACTGGCATGAGTTAAAAAAAAAAAAGAAAAGAAGAACTTTTATACGAATATTTCTTTTGCTGATGGGTTTGCATTGGTTTGGGTGACACACTCCATTACATTTGAAAATATTTCAAAAAGAAATATATTCATACTAGAAGACAGGACTTACCTAAGGTTGAAGCAGTTATCATAATGTCATTTCTGTTCGTTACTCAGGTCCCTTTTGAGATATACAGCTTCTGTGATAATAAAATATTTCAACAATTATGACAAAAAGATGATCAAAATCATGTGGGGGGGAAAAAAAGTGATTTCTAACTAACTATATATTCTATGTGATTTTAGCCGACTCTTAGGGCCTGTTTTATACAACAAGGGCTATTTTACACCACCAGTGATCAATGTTGGTCAAATTCTGATTTGTTAAACCTCAGGGCTGATCCACTTTAGAATTTGAACTGTACGTGTGACAGACTACTTGTGTCTCCAGGATTCCGTTCAACGACGTTGACCCGATGAGGCTCCTCAGCGAGACCGTGCGCGGCATTGATAACATCGACTTCCCTAAAGCAATCAGCAAGATTGCCTCCAGTCTCATAAAGATGCTGTGCAGGTGTTGAAAGCACCAAAGATGCAGCGCTACATCTTGACTGACACAATCATGCTGGTGTACTTATTTTTATGTCCTCTCTGCTCCGTTGCCAAGGCACAATCCCTCGGAGAGGCTAGGCAGTCGAAGAAACGGGGCCAAGGACATTCAGAAGCACAAGTAAGACTACAGGTTATATTGTGCCAGACGCAAGCCTGAGAGTCAGAGTAGAGTGGTGCCTTGTGATCTGATTTTCATTATTTCCATTATGTTGTAAAAACATGCTCTGATTAAAAAAAAAATACGATGCTACTCACCAATTACTGAGTATATTCACAGCTTGTTTAAGTAATTATTTGGAGGTCCATTTTTAACCTTTTTTTTTTTTTTTTTTACTTCACTCATTTTTTTTCTATGTAACAATACTCTTACTTGAATACAATTTTTGGCTACTCTACCCACCTCTCTGCTTAGTACATTTTAAATGATGTACTTGAAAAACACTGTCCTGTCTTTCATCAGATGGTTTGAAGGATTCAACTGGGATGGACTAAGTAAAAGAATGTTAAGTCCACCGCTCAGCCCCAAAGTAAGCATTCTTTTTTTTTTTTTTTTTTTTGGGCGGGGGGTGTGTAATATTTTGTCCTAATTTTTTTGTGTGTTGCTTTGTCTTTAAGGTTAAACACACTTGGAATAGCAGCGGTACATGTGCTCACTATAGAGGAGATGCAGCCGAGCTATGCACAACATGGCAGGACTTCTGATGATGGATGAACTTTTTTTTGGGGGGGGGCGGGGGGTCTAATCGTCAAGAACAATTCACTCACTGCCAGGAAAAACATATATTTTATATTATCACCAGATTATGTTTGATAAGGAACACATGGTTGTCTCCAATGAGCACGTTTCATTCTTTTGTTAAAAACAAACAAACACACACACACACACACACACACACACACACACACACACACACACACACACACATATTTGTGATGTCATCGCAGTCGGATGCAATAAACAACTCCAGCTCCACATTCTGAGTTTTTAATTGGAACCGTTTCTTGTAGCTTGGCAAAATCCTTTGGAGAATCAAAAATGTAAGAATGAAAGAACAGGAAGTCTTTTCATTTGGATTTCAAGATAAATAAAATAAATTATGTCGTTGAATGGGAAAAACTCATAATTTAACATTTTTGAAAGGTTGTAATTTTATTACGTCGTTGCTCAAAAGTGAATTGCGTCAAACGTATAGCCAATCAGCTGTTGATTCAAACAGGCATGGTAAGAAAGTAACCGCTTGAAACTATTCAGCAAATGAAAATAAAATCAAGGATGGACTTGGGTCTATACTGGTTACAATAAAAAAAATTAAAGATTTACATGTACTATGCTAGTGTCACGACCACAAAGTTAAGTGTAGGATTCTCTTAAGTGGGTTGTGGTATGTGGGTTCCCTCTTGTGGTAAACAAAATAATCACTGTCCACATCCAGTGAAGGTGAATTCATCTCAATACTGTACTGTACATCGCATTTAGTTTTTGAGAAGTGATTGTTTTAATATATATTGAGGTGCAATTGTTATTCAGCTTTTATGTGCAGTACATTTTGATTTAATTATTTGAAGACAGCTTTTATTTCTTATATTGAAATGCAATTATTTCTACGGAAGAGGATTAGGACCAATGAAGAAAAAACAACGTTGGCAAGAATTCACTTTTGTCTCCGAATTCTGACTTTAAAGTCGGAATTCTGACTTTATTCACAGAATTCAGACTTTAATGTGAGAATTCTCACAGTCAGTATTCTGAGAATAAAATCAGAATTCCGTAAACTTGTCTCAGATTTCACATCCATCCATCCAATCTATCTTCTACCGCTCATCCGGGGCCGGGTCGCGGGGGCAGCAGCTTTAGCAGGGAAATTCCGAAATTTCACATTTCATTGATTAAAGAAATTATATTTTACTCACCAAATAAAGTATTTTATTTTCAAAAGACCTTTTCGCCAACGCGAGTTAATTGAGCTTTTGATTTGAAAGTTGCCACAGGAAACAGTTGATAATCAGCGCAAACATTTGGAGTGAGCAGATTCCGATGGATGAACGGTGAAGTAGTTTTGGAGCGCGAAGCCATCAAGCGCGGAGTTCGAAGATAACAGGTGATTTACTTTTGTCCTCCATGCGTAATATCTTTTCTTCTTGTTATGAGATTTCACTAATGTTTGGTAAAGATTGCGCTTTGTGGCCTTCATCGCCTGCTCAGACTGGAAAGTCACAATGGATGATGAACGAACTTTCCTCTCGTGTTTCCAAGCTTTTTTTTATTTTATTATTATTTTTTAACTATCGCATTGCCTTTCGTCGGTTCGTTTGATCGAAAACCACATATGTGACCGTTCGACTTTTGCGACGTATTTCCACATTAAGTACACCTGCACGAGCCAGCGGCATCCGTTACAAAGAGCTTGTCTGCCATTTTGATTGGCACCGCCATAGCCAGAAAGGTCGTCATTTCGCAATTTGTCAATTACTAAATTCGGATTCGTGTGAGGCGCTGCAATAGGAAAACTGTTCCACTTTTTACAGACTAATACCAGTTCGAGTACTCAAATCTGTGTAGGAACAAATAACGAGTACGTTTGATAGATCACATTCCAATTAAATCAATGACAAATTATTAAAAAAAAAAAAAGACTACGGCAGTTTATTTCTGAGAAAAGGCACAACAGTCACTTTGCAATGTCGTTCGGATTTGTGTGAGGCGCTGCAGTTGGAAAACTGTACCACTTTTTGCAGACCAGTTCGAGTACTCAAATCTGTGTAGGAACAAATAACGAGTACGTTTGATAGATCACATTCCAATTAAATCAATGACAAATTATTAAAAAAAAAAAAAGACTACGGCAGTTTATTTCTGAGAAAAGGCACAACAGTCACTTTGCAATCCAGAATTAAAGTTTCAAATAGATTAGAGAAAAATGATACAGGAACCTGTGTAATTTATTACTGTTAACTGTTTAAGCATGACAGTATGAAATTGGCAAATAGGGCTGGGCGATAATGCTTAAAAAAATTACCACGATATAAGTATAGCCAATATTGATGAATATTTAATTTTTACCTGTTAAAAATAAGAAAAATATTAAATGGAATAAAGAATAAAGCACAGCTATCCAGAGGAAAAAATAGAGATAATAAACTCAAAACATTATTATCAACAGAAATGAGATCTTAGGCTATGAGAGGATGAACATGGATGCACTTTTACCACGATATAAGTATAGCCAACATTGATAAATATTTAATTTTTACCTGTTAAAAATGACAAAAATATTAAATGGATTAAAGACTAAAGCACAATTATCCAGAGGGAAAAATAGAGATAATAAACTAAAAGCATTATTATCAACAGAAATGAGATCTTAGGCTATGAGAGGATGAACATGGATGCACTTCAAAGGAGAAAAGCCCTCTGTCATGACGAAATTTTGTTGACGAATAAACATACTAATTTGGGTAGCAACATCATAATAATGCATGCTAAACATGCATATAAGCCTTGTAAACTTACATCTACTTTTAGAACTGGCATCTTAATGGGAATATGAGAGGATGGACATGGATGAAATTCAAAAGAGACAAGCGCTCTCTCTCAGCGATGCGGAAATGAACAAATGAACAAAGGCTAAGTTCACTCTGCAGGTGCTCAATTGAGATTTGGGGGTAAAATCAGTTTTTTAGTTTGTGTAAGACATTAACGTTTGAATGTACAGTACAGCAGCATAGCAGTCTTGATAACCAATCTTAGTGCTTTTGATAAGTAACTCCTGTTTTTGTTTTTTTCTTTTCTTAAAATCACAGCTTTTAATGAACATTGCTAGTTTCCAAACCCCAGATCACATCAGGAGGGAAAAATAACTCCTGCTCACAGTGGAGCGTCTTCTCTGGATGCAGGAATTTTTTTTCTGTTTCACCAGTCAATCAGTCTTCCCTTCTCAGAGAGACAAACTTGCCCGAATGTGTCTGTTTTTTCACGCTTCATCGGGGAACGGCAGTTACAAAACACGTAGCGTTCCATTCTTTCTCCTGTTTTTTTCTGTTCCTCCACTGCACTAGCCAGCTTCACTTGTCCCCTCGAACCGTCGACCTCATCCCCCCCCTCGGCCACGCTATGCTGCGGGTGCACGGAGCGCGGAATTCGTTTCTCCAGCTTGTCCTTGGGTTGCCGACGCTCTTGCCCATTAAAAACTTCCCCCCTCCCAGTGTTGCCAACTGCAGTTTTCTGGGTCGGGGCGGAGGGGGGAGGACTTCCCGAGGATTGCTCTCATTGTCAGTCAGCTACTATGCAGCTCTGGCGTTCAAGTCAGGCAAACATTTATTGTCTCTGTTTTTTGTACTGATAGAAGTACTTGTCACACACAAAAAAAATCTGCAAACTGCACAGGCGATGCTCTAAAAAAAAAAAGTTAAACTTTATTAACTGGATTCAAGTATCAAGCGAATTCGATTCTGTAATATAATATCATCATACGAAGTTTTCAAGTTACGAAACGCCTCAACAGGAAAATATTGCCTCTTGTTACAAAAGAAATTTCAAGATACGAAAGGTTAAAATACAGGAGTTTCCTGAACGCAACATACTTGCCGCTGCTCTGCCATTGGCTATTACCTAGCATCATCCTGGCATCCCATTGGCTAGGAGGAACCTCGACCGTGTGTGTCTGTGTGTGTAGATAGATAAATAGATATGTGTCTATGCAGCATCCTCGTCATTTGCCCCTCGAACCATGAGGCGTTCCGTTAGTTTTACGTAAATGCGAATCACCCAGAAAAAGTGCTCACCAGTCGGGCGATCGCTCACTATCCTGATATTTGCTCTGGACATTTTCGAACGATTGTTAAAAGCCAATAAAAGCAAACGTCCTTGGATCAGTTCTTTACAAAACACCAGGCAAAAACCTCTTCGGAGACAGAACATGAACAAAGAGGGCAAAAAACGATGAGGATGCAGTTTAAGGTTCGATGACCATCATTTTTTTTCTTTGTTTATTTAAATTGTCATTTATTGTGCAATAATGTAATTGGCACATGCATTTGTTACATATTTTGATGCATTTTTATGCTTTAGAAAACATTTCTGTCTGAATTTTGGGATGGGCTTGGAACGGATTAGGGCATTTGCATGGATAACGCGTCTCCACCTAACATGATAAGCTGTCCACTGTAGTCACCGCTTGTCCCTGAAAGGGTTAAACTGATCAACCTTGAAGATGTCAGTTGGGCACAGGATGGTGTTTACGTAGTTAGACTGTCACCGAGTGGCGTTTTGTAGGCCTTGCTGAACTTGGAAAAAGTCGATGTTAACTGCTATCTCTATTATTTTAGTAGCCAAAATAATGTTTTCATTAACAACAGGTTGGCATTTAAAATATATTTCAGAATAAGTTCAACTTGATGATCCGATGTCTTCTTCCAAAGTTTGACGACCGCCAGCCGGGTTATTCCACGACCGTCTTCTCCGCCGTATGCGAATGCGTCAGATTAAAACGACTTGCAGATGTGATATCGATGTTGATCTCTGGGCTGGTGTCATGCGCGGATGTGCACAGACCTGCAGGTTGCCTCGGGCTCTTACGCGTGTGCCTTGGAAGCTGCATTCTTTGGCTTTTATTGTGTTGCTCAAGCAGGATGTCATCGGTGCGCTCGGTCGGCTTTCGTGTCATTTTTACGAGGTGGCTGCACTCCACTGGATTTCCAGACGGTCTCGGACGAAAGGTAACACGGCATAGTTAGTAGAAGGAAGCCAGATTTAGGGGGAGTTAAAAAAGTTTAAGGTGTGTATGCCCTGTTTGGGGAGCTGATTGTTAGCGTGCTAGTTTTATTTAGTCTGGGTTTAAGTTTGTGGCTTTGCTTTTTTTTTGTGTGTGTGTGTGTGTTGTGTGTGTGTGTGTGTGTGTGTGTGTGTGTGTGTGTGTGTGTGTGTGTGTCGTGTTCTGCTATCTGCATTAACTGTAATTACATGAGTGGGTATAACTATTTTGTTCCTGAATAAATTTGGATTGGCACAGTCAATTGAGTGTAAATCTTTAGCGATGTTTATTATTGAGGTTGTTGTTCATCATGATGTCAAGCTGTTCAGCATTACAAACGGGCGTTTCTAATATTTGGAGAAAAATGCAGTGGTGCTTCCAAGGCGGACCACACATCTGTTCTGTAGCACTTGTTGACCTCCGATGTGTTCAAAATGTCCCACTAAAAGGCAAAACTTATGACTGCATGTTCATTTTCCGATGCTGACTAGTTCGGTTTGCGGCAATCACAATTAGCGCGGTAATCAATTGGCAGATTTTATTTCAATTATTTGCCGACGTTAATTGTTGAGGCGCTTCATGGCAAAATGGACGAATCCGCAATCGGCGCTGTTGATTCACTCTCAAGTACTTCGCTGCCTCTGCGCGATGCCGCACTCATGAAACAGAAGTTCAGAACATTCCGAAAGAGAGCCCCCCCCCCCCGCCGCCATCCCATTGAAAGTAACGCTATACACAACAATTAACTGATGAATCGATGAATTTTCCCCGTCGTCATTTCAGCAAAGTGACTCAACCACAAATCCCAATTTACACGTCGACAATATGTTGCGATACAACTCCAAATTTTACGCCCTTCTGAAGTGCCACTGTAGCAGAAACGGCAGCACATTAAAATGCAAGTTTAAATGATCAATATAACTGTACTGTATACGTAAAACCACATCTTGGTCAAACCGTGTTTTGTTTTGTTCATTGAATAGATACATTTCAGTTTTATATAAGAAACAGACAAAATGTTTCCCTCTGCCTTTTGTCTCATGTTTTCTTGCGAGTCGAAGCTGTGAGACAATGGTGCCTGTCGAGGTCTTGACAATTGTCTTTATGAATGGGGTGACAAGAGGGGGGGGGGCAATAGTGGTCAGATACGAGGGTGAGGGAGCGGGGGAGTGGATGCTTCAACTGTCATTTTTTTGTTGTTGTTGTTCTTCATCCAGAAAGCATCTGTTCAAAGCTTTTAAAAAAACGGCAAAATAGTAATCAGTTCAGGTGCTCTTAATATTCACCCAAAATGGCCGCTTCAAAGATACACAAATGACGTTTTGCTAGCCCTCAGGCATGGATTTTTGATACATTTCCTGTCATGTTAACATCCACAAAGTTTCACGTTTACGAGTAATGCTGGTATCAGGTCCCATTTTTTTTTCCCCAACTCACTGGGTGAGGAACGTCGTTTGAAAAAAAAGCCACTGATACACTTAGGTGTACAGTATATCTATATATAAATTAATGATGTTATTTTGCCATCAAAAGTCCTTTCTCTCATCTTGGTCTTATAGTTTGAGGTGTTACAAACGTGTCAAAGTCACTGTTCTGCTGGGCACAAAAATTCTTTTCTCCACTTTTAGGTTAGAAATTGGTGTTTTTGGGTGAACTCAACCCACGTTCTGATTGGTCGTTAGTCAAGAATACATTTCTTTGCTGGTGATAGAACAGAGTCGAGTCTTCCTTTGATTCGGTCCGGTTATTATTTAATGTCACTGAACACAACATTCAGTGGCACTTGAAAGATCAGTCGAAATGTTCTAAAATGGCTGGGTGATAATTGCAACTCTGCAGGCAGTGGAAAAAGTTGAACCTGCAGATAGCCTGTAAATTGTAGCTTGCTGATGGACATGTAAGTGGGGGGGGGACTGTGGTCGACTGTGAATCCTGCCAAGCTGAGTGTGGGCACCACTTTGTCCACAGAGGCAAGTCGTTGTAAAGCTTTCCCTCTCCTACTGAGTCAAAGAGAAAGAAAGTGGGTGAAAGGTTGGAGAAAGGGGTTGTCTGTGTGTGTGTGTGTGTGTGTGTGTGTGTGTGTGTGTGTGTGTGCTCATTCACTCACCAATGAAATTAAAATGAACACATCTCTAATATGAGCTCTCCGAAGCTCAAATAGTAGATAGGGATGGAAAGTTGGGGGGGGGGTTTAAAAAAAAGAAAAAACATCTGAATTGTGGTCATGTACATGACAGGATGCTGGTTCACCAACCTGTCTGTATTAGTGCGCACCTCTCCTTTGCCGAGCTAATCATGTCAAGATACTGATTAGGCAGCAGGATTATTGCACAAGTGCACAATAAAAGGCTACTCTGAAATGTGCAGTTTTACTGAATAGGGGCTATCTAGATTTTTTTGAGTAGCAATGTCAGAAGCTGTCACTTAGTAATAACTTCAACCAAGATGCATACTTTCTTCTTCTTTTCAATGGAGCCCAATGTAAAAAAAAATCAGGAGTCAAGATGGAAAAAAATGATCCATTTTGAATCTGCAATTAATTCAGTCATTATTCAAGCATGCCTTCTCTTGAAAATATTCAGAAAAAAAAAACGTTTGACTTTAGGGTTGCAAAATGTCACTCATATTTCAAACATTGGAAACTTCTTCAAAGTGTGAGAATTAATTGATTTATTTATAGGTGGGAATTAACAGGAACGACTTCCGCAAAAGTGAATCGTCAATATCTTGTAGCCTTAATAACTGCCACAAAATTGTTTTGAATTACTCTGCCAGGCGGTTTTTGCCCCATTTTTTTGGCTTCACTTCAATGTACCAGCACATTGTGCTGCTCCTTCTGGTGTGCGCACCTTTGCCACCTGGTGGCAGTATAACTCAGGCATACGGCTGTACAGTACATGGTCCAGGCCCTCTAGCGCTTCAAAAAGCTGCAGTAATATTAGTCGTTCTTTGCAAGACGATCACGAATATATGCATGTGAGTATTGCTATTTTTTTTTCCGTCTAGCAACCAATGCAGCGATCTTTGTGTCAGCCATGAATTTCCAGGAGTGGTTACAGTTACTTCGATCCAACATGGGACTTCAAGTTTCCGAATCAGATCGGGCTGGAGACTGGTGTCCGCTGTCCCTGCCTTCATCTTTCTCGCTGTCCTCTCTGTCCTCGTTGTCCCTGCTGGGTATCGGAGCCCTTGCCTCGCTCACCGCATACTGGCTGGTGACCCGTCCGCGGCCCATGCGCCCTCCCTGTGACCTTCAGGCCCAATCTGTCGCTGTGAATGTGCGTTAGTGGCCGCGTCGTCCGCGGCTCCGCTCGGTGTCGTTTTGGGGAACTTACTGTCGCGGTGTTTTGCCGTAGGGGGATCCCAGCTGCAGGCGATCAGCTCTCCTTCAAGATGACTCGCTCCTGGAGTTCTACCATGATGACACCAGGACGGCTTATGACATGTTCCAGAGAGGCCTGAGGATTGCAGGTGGGACACGGAATGTTAGAATGAAGTCATCATTGTACAATCATGTTTGAAACTGGAATGGGAATTTTAATAAATGTCCTTCTTGACTCTGTTCGGTTCTCAGAAGTATCTAAATGACACATAGTTGAAAATGTTTTGGACGTAGCTCCACTTCCCGTACCTCATGTCTCTAGATTGCAAACGAGTTTAGAGTCAATCATCTCCAGTCAGTCCTAAGTTGCGGCCAACGGGGGCACCCTATTCTGTCTCCATTTCTTCAAGGCATGATGAATCAATAACCAATCAGCCCGTCTTCTCTTTGAGCCTGCAGCATCATTGCACCGATGGCTCCCCATCAGCAGCCACATTTGCTGTTGTTTGCAACATTAAATCAGTTGGTGATTGGGCCCCGCAGGTCATCAGGGTAAACTGACGAAAGGACGTTGCGACATTGGGGGGTACAGAAATATAGATTCGGGATGATGTATTGACGATAAGATCACCTCTCCACAATCAATCTGTACCTTCAGAGCCTCTTCAGTTTAATTGCTGAAGAAGAAAAAAAAAAAGACAGGAACCAATGGGATGATTTGGGACAGGGTAGGAATGTTCAACGGTATTATCGGTATTTTCTCAGCAGTGGCACTCCCATCAATCAACAACTACTCGACTGAAACTGTTGCGATGCATCCGATATAGACATTGAACACACACACCTGTTAAAATAATGCACATCCCTCTTAAAATAACGCACAATGTAAAAACATGACCCACCCTTCGCTTGCGCAAGTCAATGCACAAAAAAACAAAACAAAAAAAAAAACCCCTGCTGTTCGGGGTGGAAAAAAAAAAGTGGTTGATCACTGGCTCAAATAACCAATAACAGTAGATGAACGTTTGTGTTACTTTTTAGGTAACGCACCATGTCTTGGCTTCAGGAAGCCAGGCCAACCCTACCAGTGGATATCCTACACTGAGGTATGACATTTTTGTTTGTATTCTCAAGCTCACGTTTCAACCATTTGTCTTTGGACCCTTCAGGTGGCCGAACGAGCGCAGATGATGGGTTCTGGTCTGTTGGCTCGAGGCTGCAAGCCCAACCCGGAGCAATTTGTTGGTATATTTGCACAGAACAGACCGGAGGTACAGTATGTTTGCATCCCTGCTGTTATCTATAGGCAGCATGTCCCCCCCCCCCCCCTTTTTGAGGGCCACGGCCCCCCCCCCCCCCCAATTTATTCAGCAATGACAACAGGGAGGCTCGAGTCTGATGTGATCTGATGTCATGTGACCGGACCAAAAATGGAATAAATACAGGACTGCAAAACCGGCAATCATCAGGCTCTCCATTGATATCCTTGGGCATCATTTGTGGTACAATTTCAAAATAAACGCCTGCTGTTATTGGGGGAAAGAAATGGTAGTAAGTGTGATTACGAGAGAACAAGGGAGCAGCTGCTTGGTTCAATTGAACTGTGTTGCTAACCAAAACAGCGGCACATAAGGAGAGGAAGTGTAAGCGATGCATGCATGTATTAATAATTCCCAGATGAACGTCGGCTCTTCATATTTATTGTTTTTGATTGTTGCGTGTTTTTTTCTGAATTTGAATGTTTTATATTCCTGTTTTGGAATATTTCTGTAAGAAATTTACTAATTGTGCTCATGATAGAGTATCTATCTCTCACACATTCTAGTTTATGTACAGATTCTGGATTACGCTGTCATATTTCAAAAACCCCTCAGTACCTTGCTGTTCAAAACTTAATAGCCCTTTAAGGCCCAAATTTAAAATGATGAACTGCCAAGTTTTCTTTTGACCTTTGTTGTGACCTCATAACATTGGCATAGTGTACTTCTACCAAAGTCCACCGCAAAACATGTCTGGGAAGCCCAGAATGATGCTCTAAAGTTCCTTTTTGCAGTTTCTTTGTGTCCTTAAAGTGTATTTACTTTTATAAATCGATATGTGGAGGCCGCAGGCACTGTGTGTCTCCAGACAGCGATTCCTCATTCAAGTCAGCTGCTGTAATCATCATTTCTATTACACCCGACAGGCAAGACCATTTTCACAGACTAAAAAGGGCAAAAACTATTATTTGCTCCATTTAAGCAACGAGATTAGCTCCAAAACCATAATTATATTTTTTCCCTGAGTGTCTTTGTCCGTTTGGCTGACATTTTAGTTCATTTTGAAAGCTGTTATCTGACTGACCGAGCAAGGAAGTGTTTGGGGGACGCGAGTGTAAAAGTGCTGCTTTGTCTCCCTCTGTTGGCGGCAGTGGGTCATTACAGAGCTGGCCTGCTACACTTACTCCATGGCCTTGGTTCCTCTTTATGACACACTGGGGCTGGAGGCCATGGTCCATATTCTCCACTTGGGTAAGACGTCCTGTTTGGGGGATATGAAGCACATATTGGACCAATAATAATTATATTTGTAATATTTATTGCCGATCGGTAGAACTCACAGTTGTGCTTGTGTGGCGGTGGACTTTAGCGGAGATCTCCCTGGTGGTGTGCGACCGTGAAGAGAAGGCCGCTTCCCTGTTGGAGAATAAGGAGAAGGGCGTCACTCCCAAACTCTGCTGTCTGGTTCTCTTCGACGACTTCAGCGAGGCTTTCGCCGAGAGGGCCTGTGGTTGCCAGGTGGAGGTTCTCACACTGACACAGCTCATGGTGAGCAGACAGTGTACACTCAAGGGTTTTTTTATTTCACTCATTATCATATTTACACTTATCCTCCTTGTGCATATTGTAGGATCTCGGAAGGCAGAACCTCAAAGAGCCTTTGGTGAGTTTTCGGTTCTCTCAGCCTATGAACGGATTTGCACAATGTGAGTGACACACTTCCATGTTTTAGTCCCATGCTGAGATATTCATCAATCCACTAAAAGCAGAAAAAAGTGTATACATACATGTGTACACATTAAATGATTTGATGGTTGATTTGTTTTTTTCGGTGACACAAAAAAAAAAAATAAATCAGAATTGGGCATTAAGATCAGCCGTGCAAATTCCCCCTGAATGCTTCAAGAGTTAGTGGAGGTGTTCGGTATTCATATATATTTTTTTCCTCGCTTCCGCTTCAGCCCCCCCAGCCTCAGGATCTGGCCGTGGTTTGCTTCACCAGTGGAACCACAGGTACCTCCTAATCATCCCCTGCTCACATCACGGCAGCGTTGCCCACAGGCGGCGTCTTTTACGACCCACGCTGTACAGCTCGCAAAGCGCTCGGGACGCGCCACTAATGTCTTCGTTTGTTTATGTGCAGGCAAGCCCCAGGGAGTTTGATTGGCCCTGTGGCTGCGAGCTGCTTAAACTAATTGCCTCTTTAAAGACAGACTGCTTTCTAAATGCCGGAGGGGGGGAAAAGCACGCAACGTGTTTGATTGCCTCCGAGGCGTCATGTCTCCCCGGAGGATTGAAACATTTCTCTGGTTATTTTCCCTCTGCCAGGGTTCTTTTGTCATCCGACAAGAAGACGTTTCCATTTCCTACCTGCCTCTGGCACACATGTTTGAGAGGATGATCCAGGTGGGCTCATCGCAGGACAACTCATCGAGAAGTTAATTAATGGAGTCTTGTAGCAATTGAGCTGCAAGAGCGTTGATTGTTTATTCATTATTCGCCGTTAGAAGCAGGACATTTGAGCTATGATGGAGCGTAAGGGAGATCGTTCAAAGTGTATGAGAGTATGAATTCACGACAAAAATAAGAACCTGAAATGTGCTTGTATCCTGCAGTTATAATAGCCCGTATGGTCGTGGATCAGTTAGCGCCATTAGCCCACGAGCATTGTCATCTGCCATTTGCGGCACTCACATAACGGTGAGCTGTTTGCGTATTGTAGGGTCACCTAATGATTGTTTCTCCTTGCTAAGTAATGTGGGACGGTGCGGAATTATGTCGGCTTTCCATGTACCGTATTTTCCGCACTATGAGGTGCACCTAAAAGCATTCCATTTTCACAAAACCTGACAGTGCGCCTTAATAATCTGATGCACTTTCTGTATGGATCAAAATTCTGACTTCTTGGACGTAGTATTTTAAATGTTCCTTAAAGCGCTTTGTGACAGCTGCATCAGTTGTGAAAGCGCTATACAGTATAAATAAAGCTGTATGTATTGTATTCTCTTTACCAGAGCTCCATCTAGTGGCTGCATAATGCAACCACAGCCACTATTGTAGCTTCTATTCTATGTGCCTAATAATGTGGTGCACCTTATATATGAAAACAGCTTTAAAATGGACCATTCATTGAAGGTGCGCCTTATACTCCCAAGCACCTTATAGTGCGGAAAATACGGTACATTACCGAGTGTCTATTCTTATTCCTGACACTAGATGTCATTCGACTGACTTTTCTTTTGAGTTTTTGGGCAGCATATATACAAGCACAACATACACGAGATAACTCTATGTGCTTCACATAATTAACACTTAAAATCAGTTCCAAAAAAAAGGTGTCAAAACATTTCAAGGCAAAGAAAATGAAAAGTAGAATATTGTGGAAATTCTGGTAATGGATTGTAAAATTTTGCTCCATCATAGTGGTCAAATGTCCATTCGCACTCAGACTCCGTCTTTATTTTCTTCGGCTGCTTTGACATCTAAATGAAGACTATTCCCGTGTCAGGTATCCATGTTCTGCCACGGAGCTCGAGTGGGCTTTTACCAAGGGGACATTTCCCTCCTGATGGACGACATCAAAACACTCAAGCCCACCCTCTTCCCCGTCGTGCCCCGTGTGCTGAACCGCATCTACGACAAGGTCTGCTTTACAGATGACGCCCGTCATCCGCCAGATCACCGTTTGCGTTTTTTTTTTTCTTCAAGTCCGCTCCCTGTTCAGATCCTGGGCTCAGTGACGTCTCCGCTGAGGCGAGCTTTGCTTCACTTTGCAGTCAGGAGGAAGCAGGCCGAGCTCAGCAGCGGCCTCGTACGCAACAACAGTCTTTGGGATAAACTGGTCTTCAACAGGATTCAGGTGGGTGGAGCCAATGACCTTTTTTACAGTCTTCTTTTCTCTCGGGTTATGTAATTCAGATCGCCGTGAGTTGGAGTCGGGTTTATAAAAGTTTGGGATTTTTTAAAAAAATTCATTTTGGCTTTCACTTATTTAGATTCAGTTTGAATTCGTTTTTTTAGAGCAGGTTGATTCGTTTTCAGTAGTCAATTTTTTCCAAAAATGCTTCATTTGAGGTTAATTTTGATTAGTTTTAGTGTTAGGTTTAGTTTTTTTATATGAAGTGTTTGCCAAGTGCAAGATTGAAAAAGGGGTTACTGAAAATGATCTAAAACATTGTGTTAAATTACAAATCTGAAACGACACGGTACAATTCCAAAATGAATACTTAAAATGAATGCCAAATGCTCATGCATGATATTAATTGAAAGAGAAGTATCTTTTCACTTTTATTTATTTTTTTTTAAACGTAAGAGGAAGCGACAGTTAGTTTTCATTTTTTATTAAATTTCATTAACGGAAATGTTTTTTTTTTAAGTTTAGATTTAGCTACTTTGTTCATTTTCTTGGCTAGAGTCTATTGCAGTGGACCGGGCAAGAGGCGATGTACTCCCTAGATGCTAAGCTAACCTCTTGAAGCAAATGTTGCCAGTTTAGCACTAAAATTCTGTTCGAGCGTGATTACATTCACTTCAGAAATAAAGCAAACAATGTTTTCTATCCAGCCTTTAAGCAGACAGAGAGCACGAAGCAGCTTGCAGTGAGTCCACCATGTTGCATGAAAAGTTAGTCGGAGAAGCTGAGCTCTTCCAGTGAGCGGTGCCAAAAACAAACGCAGCATATTGCGCCTGTGGGAGTGTATTGGAGACACGCGCGCGCACGCTGGCAACGGAACATTTTGGCTCGACGGAGGTCGATGGGAAAAATATGGTCTGACTTGCTGTTGAAGTGGGATCTTGCTCTCGTTATTGTTGCTTAAAAAAAAAAAAAGTCACGTGGCTTGCCTGTGTTCCAGTCCAACTTCGGAGGAAACCTGCGCTTCGCCCTGACCGCATCGGCGCCCATTTGCCCCATGGTGCTCTCCTTTCTGCGAGCTACGATGGGATGTCTCATTTTTGAAGGCTACGGCCAGACAGAGTGCACGGCGGGATGCACCTTCTCCATGCCGGGAGACTGGACGGCAGGTTAGGCTGGGGAACGGCTATTTCAGGTCAATTGGTGACATAGTAGGTTCGTGGTTAGTTTTCGAGAAGTATAACCTTTCACACACGCACTCTATAGTTCCTGAAAAAAAACAATTTATTTACTTTAAAAAAAAAATATATATATATATATATATATATATATACACACAAACTTTTTTTTTTTGTAATGGACAGACGGTTTCCTTTACTGGTGTGACATTTAGTGTGCGTTTGTCAGGACACGTTGGCGCTCCTCTGCCCTGTGCTACAGTCAAGCTGGTGGATATCCCCGACATGAACTACTTTGCAAAGAATGGAGAGGGAGAGGTGAGAATGTTATATGTGAATGGAAGAAGTCACCAAACCCCTCTTCAAATATCACGTTTTTGTGTTTATTACCAAAAAAAAAGTTTTTTTTTTTACCCCCCAACATTAACTTACCATATTTACAAAAGGTATACTTGGCGCAAAGACAAGCCATTTAACATGACTTTGAAAGGCACTCATTCACTCCCAAAGACGTTTTTAAACGTCTTTTCAGACTTGGTCTAGAATTGGCTGGTACCAAATGAGTTAATTCTGAACAAAGCCGCTTCCCAGTTAGAAGGACACTTTGGCAACCACATGATCTCAGTTGTGTTTTTACATGACCTGAAAAAAAAAATTTACAAAATGGCGGCGCCTGCTGACTATGGATTCTTGCGTTTTTCTGATTGTCAGATCTGTATCCGCGGTCCCAGCGTGTTCCGAGGTTACTTGAAGGACCCCGAAAGGACGGCAGAAGCTTTGGACAGTGACGGCTGGCTGCACAGTGGAGACGTTGGACAGTGGCTTCCAGTAAGTCTGTCATCTAAAACTCAAGACGTCAATTTGATTTCTTCTTTCTATAGTTTTGGTCTGTCATTTGTAGTGAACCAAAACAAAACCGCCGAATCCTATTGTTGCTGGTTTTGCTCCGTCAGAACGGGACGCTGCGCATCATTGACAGGAAGAAACACATCTTCAAGCTGTCGCAGGGAGAGTACGTCGCCCCGGAGAAGATCGAAAACATTTACACGCGCTGTATGCCTGTGCTGCAGGTTTTTGTGCATGGAGATAGTTTACAGGTACCGTGTGCTGCACGCAGCTTGCTCACGCTAGGTTCATATTAACTTGAGCCCTCCTCAATTTTCCTTCCAAATTTCACCAGGGTGCCCACGGGGAATATTTGGAAGTTGAGACGAAATTGTAATGCGGACAAATCTATTTTCTCATTTTTCACTGTCACGCTCCTGTAAAAAAAAGGTTAATATAGTGCATTTTATATACCAGGTAACTCAATGTGCTTTACAATGAAAAGTGCAACATTTCAAAAGCATTTCCAAACAAAAGAGCGAAAGACATTTAAAAACAAAGTTTTAACGTTAATGATTGTTCCTTGCATTTCCCCTGTGGTCAGTCTTACCTGGTAGGCATCGTTGTCCCCGACCGTGAGGTTTTCGTGGCCTGGGCTAAGGAGCGAGGGTTCGTGGACTCATATGAGGAACTGTGTCAAACTCCTGTAAGTAATAAGATGAAATATTGTGCACATTTTGTCACACTTTTTGCAAAAAACACACAAATAAATATATTTATCGACCGTCTTTCTCGCAGGACGTAAAGAAGGCAGTTTTGGAGGACATGAGAGAGATTGGCAAGGAGGCGGGACTCAAATCCTTTGAACAAGTGAGGAACCCGTCACTTGGTTTCAGCTAAAAGTCACACATTCCAAAACACTGCAGTACATACTCGTGTTGTGCCTTGAAATAGTTTGGCCTTAAGAGTACCCTTTGACCTCTTCTCTGGGTCTCCCCTCCCCCCTCTAGTTCCAGCAATTGGGACTGAAGAAGGTTTACATAACCAGCGAGAGCTCAGCCGACACCACGCACACTTTCTACCTGCGCTTTTCAGATTGAGAGCCGCCCTGAGCGCTCATGTTCATTTCCATTATTTGAAGCATTATGACGACGCCATCACCGACCCTAGCGTCCGTGTGCATTTTGTGTTAGCGTAAAGCTAGCAGATTGTTGTCACGAAAAGTTAGCAAGGTGCCACTGTACTGACTTGCCCTTGTGTTTCATTCCAGGTGAAAGACCTCCACTTGCACCCCGAGACGTTCAGCGTGGCCAACGGCCTCCTCACGCCCACGCTGAAGAGCCGACGCGCCGACATCCGACGCTTGTTCCAGGAGCAGATAGCCAACATGTACGGCAAGACGGCCGTGTGAGCAAAGACGAAACGTTGGAAACACCGGGGAAGTGCCTCAATATACATTTTTGACTTCACTGTAGTTTACAGACATCTGTTCAACATTTAACGTGTACATTGTTATCTAATGGGACCAAAAGCGTTGCTCTGCTGCCGGTGTTGTACTTTCAAAAATGGCAAAACAAGTTTTTTTGTACCCCTCAGAGACACGTTGCGTTACTTGATGTTCTTTTCTTCCAAGTTTATCCAAGTCTCACTTGTAACAGGCGTTTGTTGTGCATTTCCTCAATTTGGTTTTATAAACCTCACTTGATCCATTGAAATCAAGCGACAGAGATGTCTGCGATGTAAATACGGTTTTGCTTCTAATAAGTGGACACTACTGACTCGTTTAGTGAAATAAAAAGCAAATACAAACAAGATTTCTCACTTGTTTTGCCTTTGTTTTCCAGGGCACTCATGAGTCGAATGCAGTAAAAAGACAAAAAGAGCAAAGTCAGTTCTCATTTATTTTCTTAATGAATGCAAAAAACAAAACATATTTGTTTACAAACAAATAAAGCCAGCCCTCTGTTGTAAAAGTATTTACTTACTGGTGTAAAACAAACAAACAATTAATTACTTAAAAGGGTTATTAATGTCACACTGAAAACAACAACAAAAATAAAGTATAAATTCAAGAAAAATGTAACTTGAGTAAAGTATTTTTGGAGAAAGAAAAAAAAGTAAATTAAAATAATTAGTAACCTGATCTATCCTGACGTTACAATCATGTTTTCCGTTTTCAAGTAATGCTTTTTACAACAAAATAACATGTTCTTCTCTTAACAAGTAAATTCATGTTAAGAGAAGAGACTTTATCGTGTTTTCCCTGGTAATGCTTGAAAATATCCCACCTTCAGTTGCTCGAAAGACACCTTCATTCATCAATAGTTAGCTTAAGTTAAAATAAACAACACAATAAGTCAAAGGCAAGGCAAATTGTATGACACGAGAAGGGAAAGTAAGAGCACCCAGCGTAATTCTGTGACCTCTGACCTCTTTTAGCAGAGTGGACGCTTTTGGAGCAAATGCTTTTTCTCCACTAGAGGGAGCACTTGGCTCGATTTTGTGACACGAGAAGGGAAAGTCAGAGCACCCGGTGTACATCTGTGACCTCTGACCTCTTTCAGCAGAGTGGACGCTTTTGGAGCAAATGCTTTTTTCTCCACTAGAGGGAGCACTTGGCTCGATTTTGACTGAGGCCGACTGCACCGTCCGTTCGCTTCCCCATGTCAACTTTTGAGCCATTTTGCTGCTTCATGCGCCACAAAGATGTCAACGCGTACAACGAAAAGATAACGTCGGGTGTGAGAAAAAAAAGTCTAGACCAGAAGAGTGATTGCGTCTGCTTAACGTGATAAAAAAAAATAAATAAATAAAATCAAACAGTAGTCAACAACTGGCACCTTGTAAGCACCCAAAAAATAAAAATATATATATATTGGGGGAAATAATAATGAACAGAATCATCGTTATACTGTCCTACAATTGCTGTCAATTGATCTGGAGTTTAAAACAAAAAGCATGATTCCAGGACAGAGTGGGACACAACTATGGAGCGATAACTGAGGTGCTGCTGTTTTGGGTAGTAACAGACTTGGAATGGGTGCGCACACACACACACAGTCTGTGTGAGAACAATAGCAATCGCTGAGCTAATGATCAGAAATATAATTTATTGTACAAGAATGACACTTCCTACACATCTGAATGACGGTTTACTGATACCGTTGCGAACCGACACGGAAGCACCTAACCGGCGATTCAAACGGGCATACGACATCGAACATACGTCGTTTAATTTAAGACATGGATTGCGGGACGGCCACCGTTCGAGGAAAGCGGTAAGGTCGCGTTGGCTTGATGGCTTTATGAATGTGGCCTCCGATAAAACAAGCAGTGGGGAAGGACTAACCGGTTTAAAAGCCACGGCGGTGGCTTCGATATGTTCGGCGCCTCCGTTTGGCGAAGCGTCCGACGTCTCAGTCGTCGGCCACGATGGAGAGAGCGCGCAGCTCGTTGAGCTTGGCCTCGCTCTCCCTCTGCCGCTGCTCGTCGGTCAGGCCCGCCTGGTCGATCTGATCCGTCAGCTCGCTGAAGACTTTGTACATTTCCGTGAAATACACCACCTGCCGAGAGGAGGGGTCGGGGGGTGGAATCACTGTTTGGTTAGGATGTGGAAGTTCAATGGGTTTGTGTGTCAACCAAAAAAAAAAAAAAAAAAATGTATCGAGGTGAAAATTTCAGTGAACTTTGACATAGGTCCGATTGGATATTTTGGAGGAAAATAAATGTACACGGTACGTAAATCAACATCATGCACAGGGACTGTTTCAAGAGACACCAAGATCATATTTGTGTTTTATAATCGGCAAAACTGCATCCGTTTTTTATTATTTTGAAAAGGGCTCTAAGGTCAGTCCCTTAATGAGCCTAAAAAGGGCCTCCCTGGCATCATCCAATCTGGCTTTGATTGCCCCGCACCTCAGCAAGGAGAAGCGATCAGCCATTGGACGACGCAGCGTGCGGACAGCAAACAACACAGAGTGACGACTGACCTGGTTTTTTTTTTTTTTGCCCCTCCCAGTCGGAACAAGGGTCAACTTGAGCGTTCGCCAAAAGCCTTTCCGACCCTTCCCACCTCCCATTCTTCCCGGAGTTCATGAGCGAGGCTCTCTCGAGAGCGGCTTGGATGATTAATAGACTTTAAGCACACTACAAGAGCAACACGAGAGGAGGCTGAAGGAGAAGTACGAGGAACCAGAAAGCTCTGAGCAACCTGCACAGACTGTACGATTTGTTGATGTGCTAGGAGACTAAAATGATGACCAAAAAAACCAAAACAAAACAAAAAACTTGTTGCTGTAACACCAACCCAAAGGTTGGAAGGTATTTTTCAATGGAACCTTTTGCCCTTGACACACAACCGACGGAGGGCGGAATAGCGCAGCATCTGTGTGCACTTTTCCACCTCAGCATCAGATAATCGCTGGAGATGTGTGACATGCGTCGTGCTCGGAATACGGAAATGTTCGATTAGCTGCAGCCATAACACATGTTGTTAGTGTTTGTAAAATAACAAGTTGAGCCGGGCCTCATATTTTGGAGCAGTTACTGTCAACTCCCAGCACGTGCTCATCATGTTTCAGGAAACAAAGACAATCTTTTGTTGTTGTTGGTTTTTTTTAAAAAATCTTAACTGAACCCACATGCTGCAGGAAAATGCAAAACATCTGATAAGCATGCGTACAGGTGGACGGGTCGGACCTCAGCGTCCCAACCAGCGCTGCTGGATGGGACTCGCGGTGGCAAACAAAGGCGGCCTTTGTGCATGCGCTGACGCGGAGAGGCCGAGCGCGGCGGACTGGAGGAGAAAAGGGAGTGGAGGACGGAACCGAGGGAGGTCCGCCGGCCACCCACGTGCGTTATGTGCGTAACCGCTCATTCATGAGACTCAAATGGTCAATTACATTTCCTCCAGGGTGACCGCCTCACTCATCCGATGCGCGTTTTCCCCTCTTCCATTTTGCAACTTTTTTTTTTTTGGGAATGGAGCAAATTGAAAGATTCGATTGTCCTCGTCCTGCAAAGTTCAAAGCGCAGATTGAGATAATCTCGTTTGCTAATCAGGAGTGTGCCATGGAGGAAATGACACGGCCGGGGCGGCTCTGGTGCGGGGAGGGCAGCTGCTAAAAAAGAAGCCTCACGTTTGGGGCCACGCCGGAGCCAGACAGACGAGGCCCTCTCGAGTCAAACGCCCGAGCGTGGGCCGCCGCCGGGGGGGTTAATCGCATTACGAAGGAGACGCGCCGCCAGGCGTACACACGCTCACTTACTTAACTGCTGCTCGGGGGGGTGACGATGAGCCGCGAGTCACTAACCTGCGCCCGAATCAGAGCCTCGAAGCTGGGCTGGAAGTAGTCGATGCGGCTGTGGTAGAACTTGGGCATCTCGTCCAGCAGCTGCTTGTTCTTGGCCTCAAAGTCTTCCCTGACCGGTCGCAGCTCCTCTCTGGCCTGCGGGGATGACGCCAGGGGTTGTCATTCGCCATACAAAACGCGGCTGAATTTTCACCAAACCGCATCACTTTGCCTTCCAGACTCTGCTAGCTTAATGCTAACGCTCTATGCAAAACACCATAGACGGGCTAAAGAAACTAGCACAGAGGTTGCGGTACTCAAACCTTTAACCAACTTCCTTGTGAACACAAATGTTAGCGAAACGGCACGCAACAATACTCTGAGGCATATATTCTTTATCCACTGCAAAAAACGATTGCAGCGAAGTTGCAAAGGTCTTCTCTGTTTCAGCATCAAATCTACATGTAGTAAGCATGGATCAGACTGACGCTGGTATTTACATCAGACAGAGCAGCACAGCGCCAACTGACTTATTTATCATGATGCACACACTGTTCCATTCTTTTTTACCTTATTACTGTATGTTTCCATGAAGACAAATACAGGAGAGTGCGATTTTTCTTGGTTAAAAAAAAAAAAAAAAAAAGCATATGACAACGTTTTTGTTTTTTTTTGCAGGCGTTTTTGGGTCAAGCCCGGCCGGGTCAATTCAAACCACGACTGGATTGATCTTTAGACATCATTATAAAATAGTTGTTGTCCGCCCTCCCAACACCCCCCAAAAAAGTGATATCGGACAGTAGTGTTATGGAAAATCTAGCCACCGAAGTCACCGGTGTCGGCTTTTTGTCGAGAAAGATATTTGCCTAATTCCCACGGAGAAGAGCTGCAAAAAAGGCTGTAATCACGACCACAGTGAGGAGGAGTGGGTAATGTGGGCAGACTTGGCTGTGAGTGGACTCCAGCACCACCGAGCTCAGTGCGTGTGCGCGTGTGTGTGTGTGTGTGTGTGTGTGTGTGTGTGTGTGTGTGTGTGTGTGTGAATGTATTAGTGGGTAGTCAGTCTACTGTAGACACCTAACGCACGATGAATATGCGAGAGGGTGAGACTTATGGAGGGGAGAGAGACGGTATATTTAAAATGGAGCATATTGCTGCTGCTGCTGCTTTTTTTTTTATATGGGGAGGGGGGGCTGCATTACGATGGCATGCTTTCTTCACCTCAGCGAGTTGATTTGAAAATGAAATGGCATCCGTGTGTTTTTGTTTCGGATCGTCTCTTTGAGTGCATGGGGATTCAAAGGGCAGGCGTGCAGGGGCCTCTTCAAGTCTTTGTTCCCCTGACGCTGCTTTTCTCAATGTGTGTGGGTGGATCTCCATGTGAGGATGTGTTAGCGGCAATAGCTTAGGCAACGCTATCTGTGAATGTGCGCGCCGCGGTAATGGCATCGCGTGTGCGCGTGTGCACGTGTGTGTGTGTCTCCAATTCTCAATTACGCGCCTGTAGATGTGCAGCAGTGGCTTTTTGAAAACTTGAGAGCTCGCTAGCTCGCGTGGGTGAAGGAGCGCGCATGGACTGCGCCCGCATGTGCTCGACTATTTTTGCTCAGATCCAGTCAGCGGTGGTGGTGGTGGTGCCCCCACCACCAACCCTCCCCCTGCTGATTCGCAGGCAGGGGGCGCCATCCAGCCGGGCCCGGGATCTCGCCGTACCTGGTGCAGTTTGACCATCACGGGCCCGGTTTTCTCTTTCTCCTCGTACTTCTCCACTTTGGACTGCAGGCGCTTGTAGTCCTGCAAGGTCTGCTCGCGACGTTTGACGGCCATGTTGAGGCTGGGGAAGACGGCGCTGTACCTGGGAAAAGATCAGCAATAAATCAGAAACATGACCGTGCCATTAATTATGCAGACGAGTATTTCAGTTTGCCAAAGATGTGAATAAAAGTCATTATGCATAAATAACGTTCCTCGTTCAGGTATTTGTCTAACCCCGGAGGACAGCTCTGCATGAGTTATCCCGTTACTGTCGTTCAAAACGGCATGACACTCTTCATTTTGAGACAATGATCATCCTTTCTGGTTCTTACCATGAGAATCTCAGTCTCGGCCACTAAAAATAGGAGAAGACTCATCTGTAACTTAGCAACAGAGTTCGGCGCTTCATCGCTGGACTTGTTGCGCTGCTTTTGATGCTTTTGAATGCCCACATTGTGCATCATATCATTTGGCAAGATGGATTGATTGTATTTGCAACAGCGGTCAGCTGGATGATGTCAAATGCGGTGTTAATTTCTGTTTAACAATTCGCAAATGCACTCAAGTCCTCCCGTTGTGAAATTCAAAGTAGTTGTGCTTCATTTATTCGAGAATGGACAAGTACGTGGATGAGGGAAAAAAAATGTTTAAAAGTTACCATGCCTCGATTAATCATCATGTGCAAATCAATGCTTGACCTTAAATAAAAACTTCATTTTCACCTGCACTGCGCTGCTATAATTGTACGAATTTGTCAATTTCCTATTTTGGAGAAAAAAAAAAAAACACAAATATATTCGGTCTGCTTTGATGAAGGACTACAGAAATCTGAGAAGAATTACTGTTGAGGGATTTAAATCCAACATCTAATCCAATATTCATCCATCCACCCCATTCTCTACACTGCCCGTCTTGTCCAGGGAGTCAGAGAATTGGAGCGGACCCCCATAGACCCTGGACTGGTCGCCAGTGAATCACAGGACACAATATAAATTGACCGAACCAAAATCGGATTTGAATCATAAAAAAAAAAAAAAAAAAAAAAATCACAGAATATTGTCACACGCAATCTATTTCAGGTAACGCACCAAAAGAAAGTAGAAGATGAAGAAAACAAAAATGGGAGTCAAGGCAACTCATGTGTGACCCTACGGCAACAAATAAAAGGACCATCTCCCCAGTTTAGCATGCAGCATCCGCCGCAATGAGGTTTTATTATTTCCAGCCCCGAAAGGTGCAATAACTGAGCAGGATTCTACCATTGGCTACAATTTGACACAGAATTCTAGTGAAGGTAAGTCATTTTAAAGTAAAAAAGCAAAAACATGTCCGTAGTCAGAGGCGGAATTGCGAGTCAGAGCGCTAATATATATATATATATATATACACACACACACACACACACACACACACACACACACACACACACACACACACACACACACAAATAACTGCTTCGTATTAAATAATGAATGCTGAGAAGAAAAAAAAGATACAGATGAGCATCATTTTCAAGATACTAGATTAGAGTAGGAGTGTAAAAATGACACAAAATGATTCACGGAGGTGTGTACAATAGGTGAGTCACTGACCAAAACTTACAAATAGGTTTTTTTTTCTTCGTATTTATCTTTCGAATGACTCATTTAAAGCATTTTATCGGCCGAGCTCTCGCTCTGCGACACGAGATCACCGTGTGCTGCCCCGTGCTGTTATTAAACGCTCAACATGTGGGCTTCCTGACTGACGTTTCCTTTCTGCGCGCCAGCCCCTTGCCCCCGATGTGGGGAACCGCCACCAACCCGCTTTGGCCAAATTACAAGTCTATCTCCCCGACACATCTTAAAGGAGGCCGAGTAAAGAGAGATGAGCGCCGGCGCTGGGTTTCAGACAAGCGGGGATTGTTCCCGACAGGAAGCGGAGCAAGGAGTGGCCTTTTGGAGTGACATCACGGAGCTCTGCCCGGCCCCCGCGGCCCACGCTCCGACACTATTTATAAACAACCACTTTGACCCAGTTCGTGGCAGGGCTTGATGTTGATCCTCAAGTCTACTCTCTGCGCTCCAGTGTGCACATGCTTGCCGCGCCAGGGCATTACGCAACCGCCCTTCGGGGCATGACGGCAACCCTACAATGAGCGATTGATGACACAGCAAGGAAAACTGATCTCAAAACCGCGCCGGGGCTCGGCGTATTCTCACGTGCGCGCTACACCTGTCAGCGAGGGCCAATTTTGTCATGACACACAGCACGCTTGCCTGTTGTTGGCGTTCATTCGTCAGCATGTAAAAAGGATTTCAAGTGCCCTCTCCCGTGGATGCTGACGTCTGACGGCGACGTTCAGGGCTCCGTGTGTGACTCAGCTGTATAAGAACGGGGGTGTGCAAACTTTTACTGACAAGAGTCCGCCTATAGTCAAAAGTCAACAATGCAAGGGCCATGTGGCACTTTACACCCTTCGTTTACGAAACAACAGGCGCAGATAAAGACATGAGATACAGTAAAGTTTGGCAAACCAGTTTCGCACGCCACAATTTGACATTTCAGGTGAGCATGAGCAGAAGAGACGACGTCGCTCACAAACGTCGTGTTTGCGGAAGTTCATGTGGCCCAGCGTGTATCGCCTAATCTTGTAATCATCCATATCTATAGAGGAGCGATGCGAAGGGAGGTATGAATATTTTTGGGGGGCGAATTGACGAGAGGCTTTTCAATCACCGGAGATGGCGACTAAAAATGACGTTGCGTCACTGTCTGTGTTGCTGAATTTACTACTCTATGCCATAAATGTACTCCTTGTGTGTCAGGTCAATTAAAGTTCAATAGAAAGTCAGTGTAGTTCTACTCAAAACAGCTTAGCAGATTCGATCTTCCAGCAAGTGTTTGTGCACCCCTGGCATCAAAACTATATCGAAGCAGCGCTAGTTAGAGTCAAGCCGTAGCTGACAGTGGTTAGCTGGCCGGGTCCTCAATGTGCGGTCGGCTCGGTGGAGATGAGGCGGCCCGAGGGCCAGGAGCGCGCACGGCGCTGTCCATGTGACGGGTCAGGGTGTGGTGAACGGACAGGATGGAAATAGCATCTGGCTGAGAACGCGTGTTTCGGAAGCGGTGCCAGTCCACAAATGGGGGCAGTCGGGCCAGCGAGCCAAGCCAAAGTCTGGACGAAACACCCTCGGGTCTAAGGAAGCCGGCTGTCCCTCTGCGACCAGCGCCATCACATAACTCACGAGTGCAAAAAATACACACCGGACCACAAAAGAAGGACGGGAGCAGGAATTGTTTACGGGCTAAGCTCCAAAAATGAAGAGCGTTCGAGAGAGGGAAGTCAATGTGCTGGTGTGCATGCACAACGGCTTCCACCTGCTTCAGGATCAGTTGAGTGTGTGTGTGTGTGTGTGTGTGTGTGTGTGTGTGTGTTTGTCTGTGACGAACACGTGAGTGGGAGTTTGATCTGCCGCAACTTGCCTTATGCTTTGTTGATCAAAACTCACACTTGCTGCAAGTTTGGAAAGAAAGCAACAGCAAACACCCTTAGGTCCAAAACACTGTTGCAGGGTAACTTTGGAAACCAACTTTAAAAAAAAAAAAAAAAAAATAGAATGAAACCAAAATTTGAGGTTGAACAGTCATCACACGTGAGACTAAGGCTCAATGTAGTCTCTCAACTAAGAAAGATACGGCCATTTTTGGGGGCCGACTAAAATAAAGGATTTGTGTTTGTTTGTTTTTTGTGAAATGAATTTGTTCTTTGCATTTTGTCACAAAAAAAAAAAAAAAAAAAAATCCGTACCAAAAGTTTCTTTAACAAAAATACACATTTTTTGACACTTACATTTTTGGGTGTCCCTAATTCCATGACATTTCATTTCACATTCTTTTTTTTTTTAAATTAAATACACAGTATCCAACTATTCGGGGGCGCGGTTATGGACCAAGCCTGACCTAGAGAAGCTAAAATCTGAGAAGTGGCGCACCCCTAAAAGTGAAAACTGCATTTATTAAGATTTGAAGCCAAAAATACAGTGCCCTCCATAATTATGAGCAACCCCTGGTTAAGATGTGTTCAAAGCCAAAATACATTTTGGTTGCCGAAGCTGAAATACAGAAAAGGGCAAAAATGGTCCATCAAGTTCCTCCCGTGTGGCCATCTCAGTCCCTAGACCTCAAAGTCATTGAGGCGCAAGGTTCCAGTTGGTTATGGGCCTACACCAGGCACAATCCCAGCCCAAGCTGAAACGCAAATCTCCAAACAGATTCGACTTGCCACAAAGTGTACAAAAGGGTAAGGTTAGGAGGCTCAGATAACACGAATGCCTGCGTGCCCACGCACTCCCATCCCCTCCCCTCAAACAAACACTGTGATGTCATTCAGGGACCCTGCTGAGTGGATTAAGTGCACATCTGGGCGACAAGATAGAAAAGACAGAGGCCGAGATGACCGAGGAAAGAGCGCCTGTGTGTTTACCACACATTTTTCAGTATTAAGGCCGGGTACCGTTTCCATTAATTCTTGACAAACACAAAATCGCTAATAGTTTTCAGGTGCCAATCAAACAACGGGGCTAATGTTCGTTAGTGAAGGACTAATGGAATCTTAATGGAAGCTTTAAAAAAAAAAATACTGGAGCTTTTAGGCAAGCTGGACTGTTGGATAAATTAATAAGTCGCACAGTAGTAATATTTGTAAAGCGACGCGCATGGTTAATGAATGAAGAGATGACATTAACAGGGTTCCGGACTGCGATGGCATTAATGGCAAACTTCACGGCATCGGCGTGCAACCATCTTGCGACGCTTCTCTTTTCTCAACCGATTCACTGCTTCTGGGCCCAGGAAGCTGGGCCTTTTGCCATATTCAGAGCCGGCCCACACGTCCGCCTGCCGCCCACCAGGAAGGGGAAATTAGAACCATTCCATCCTGTCATTTCTACGCCACCGGAGCAAAGGAGGAGAAAAGAAAGGAGTCGTACACGAACACTGACCCACGTGGATTCAAAAGGATCGTGTGTACTTTGTTGAGCTTATTTATTTTTTGTGATGTTCTGGTGACCGTTTCAACTTATATTAAATACTCCTGTGAGAAAAATCAAGTGTGCCAGAGCTCTCTTCTGCAGCGTACGCTTAAAAGTCCTGGGAGGAGCCACGGGAGGAAGCAAAACCTTAACAAGCCCTCCGGAAGATGAGTGGGAGCATCCAACCACTCCCTTAAGTACCTCTGCTTTGCATGCCTGTGTGTGTGTGTGTGTGTGCGTGTGTGTGTGTGTTTAAGCGGCTGAAGGAATGGAATAGCACTCTCTGCCTGCTCAGATGGGGGCGACTTTTAGGAATAAGAACCGTATAAACTGTCTTCCAGACCCACGTCCAGCAAAGGAGCGAAGCGCCGACGCTTGTTGTCTTTTCCAAGAGCACGCTGTAGCTCTTCCGGTGCTTGACTGCACTTATCGCGTTGGAAAGTACGTCTTGAGATACCAAAACATAAAATGGCGCTGTGCAAAATCATTGCTTTTGTTCCGAATTAGTCCTTAGCATTAAGGATGGTCGATACCAGTATCGGTGTCGATACATTGGTATTCAGAAGCTGACTTGAAAAACATGCTCCGATACTAGGGCACCGATACCATTTTAACCAGCCTGACACAACGTCCAGGGAGGTGCAGTAGGAGCCATTTCAGCCCCGTGGAGAAACTCCTAGTCGGTAAAGAGATTACCAACACTTTGTTGGCCGCCTGCAAATGATGCTCCGCAAAACGGATGATGAACACGCTCAGACGGGGGCGTCTGGCTAGCACAGAGTTTCTGTCGCCAGCTTCGCCGCGCCATGAACTATGACTTCATTGCCCTGTCCCATTTGGATTTAATAGCTTGTGATATTGTGAAGAAGCGGGTTTTGTATTTCTTTCTTGTCACTTTCTTTTGTGGCTAACACACAGAGCTAACATGGCATCTGACGACATGTGCTTCTTTGCCGCCTATTTTTTCTCCTCATCTATTATATACGGTGCTGTATTGTACTCGCTTTTACACAGTGGTTCCTAGTGCTCAGACTGACGCGCAAAAAAAAAAACTGAAAGAACCTGGGTTTGTCAATGGGAACGTATGTATCGCAAAGCAGAGCCACGATAAGTTGAAAAGGGGCAACATACAAAGCAAGAAGGCTGTGGTTCCTGCAACAGCCCCCCTTCAGACTGTCCAACAAGCCAACCAACCCCTCGTAGAACAAACAAACAAACAAATGAATAAATAAATAAACAAACAAGACTTACTTCTTCAGAGGGTCTATAACGGTCTTCTGGATCTGGTTGACCTGCAGTGTCATAAAGATGAAAACACGTCAGCGTCAAATTGCAATGGTCAAATTGAGTTCCACTCGCGGTTAAACTTCTCGCTCATTCGCAACAATGTCGCTGCACAAATGACAACATACATTTCAAATTGAGCACTCAGGAAAAAGTGTGTGTGTGTGTGTGGGGGGGGGGCGTCGAGGGTAGCTTGCAAAAAAAACAAAAACAAAAAAACAAAAACTTTGTGATTATTTTATTGCACGCAAACCCCGAGGTGAAACCCCTGAATATTCATCGAGCTTGATATACAAAAGGATGCACCTGTCAGGGGACGGACATGAAAGCAAAGCCCCGCTGATTTCAAATCCAGTGGAAGGTGGGCCGCCATTCAAGATGAAAAGTTCTTTGCAGACAAACATTTTAAGCAATAACATTTTTGATACATTTAACTTTATGGTTGCCAGAATTTACACTCGGGAGGACAGGAGAGAGGCGTGTGTGTGTGTGTGTGTTAAATGGAGGTAAACGAACGTCTCATTTCAAGGCCTCCAGCCTCAGCACAAGAACTTGGCAAAGGATTCATCAAGTTTCTTCAGGACTCCAAACGACAGTTGGGAGCTTCATCCGCAAACATGGCGAAGCGGATCAAGAAGGGCAAACGTGAACGGGACGGAAGAACAATTGCGAGGCGTCGACTGCGTGCGATGATGATGACGACGATGAGCTATCCGACGTTTGCCCGCTATCGAAAGAAGGCCAGCTGATACGGCAATCTAACAAACGGAAGCGAGGTCGCAGCTGCTCGATGCGAAAATGCCCCGACCAGCTATGAGAAGGCATTGCAATGCTGAGGCACAAGTGCAGACTGCTTGATTGTGGTTGGAGGGGGAAAAGGAAAAAAAAAAAAAAAAGCAATAACAAACAAGTGTATGGGAATTCACATGGTCTTTTGTTTTACATATTCACACCAACAACCCCCCCCACACCCCCATCTCCGCTCCTTCCCGGCGCCGCTTCTTCTAAAAGGTGAGAGCATGCGGCGAGGAGGGAGAAGAAGAGCAGCGGCAGATTTGCTTAAGCATGCCGGTGCCCTCTACCCTCTGCCCCTTCCCACAGAGAGGAGGGGGGCAGCGCTATTCCTCGGAGGCCCCGCAGAGCCCGAGGCCGGCGCTCAAGCAGCAGTTTCCATCAGTGAGTCACGGGGCAGAGGCCAGCCCGACACACAGGCCTCCCAAAAATACACGCAGATCGCAGAGGAAATCAATATCCCTCCAAACGGAGCATCCTCTATTGCGCCGCCGCCATCTACACTGGGGCTCAGCTTCGGCAGCGGTGCGCCGGCGGGGCTGCGCGCCCTTCCTCAGCCCCAGAAATAAACACACGGACCCGGGCCACTGCTGCCTTCATTATCGCTCCACGTTTCATGCGCTGGATGCTTCTCGCTCACTCGCGGGCCCCGCGGCGCTACTTCTCGTCTCAGCGCGCAGCCGAGCCAAGGGTGGCTTTGCTTTTTGTGTCTGCTTTCGCAGGAGCGGCAGGGTTTTCGCTGTGGGTGCCGTCGGAATACGCACAGGCGCGGCGCCGATCTGTGAAACGGCGAGCGAAGCTGAGGTGATTCCGCGCGGCGGAAAAAAAGTGCTCGCCGTGTCTTTCTTGCCTCGAGCGCACGTTGAGCCACTTTACAAAAAGTCAACACGGAATGAAGGTTCGGAAGTTTATTTAGTCAGACGGGGGAGAAGTGGGGGAATATCAGGTGTGACGAGCTGTCAGTTCCTGTCTGGCTGAAGGTTGTCCATCAAGTGGACTGGGCTCAGCGTCTGGCTGAATTGAGATCGAAACAAAAAGCCGCACTCTGTTGAGCATCAACAACCTTTTTCCATCTACAGAGAAATTGCGCATTGTGCTCACTGACACATGAACGCGGCTGCTATGGAGATGAGACGATTTGATTGTGTGGATGTTGAGGAAACGCAGGGAGTGGGAGGAAAAAAAAAATAAAAGTGATTGGATTGAACTCAAGCCAAACCAAGTCATGGACCACTCGGTGCCGTGTGCACTCATTTGATTGGCGTTGGGTTAAATATGATGAGCAATCTAAAGCGCTCAAATATGCTAGCTGAACCAAACTGCCGGTCTTAGTTGAGCAAGAGAACAAATAAGAGTCCATACAAGTGAGCTCATCATTAATCCATTTCACAGTTTAACAGTTTTCGTACAGCTGCAGAGTTTTTATACCAAAATCAAGGGAGTCAGCCACTCATCCCCCCCAAAATTTAGCAACGACATAAAGCATCTCACGCACAGATGATTTATATTTATTTGATATGGTGTTCTGTGTGTAAAACTACAGTCTCTGTGAAATGCATGTCATTATTTGTCGGTGTCTGGAACACATTCATTGCGTTTCCATTATTCCCTATGGGAGACATTACTTCAGTTTTCGTATCCAAGGTTGAGAATCAAGAAGGAACAGAGAATGCGGACACTTTCTTAATTTTTGCTTTCTTGATCAAGTTTGCGTCATCGCGAGTTTGAATCATGTGATCCCAGAAAAAAAAAACAAACAAACAAACAAACAAACAAACAAAAAAACCAAAACTGATATTTTTTAATGTTATTTAGAAACTTAGTAACTTAGAACAAGAATGCCATAGAAAAGGTATTTGGACAATAACAAAAGGCAAAATGCAACATGAGGACAGCAATGAAGCACAACCCCCCGACCCCCCAAAAAAAAAGCCTGATGTCCATCTCCAGTATTGCATGTTTTGTCTTTCTAAAAGTCAGTCTTTCGCAGCGCAGTTGTGCGTTAAGGATGCATACTGTACGTCGCGCGACTATGATTCACACCGCAGGTACCGGTGGCCATGATTCTCCTCAAAAACTCGCGTACACTCTGAGACAGAAGACGAAATGTTGTGAAACGACAAGAGTAGGCCAGCGTATTTATTTAGGAATAAAGCGAGCTGAAATGACCTTTTATCAGTGACTTCCTCTCAGATTCTCACCCCACGTTGTCGCTATTGTTGTGTCTGTCTCGGCACGACTGGAAACAACGACGGCAGATTGCAAAGTGCAATTTTGTGCTGCGGTCAGACGGCGCTGCATTTCCATGAACGATATAGTCAATGCCGTAGGCATGTCAAGCACATTTTAGGGGTGCGCGCTGACGGTAGCGAACGAGTTCCCGTTGGACGAAACTCCTGCTTCTGACAGTATAGATAATAATTTTTTTGGAAGACTTGGAAGCAATGAAATGGGTTAATTTTAACCCAAATTTCTATTGCATATATTAGAAATAGATTAGTTAATAAAAAAAATATATACATATAAAAAAAAGAAATATAATTTTTACTGTTTTTCAGAGAGAGGAAATTACGATCAATTTTAAATTCGATATAAATAAATGCTGTGCATTAAAAAAAAAACGAAGAAAAATCTCAAGTACAAATAAAATCTATTCTCCCCAAAATTTAAATGGATTATAAATCAACCTAAAAGTAGTTTTTAAAACTCAGAAACAAATTCAAAGACTGAAATGCAAACAATAATCAACCAAATCCAACACAAGAGAAAAATGAAACGCACCAAACTCGTCTTTTACCAAAAACGAAAGTCAAAGTGATCCTGTACTTTGAGAGGTTCTAACTTTCCTTGTTCTGTGTTTCGTTCCGCCAATCAACAATGGAGCAGCAAGTAAAACCAGGAAACAGACGCCAGAAAAAGAATAAATACGTGAAATATTCATATAAAAATGTCGAATGTGAATTTTGTACAACCTTACAGGCTTTCCGAGTTGTGTTGCGCCTATTTTCGAGCAAACGCCTCAATTGTCTGAGTCGCATTTGAGAATTGTGAGTCACGGCAAACGAACAGCCTTAGGGGATAATGCCAAATACGCTTTAAAAAAAAAAAAAAAAAACAGTCAAGGAAAAACATATACGGAGAGTTTGGAGTTGATGTATGGATGAAAAGAAATATTGACCAAAAAATAAAAACCACGTATGTGCGTGAGGCGTGCCAAGCCGGTTCCAAGAGCCAGGACTACAAACGCGAGCGCGATCGAGTGCGATTCTCACCTTCTCCTGGTTGAAAGAGTCCATCGTCTTCATGGCTGTGTCCAAAGCCGTCATGGACTCGAAAAAGGCCTGGTCCTGCTCGCACAGCGGGTTACTCAGAAGGTCGGCGGAGATCTTCACCGCCGCTTTCGACATGGCTGAGGAACACGTACAAATAAAGATGAATGGATATCGTCACAGCTGAGTTCATTGATAATCACATGAAAACATGTCAAAAACATGAGCAGGATATGAAAAACTAAAGTCATCTCAAATGATGCCACACTGTTGCCCCTTTGGTCCAAATCTGAGGAGGTCGCAGGGGGCCGACCGCCCATGATGGTTATTCACCAAGGCACCGAGAATCTCGGCCATGACGGCACCAATTACTGTTAAGGCGCACTTTGTTTCGACATGTGGCATACACGGCACATTATGGCTTCGCTGTGCACGCTAATGAGCTGCGTTGCGGGAGACGCGAGATGACAGGAGGGGCCGTGGTGAAAATGGCCTTTTTTCCAAATGTGGAAAAGTCACTGGTCTGTTTTCGCACTTCTCTCCGGAGGCCGTTTTCAACCAATTAATTACCTCGGCGTGGCGTTTTTTGCTTTTCTCACCAGCTGACAAGTGACACGCCGCTGGATACTATTGTGACCTCGACAGAAATGTGGATGATGAGGGACAAGCGATGACTGAGGTGATTACTTATTTGAATTAGCTGTGAATGAAGGATACTCAAACACAACGATTTGAATTATTATACTCATACAGTGGACCATTTCCTATCGCGCTTGGCCTCAATAGGCTCTTGAGGTTTGCCAGGAGCCTCTCCCAGCTGACTTTGGACAAGAGGCATGGTTACGCCCTGGACTGGTCGCCAACCACTCGCAAGACACACATAAACAAACAACCATTCACACCAATGGACACTTTCGAGCAGGTGCCCACCCGTGCTTTGACCGAAGATCGACTTTTCAAGCAGCCAACCTCCCACGATTGACCCGTTCGCGCACGTCACGCATGCGCCACGATGAGCAACAGCCGTAACCGACATGAATCAAACAGAATAATACACCAGATACAAGACAGCTAGATCTCCGAGTTTGTGAAAAGGAAATCACTGCCTACCTTAGTGGGAGGAGACCTGACACAGTGAACTTCTATAGGGTGTTAAGTGCAGAAACATCACTATGCTAGCTTGCGTGTGCCGTTCTAAAACGCCGCTCCTGACGCTACAGATTTCCTTTCTTTACCGCTGGCATTGGTGTATCGCAGATCAAACAAAAAAGTTCTTAATGAGAATAAACAAAAAACGAGATATAGCTCAACGGCTGGGATAGCTAGCTGCAATTGCCCACCGCTAACCGCTTATGACTTCCTGTGACTTGCCACCATAGGTTAAAGATAACCTACTTGAAGAAAAAAAAAAATTCTTTATTGTGGACGTAAGACTGATAGTTTAATTTTGTTCAAGAAGAAACCATGACACGAAAACAAAGAAAATCACAAAACCTTCTACTTATGGCTAACAACCATGTTAGTGAATCAAAACCAAAGCGGAACGAGGTAAAAAAAAAAAAAAAAAAAAAATCAACATTTAGGACCTCATGCAAAAGCGCAATTGCACACACACAACAAGCCTGGGAAAAAAAAAAAAAAACCTTTGAAAGATAAAGGGGGCGCTCTGCATTCTTTCATCTCATTTGTTGAGTGGATCCAAGATCTGGCACATGGGCAAACGAAGCGAGATGAGACAACTATCTTTGCAGCCTTGAAAAACCTGCCAATCAACAAGTATAGCGATCGATGGCATACAAAAGCGGGTGCGCGTGTGCGACGGTGGCGGAACCAACCTAAATCAGCCTCCGTGCTTTTCTTCATGTCCTTGTGAAGCTTTTTTGTCTGATCCTCCAGCCTGCACGACAAGACGGAAAATGATTATCGCAACAATCTGCCGCGGCGATACAATACGAGCCGCAAATATGGGTCAATGGCTTTAAAAGAGAAAACAGAACAGGAAACAGTGGTCGGAAAAATCCAAGTATGAGAGTTGAACTGCTTTATTGTAAACAATACAAATTAAGAGTCTGACTAAAGTTGGACAAAGGAAAGTGTGCTGCGAGAAGAAATTACACATTTCAGTGACTCCGCATATAAAGTTATTATGGCATCTTTCAGATAATTAACCAGACAAGGCAAAGTGTTCTTGTTAACATCAACTATATTTGCTCCAAAAGCATTTAGAGCCTTTCATCATTCCGCTGTACATATTCCATTGATGGGTGTTCAAAATGGCAATTACGAGTCGAAGGAGGTTGAAAACACACGGCGCTCATTATATCAATTGAGGCAAACGAGGGGTTTACAATCTCCCTCGAGACCGCTGTCACTTCATTCCTCCTGGTTTGATGAACAAGGAAATTGGGGTTTCGTTTCCAGCTCGTGCTTTGTAGGATTTCTCATTTGAGGGCGAATAATCCGTGGAAAGATGGGGAGGGGGGCAGGACAAAATCCGGGCGAGGACATGAAGAGCGTAAAGCGTACAAACGCGGGCCTTGCAAGCACAAATCAAAAGTGATGGTGCTTTTTGGAAGAGGAAAACGTGGAGTTGTTTCCCCAAACGGCAAAAACAAACAAATAAATAAATAAATAAAAAAGAACTGAATATTGGACTCGTACATAACGGGCAAAAATGCACTTGACTCTTATATTTTTTTTTTGCAGCCTAATAAGCACTGTGGCGCATTAGAAGAATGCACCTAGAATTGATTCGGTTACATAATGAGTTACCCACACAGTTCTGCATTGCCGTCACTAAAACACGATGGATTTGTTTGCTTGCGTTTTGTTCGTTTCTGAGTGGGTTGAAATGCAAACTCCAAAAGATTGGGAGGGTCAGGCGCCTACGTTGATACTAATTTTCCTTAATCACTCTTGAATAGAGCGGTAGTTGGATGGATTGAAAATGTACCTCAACGTCGGAAAACAATTCCGATTTTTTTCTTTTTCAAGATTGGCCTTCAAAGGTTGTAACATAACCAACAGCCAACTGCCATCAGGTGTGATCATGTGACACTTTGGCATCAAAATTCAAAAAGGTGTTTCGAGAATTCAGATTTGTTCCTTGACTGTGTTTTCAACATCCATAGCATAGCTTTTTTTTTTAAGCTAGCATGTTAGCTCGCGCAGGTTTTGAAATGACAGCGGGGAGAAAAACTTTTCTTTTTCAACTCAAAGTTTATTTTTTCTTTTGCTACCATAAACGTGTCGCACATTGTGAATCACGTGCATCAATAATAATTATTAATAGTCTCATCGTGCAGCAGACTGGACTTTTTTTTTTTTTTTTTGACAGCGTGGGCAAGATGTGTCCCGCAGGCCATCTGTTTGACACATGTGGACTAAGAGGTAGGGAGAATTCATTAATTAATACCTATCATAACACGCTTTTGAGCCTCTTGACGTTTTCAAGGATTTCACAGAGAATCGGCGGCGACCAGATGGAGGTTTGTTCCAAAAATGTCATGCGCGACAAATGATGCAACGTGGCGCTTTATTGTTCACGGCGCAACTCTGTCAGAACAATCTCCACAGTAACTTCTTATATCACTCGCACCAATTAGATGCAAGTGGGTCTCGCGGGCTGCATCAGATGTCCTCTGAAGCAATCACAAGCTTCGTTTTCTCATAGTCAGAAATGTGCTTTTGTGATTCCGGCAAAACGCTACAGCCAACATTATTAGCAATACTTTTGGCAGGATTTAATCAGTATCTGGTCATTGCGGAGCGGCTTCCTGTGTGTTCTGCGAGGATTGGACACACCACATTACCCCTTATTGCTGCGAACGGAGGAATTTCTTTTTATTAAAAAAATACAAAACAAAACTTCACCGAGTGTTCTTAAAAATGGTTAGCAAGGATCGACTGATTGACATCCTCGTGGTGATGCATTTTCGAAAGCAATTCACCCTGTAAACAAGCCAGCATGTGTTTTTCCAATCCTCGCTTGGCTCACTTGATGAATTTGTGTTTGGCTTGACAATGGCTCTCTCCCTCAGCGCTGTTGTCGTTGATTTGCGGCACTCTGCACCGAACGGAGAGCGAACGAGCGCGGGTGAGGAGAGTCAGGTGAGGCTTGAAGCGTATTCCAAAAGGTGCTAATAGCTTGGCCTCATGGAACAGCTGCTGCTGCTTGACCCACTGCCCTAAATCTTACCCTCCATCAAGCTGCAACTTTCCTATAAAAAAAAAAATACTTTTGGGAAAATCGACAACACAAATCCACCATATTTTACCATTGTCAGGGTTTCTTTTTCTTTCTTCAAAATAAATTGCAAAAATCTTTCAATTAATCGTGGGGGAATGATAAAACTGCCGGTTCGACAACATCTTTTTGAAATGACAATGAATCTCTTTCTTTTCAAGAACTCTCCTGACAGGGTGTGTGTCTGAACAAGAGTGTAATTTATTCTTCGGAAAAAGAAAAGGGCAAACAAGAACAGGGCAAAAACGTAATGTCACATCCATTACTGACTAATCATACCTCGTAAAACAATAACGCAGCTCAACACGGGCCTGACCAGCGACCAGAGCCTCGGTGAAATCACTGCTTTCTATGACAAAGATTTGCCTTGATGCAAAGATAAGCATCTGTAGGGTGGAGCACCAAAATGCCAGTCCAAGCCTGCTCCTCTGACTCATGTGTGAGGTCTATCGGCACCACACCTAACTGATGAAGGGTCCTCCGACTCGGTTTCTTTTCCATTGATTCCACTAGACCCTGATGGAATTTCTGGTTCCAAACTGCTCTTGGGTATTCAGGAATCCCCCCCCCCCCACTCCAAAAAAACCCCCAAAACAAAACATCAGTGTTTTGTTGATTTAAATCGAAAGAATCTAGGGTGTACGATTTAAGGATTCATGGGTGCCATTGTTACAGCCACAGTATTGCGGTCAGTAAACATTTTTAAACATTTTGAAATGTGGATCTTTGATATTTTTTTTTTTCTGTTGCCAAAAACGGATTGTTTCAAACAACTGGTAACGACAACAACAAGAAAAAGATACTTTGTGAATTCTAATTTTCATGCTGGAAAAACCTGAAGAGTCCAGTTTTCAATTGCAACGTCAGTAAACTTTGGAGCAAATACAGTGTAAAAAGTTCACTCATTTTAAATTGGGGGGGGGGGTGGAAACTCAGAAATGAATCTTCATTTCAAATGGTTACTTACTTTTGCAGCTTGTCATATTCTCTCTCAAAGTCTCTTTCAACCTGGAATAAAAATTTTAAAAATCAGTCATGTCATTTTTTTAACAGCATTTGAATGATGAGATCACAGCAGATGGCTCAGCACAAAGTCTGAGCATACAGTGTAAGAAAAGAAAAGAAAAAAAAATCATTTTTAACCTCACTAGCCGGGAAATTCATTTTAGGGCTGAATTTCCATTGTACACGTAAATCTGAGGAAGGATATTTGGACCAACTCGACATCATTACATGCTTAGAGTTGTTTGTCGGTTCTAACGGGGCTTGCGTTTGCTCATTTTAATCCAGTGCTCTTGGGCAAGGCATTGGCTAGAAAGGGTCGTTTATACAGAGTGGCAGTTTGGCTTCCCAACTTGTGGTCATTGTGGGCCTTTGGATGGAAATACGGCGGCCCGAACAAGGGAGGTGGTTGACAAAGGGACAGCCGCAGAGCCGCTTCCTGATCTTGTCTAAAACGAAACAGGAAGCTGCCGGTGATTTCTTGGACCAGAGTTCCATTACAGGGCAAGTAGGAACACCTACTCTGGTTGCTTCAAGGAAACCATCTCTGGACAATTATAAGGCTCGGGTCAATCACCATCGACTTAGTCTTTTGCAGCGCGAGCATATTTTATCGGTAAATGACCATCTCGTAAAATACACACACTGCCGGTAGGTACGGTTCTTGCGGCTACTTACAGTTTTGGAGACAATCTGCTTCTTGGGCTGCCCGATCTTGAAGGGAATCCTGAAATGAATAAACGATGCCAATCTGTCGTCAGTTGCATGACGGGTGGGAGAGTGCAAGTTGAAGGTCTGAACAGGAATTGGGACCTCTCATAAGAACAACCTAAAGCTGTTATTTCCATGTACATTGAATTCATGAAACATGTACCCGATACTCCCACTCTCACTCGCACTCCCACGCTCACTCTGGCAGACTTTAATGGATTACCTTTGCTGACAATTGTATGTTCATAGAGGAAGACGACTGTCAGACCAGTGCTAAATCCCATAAACTAAACACAGACACCATGGAAAATAGTGACAGCAGACCCGCAAGAGGTGATAGTGTTCGGGCTCTGCTGCACAGGGTGTTCGCAGCTCTTTGAAAAGTATCTCTTGAAACTCAAGTCTGTTTCCAAAGTAACGACCTCATGTATCTGTAAAAATGCCACGGCATAATAGAATTTCAACCTTCAAAGGCTTTACAAATGACAGGGCTCTCGACTAACTTTTTGCACTGGTGCGCCCAACTTTTTTTTTCTTTTCTTCGGTGCATCAACGCAAAAGGTGCATGCAAATTTTCCCCTGCTTCGCATACCCAACCGACGTCTGGTGCTAAAAATATTGGCGGGACGACTTTGTCCGCCATTTCTATTTCAGTGCCATCAATAAAGAATGCCGACCGGTTAAAACGGTTGTAAAATGCGGTGACATGTTTCTTACGTGAAATGTGTGCCTTGGCGCAATCAAGGTTGTCTAATTAACCCCGCACCTCTTCATAAATGCCAGTCATTCTGTGCCGCTGAGTACATAACATGTGAACTAAAACTTTTCTACACTGTTGGATAAAGTCTGAGCCCCCCACCCCCACCCGAGTTTTGGCAGAACACTATTCGCCCTTAGTTAAAACACACACTCTTTTATCCCCATTTCAAACCCTGAGCGCTAGCTTTAATAAGTACCTCCGCAGCATCAGAGTGCTTTGAGAAGCCAACAGTGCCTTACCAAAGCGCTAGCTGCCGGGTTGTCATTGATACAAGCGCTAATGGGCTGGAATCTAAGCGATATGATGGACAGTTGTGTCTGACAGGCAGGGTGAGGCAGCAGCTGCGTCAAAAGAAAGGTGTGTAGTCTAATGAGATGGAAAAGAGAGGGTGTGATGGAGGGCCGCGTTGTGCAACCAGGAAGGAATGCAAAATCACACGTGAGGTAGATTTCCATTTGATGACATCAAAAAGAAAAAAAAAAAAAAACGATTTAAAAAAACTGACACACACATCGCAGCCAACAAGACGATTATCAGAGTACAAAGTAGCAATGCCAAATGATTGCTCAATGATGACCTTATTATCTATTTGGGGGGGAATAACTGCTTCCCCTAAGGAAAGCCAAGAAGGAAAGTGTCCACTCAGGTATTTATTCTATCACTATTACGCTAACAGTTATTACAGAAACGTTAATGAGTGTATTTTGCTGATGTCAATTGGGTATTGTTTTCATGATGGTGTGGTGATATTTTGAAGATGTACTACAAGTTTAATTCCAACCAATGTTGAGACAATGGGACTGTTGCTGCTCCTTTCACATGTACAATTTATGTTCAAAGTTACAGAAAAAAAGAATAGGACTTTTTTTTAAAACTTTGATCGTACCTCTGAATGTGTAACATTGCCAGCTTTGTCCCTCCATAATGTGTGGGTGCCAGAAAAACGGTGAGAAAAAACGTCCAATTTTGCAGGCGGTGTTAAAGGTTCTAGTATTGTTGATGTGATCACGGCATCGCGAGAACTCAATGGGATGAAGTCGGGTCCTTCAACTGAACTGTCAATGTGTTCAAAGTGCGCACTCAACATTTATTGCAACGGGCACGACGTCACCGCCGTCCAAAAGCACGTAGGCATGAACAAAGATGTGACAGTCTTCTGGAGTATCATACACGGGCTGCGAGAGCCAATGGCGACCTCGCCTCTTGCAGCTAGCACAGAGCGCCGGTTGAAGATGGTGGGAAGCCGAATTGTTCCGCCGGTGACCCCAAAGTCAAAGCTGTCACGTCAGAGGAGCAAGTGTGCGGGCTGTGCTGGAATGCAGCCCTCAGCAGAGTCCATAAAGACCTCTTTTCACGGCGGCTTCACCCCACTCTTGACCTTGTGTTTGGCCGTGCGTGCTGGCCCAAGCGTCGCTTGCCAGCCATTGATGCCGACTGAACCGAATGACGCCATGTCACTTGATTGCTCGATAGCCATCGCCCTTCCGTTTTACACCAACAATGTGCCAAGTGTCATAAAAAGTGATTGTGTGTGGATACATCCGAGGATGTAAAGGGTTGTTAATGTTGCTCCCATTGAATCCTTAAGCTGCATTCATGAACATAACATATGGTTGGACATCTATCTATCTATCTATCTAAAATTAATCCATGTGCTTTTGTCCATTTGTTCAGTTTAGTCCATCAGCTGTTTTTAACAATTTTTTTTGATGCAGAATCCAAAACTATTTTTTCCTCTTTCACGTCAGGTTTTTAAGCTAGAGCACACCCGTTTTCTTCAAACATACAAAATAAATGTGAAAGTACGTATGTAAATAAAACACTGACATGAAAACCGCATCAAATGAAATAGAATTTAAAACTGTATGCCCATGGTCACAAGGTTAAGAGAAAAGCCAGCACAAATGTTCGGAAATTCCTACTCTCGGTCCATGCTATTGTAGGTCACAGTGTGAGTTTCTTGGATACAGCGTCTCATTGGGTTATACAAGTGTACCGAATTGTGTGTCGAACACTATTTGCTGACATTTTATTTTGTACCGGATATCGATACACCAACTTCCTTTTCCCACCTGGCCCTACTTTACCTACTTTATTTTCACTTTTAAACTATTTTCAGTCGGTAACGTTCTTCAACGCCAGGTCGATTGTGTATTGACTAATGATAACAATACGAAATCGATATAATGATATAAATACAACTATTACTGCAATCATATGTGCAGCGTTACTGTGACGAGCGTGCTAACGAGAGCTAGGAACAGTTGCACTAATGTAAACAGATGACGAGAGCTGTTTACGACTTCACTTGCTTGTTAAGTTGAACGTTTTATTAAGGTCATGGTAATACCAAGCACAGAATGAAAAATAAAATTGAAATGCATGAACTGACACGTATCCTGGCTTATTCCTCAGTTCGTCTGTGTAGCAAAGCCGAGTTAGCTTAGCACGAACTTGTTTTCACATTGTTAATTAATAAAGTGGTCCCCCGGAGTTACATTGTTTTAGCTATCCACACGACAGCTACTAGCAGAATATGTGAAGTTATACAGAATATATAAACGGCGTGTAAATCTTTCGTAGAAGCTAGCGCTAACTTAGCCTGAAGTTGTTAGAGCTACCAGGAAATAGCCTAAGCCCGGCTCGGCTTACTTTAATTTGTCGTTTCGGGTTGTATTAAGACTGACCACAATCCAATCGTTCGAATTGGGGTGGAAAAGCGACTTACCAGCTCATGTTTGCTTGAATTTTTAATCCAATTTCATAGAGTTACTCTGTTTTCTTCCCAGGAACTCATCCCTCACGGCCAAACTACGGGGCATGGAACAGGAAGTTGGAGGATCAGCCGCTTGGGTTTCCTCCAAAGTAAGCACCGCGACTCAAACTTGTAAATTCACCCAAATGATATAACCTTTAATTTTTACCATGGCATGAATCGTTTTGGTTTTGTGCACGAATGTAAATGGTTGTTTGTTCAAAGCAGTGTCTGTTCCTGGACTGGCGTCACTGAAGATATATTTCAAACTATGACATTTCCCCTCGAGACAATGGTGACCAGACGATCCACCACCACATCTTCAAATAGACCCTGTGGCATTTGTTATACGCAGTTTGAGAGAAGAAGTGAGAATGTTGGAAGGACAATGTACCTGCTAACAATGCCTTGAACATCTGGCATTTCCTGGCAAAGAAGAACATTGTCATGCTGGACCAACCTCCCCGCTCACGAGAATTGGCAATTGGCGCTGTGTCATCCTACTCCCCAACCCTCTTCACAAGGTTGAGGGCATCATCAGGGGTCCTGTTTTGAAGACGTGGAGGACGGAGCTGCTCATAAGAATCCTTCCAGGAATGCATGAAGGCTGGGAAAATGCATTAGACTGCTGGGTAGATTTCAAAAAAGGGAAAAACTTGTAGTTTGGATCAAACTACCAGAGATAAATGCCTTGTGTGTTTTAACATAATCAGCCAATAAAGATGATTCCGATTTAAAATGTATCTTTTGTGACACAAGTCCTGGAACTTTTCTGATCATCTCGTATTTGTGCCTCGAGACCCTAATGAGGATAAGCGATACAAAAAAAAAAAAAGTGGATAAATGGATGTGTAGTGGACCAAATGCTCAGTATGCGGTATCTTTCTTTATTCAAGTACTTACATAGAAATGACAAAACATTTGCATGACAAGTAAACAAGGATAGAGTAAAATTCATTTCAATATTCAGCTCGTCATAAAAGGACCTTATTGTAAGGTAATAGAAACATGAAAATTGTCCAAAGACATCCACGACATGTCAAACAAGACTTCTTGTTTTTCTTTAAAAAACAAAACAAAACAAAAAAAACCTAACGGAACAGTTATCCCAGTGTGCGTCTCAAATTGTCCAACTTGGAATGGTTTGTATCCCATTATTCCCACCCGTTGTATTTTCATGCATAATAAAGAAATGAACACCGCCCACACCATCGGGCAGGCAGCGCTTGGGAATGTTTCCGTGCACATGCAAACATGTGGATATACTGCCATGAAAAGGAAACACAACACAACAGAAAAAAAAAACAGTGCGCGTGTGAACACCATAGTGTTGCCCTAGATCAGTGTTTCTCAAACTTTTTTTTTTTTTTTTTACCCCCCTCAGGAAAAGCACTGCTTGGCACCTACTCCTCCAAAACCATTGGTAACTACTCCCAACAGAATCCAGTGGACTGGCTGAACTTCAAAGGTTGTGCAGGTTTGAAATTGATAAGTCCTTTTTTGGGGGTGGGGGGTGGGGGGTTAGCACACTTTGAGAAACACTGGCCTAGATAGCCACGAGATCCCTGAAGCCACCCCGTGAGTAGCCTGAACTATCTACACACAAGCCCAGTCGGACAATTAAAACACAAACATTAGCATACGGCTGCCTTCCACTCGCAAGCAGACTGAGGTCACATTATTATTATTATTATTTTTTTTCGCTGTGATTTGGAGTTTTCATCGCATATTGTTTTTGATCAGCCAACCCTGCAACCCAGTTTGGCACCAAAATGGCTGCTGATGTTGGACCGCGTCCAACACGGAGCCGAGAAGGAAGATGAGGCATATTCCACCCTCCAGTTTTGTAAAAATATAAACAATATTGTTCTCGGAGAAGGGACTGTTTAATATTCTTTAAAAAAAAAAAAAATCTATAGGATTCACACAGGAGGATTATTTTCCTGCTACCACCAAAGTGTAGAAGTGAGGGGGTGGGAATGAGGGAGAGCATGAATCCATCTGTTCATTACAAAAACAAAAAAAGACAAACACAGTCAAGAGGATGCGACCAATGACATATTGAATATGTGAGGTTGTAATTACATGGCTTCATTTAGTCATGGAAAGAAAACAGCGCGCTGCATTCCTCCACACAATGCAACGGCGAGGAGGCCGCACTCACGATATAATTACACACATCCATTCTCACTAAGTGTCAATTTAACAATAGCTTTTTTTTTCTTCTTCTTCTTCTTCTTCTTTTTGGTCAAATATATTCAAAAATCTCTTCACAGAGGTGGGGAACCAATCGCCCGTGATCACCTTTGACCCAGGCTGTGAAATTCTCAAACCAAATGAAACCCATCAGAGGGATTGCTATCAAAAAAGCTCCATTTCGTCCACACATGCTCAGAGTATATAAAACAAATATTAAATCCATTGTTAAATGCGATTTTTGGTTGTCAATTTACAGAAAAAAAAAAAAGGTTCCCCACCCCCGCTGCATTATTCACTGGCTAATGCTCTTAACATCAATAGTACATTGAACATAAATAGTTTCTCTATCTACTCACATCATAGACGATATTGCTTTGTGCGTACTGCATGGGAATAGCTGCTACATGACATTTCTTCATGGAACTCTCGCCAACGACCCCGATGGTGACTTCAGTGATTTAAATTGAGCCCCCCTAGCCCCTTTTTTTAAAAATTTTAATGTATAGTTAATCTTCAATTCTCTGGGTTCCTGTTCATTTATCCATGCAGATGAGTTGAGAAAAGACCCCGTGAGGCCCAAATAATTGGAAAGTCAGTGGACACTCGCCAGGAAGCTCGGCAGTGAAAACTGGTTGTTCCAGCAGAGAGTGACGCTTCTCCTACAACGTGCTCTCTGTTTAGAGCGCGAACACTCCTTTCAGCCTCTGCGCTTGTCCACAATCCACGTTTCATCCCGACTTCTCTATCCACTCGCCTGCCCTTGATGACGCCATGTAGAAAAGTCTCGCTCCAGCACAATGGACTCTGTCATTTAACAAGCGTTGCTGATTGCTCCAAAAAAATAATAAAATATCCGCCAGCCCAACTCGATGGTTCTTGGGAACATCGATAATTCGATCGTCAATAAAGTTCGAGGAATCAAATGACAAGTAGTCTTGCCACACGAATGTGGTTATTCAGCCCAAAATGCACGTTAAGCGTCATGAAATAATGTCATCTCGCTTGACAGCTCGTGACCTTTTGGCAACCGACGTCGGATTCTGGCGTTAGTTTTCCTTTCTGAGTAGACCGTGTTGATTTAATTGTTTCGTTACATAAATCGTAAAGAAAAGGGGGTCAGCATTTGATGACCGGTGATAGAGAAACCAATTTGTGGCAGAAACCCAGTGTGTCTTTTGTTCCAAATGGGAGGACGGTTTTGTGGAAGAATACGTGATGTGTGTTTTTAACCTCCTTTCAAGCACAATGGCCAACTTAAAACCACTTGGAGGGGGAGTGGGGGGGAGAATGGTGGTTTGACGCAGAATTTCAGGAGACGATGCAGTCGTTTAGCCTTCTGCAAAGTGAAAGAAGAGTTGACCACTTTATGAAGTGTGCAAATGCTTTTTTTCCCCCCCTTATATGAAATGACATCTTTAAATCAACTTTAAAACCTATCCTCCATCAGCTTCTCCTTTAATGAATGCAGTTCTTTTGTGTGGACGTTTTGTGCATGGTAGCAGGCACCACTTCTGGTGCATTTGAGAACATGGCGTGGACCGCAGCAACAAATGTAAATCTGGTCCAAAAGCAAGCAAGAAAACCCTTTTTGTTCGCTCAGTCGTCACGTTTAAAAAAAAAAAAAAAAAAGGATTTGGATATTGAATTGTTTTTTTTTTTTTTTCTTTCTTCTATTAGCTGCCCATCATTTGGATTCTCAAACCAGCAAATGTGTTTTTCAAGAGTGGATGTAAACACTGGCAAGTATAAAGGAAAAATTCAATATCCTGCAAGTTTGCAACCCAGTGTCGCATATTTGTTGTGGTGTCATGTCACTGGAGAACTAAGAACGGAGAGCGTTGGTGCAAGTTCGATAAAGGCACCCGTTAAAATTAAAAAAAAAAAAGCTGTCTAATGAAAAGCATGTATCCAAAAGTAACACGAGTTTTTGTTTTTTCAGATTTTGTTTTAAACTCAAACAATTTGTAGTTTTGTTGTTTTTTCCTCCACGCCACAGCAAGGAATTCTGAATTGGCACGCAGCCACGTAACAGCACGATCCATGAACCATTCGCTGGATATTTCGACGTCGTCAAACGAGAACGGGAGATAGTTTGGAGTCTGGCCTTTCTTTGAACCCCGCGTGGAAGCCGAGCTCACTCATGTTATGTTTGGCAAATATCAGGCACAATAAAAAAAAGAACAACAAGCTTGGCTGAGTTACCACAATACATTTGGCACATTCATTGGAGAAAACAACATTAAAAAAAAAACACTACACAGTAACAAAAAAAAAAAAAAAAAAAAAAAAAAAGGGCCACAAATTCGGTG
>NW_017805798.1:2346625-2351094 GCF_001891065.2 Hippocampus comes
CAACATTAAAAAAAAAACACTACACGTTAACAAAAAAAAAAAAAAAAAAGAGACAAGTGCCACTAATTCGGTGTCCATGACAGTACACAAACACAACCAAATTGCACTTTTCAACAGCCTAGTAAAATGAATGCATACATCTCAGACAACTCACCCTTTCGCTTTGCTCCTCTCTTATTATTTACTCGGATGGTTGTGATAGATTTTGGCTTGCTCTCAGTTAAGAAATGTACAAAAGTGGAACCAGGGCAAAGCCAGCGTTGATGCACAATAGCCTTTTGGGCGGAATGTACTAAGATTCTCTTACGTCGGCACGGTAGCCCCCCACCCCCCTTTTGCTCGGACCAACAGCTTCCATCTCAAACCAGACGGACGGGAGTGAGGAGAGGATGTGAGCGAGAGGAAGAGTCACCTGTTGCTTTTCTTCTCCTGGACGCGGCCCCATCGTCCCGAGTCCGCGTTGGGGTCAGACTCCAGTCCGTGTGCGGGTAGTGATGGTCACGAGGGCCCCATGGTGGGCCCCCCGCAGGCGCTCGGCGGAGAACTGTGGCTCCCGACCACGCCGTTGCCTTTGTCGGAGGGTTTCTTGTCCTTCTGTTTCAGGTGAACCTTAGCGTGTCTCTTCCGCTCGTCGCTGCGGGCGAACTTGCGGCCGCAGAACTCGCAGGAGAAGGGCTTCTCGCCGGTGTGCGTGCGGATGTGCGTGGTCAGGTGGTCGCTGCGGCTGAAGGAGCGCATGCATATTCGGCACTGGAAGGGCTTGTGGCCCGTGTGGATGCGCAGGTGGCGCGTCAGCTCGTCCGAGCGCGAGAAGCGACGGTCGCAGTTCTCCGCCGGGCAGGCGTGCGGCCGTTCGTGGACGGGCGTTTTGCTGGGCCGGTTGGGGTACTTCCGCGGTCGGATGGGCTTGAGCGTCAGAGTCTGCGGGGGAGGGTGGTGAGAGGGGGCGTGCTGCTGCCCGCCGATGAAACCCGGGTGGATCTGTTGCTTGTCTTTGAACGCTCGGATGGTTTCCAGAGGAGTGATGGGCGGAGGGTTGACCCGGATGGGGTCCATAGTCTGAAAGGGCTTGTGCTCCATCACGCCGACTTCCCCCTGGTGATGGAAGAGGTTGTAGTCGGGGATCATGGAGAAAAGGCTGCCGTCCATGGAGGCTTTGGACGTGGAGTGATAGTCATTGGCGGGGTACGCCAGAGCCGTGCTGGTGGCGGGACTGTGGTGGAAGGACACCTGGTCCTGGTACAGCTCACCGCACGTGGAGTAGGCGGGCAGCGGCGGGCCGTAAACCTGCTCCATGTCCGAGTTCTGTCCTCCCATGCTGGCCGCCGAGGACGGCGTCTGGGCGCTCACCGTGCCGGGCGATGGAGAGACGCCCAGGATCCCCGCGCTGACCAGGCTGATGATGTTGTTGTCGGAGCACCAGCCCGAGCCGCCGATGCCGCCCGAGGGAGGCGTGTCAAAGGCGAACTTGCCCAAATAGGTGACGGTCTGCCCACTCCGGTTGGACTGGAAGCTGGACCCGTACTGAATCTCCGCACCGGCTTTCTCGCTTCCCATGCCGATATCCATGATATTGTCTAGGTTAGAGCAAAACAAAGAAAGAGGTCATCCGCATGGGTTCCTTCAGCATCACTCGGCGCACTCTGTAAAAAGTAACACTAATTCACGTCGCACGTTTTTTTGGAAGTCAAAGTGATAGTCCACCAAGTTTGTCCTAAATCAAAAAGAAGTTCGAGTTTCATACAGAAAGGCGACTGCCGTCCGAGCACTAAAGTCAAGTGAAGTGAATTGTGCATCGAAAGCCGCGGCGACTGTCCCTCTGCAATCCCACAAGCCCTCATAAATCACAACCTAAACACCCCCTTTGATCCAGCCATTGTGTCGCTCAGGAGGGCAGCCAAGCTCAGTGGTAACATCATCTGACTTCCTTAGGGAGGGCGGGAAGGGGGACACCTCCCGCACCATGCGTGCTCACTTATTTGACACACATCTGTACATAACAGAGGAGGAGTGAGGGACTTTTAAGCATTCGTGGGCTTCACGAGATTGGAACATGAATGTGCAATGAATTTGACACCTTGCATCTCAAAGATATGAGGCATTCATTTCACACACACACACACACACACACACACACACACGCACACACACGCACACACAAAATGCATGAATAGGATGCAATTTAATATCACACCTTGTAAATTACAGGAATTTGGCTAAAGGGAAAACCTTAAATGCTTGATCATGGCAAGCATATACTACCGAATGACCCTTGCTATTTTAAAAGCTGTTTTTTTATGCTGGATGCCTTATTTCACGGGCGACATTTATAAACAGCAATATGGATCATACGGTGCATTCCATTATATTTGGAAAAATAACGCATTAAGTGGGAATTAAGAGAACGCACCTGCTGTGTAAAAGCCGTTTTATAATTCTAAACTTTTTTGTAATTGTCTCATGTTTTATTCTTTTTTTTTTTAGGACAGACAAAAGGCACGTCTAACGTGTAAATAATTTGCCGTCACCTTTTAATTTAACATTAATTATACATAGGGTGTAGGCGTATGAGATATTTATACGCGAAACTGTGTGTGCGCGCGAATAAACGCATATATTTTTTCAAGACGTTGCTTTTATTTGTCAGCACAATTTAGGTGGGCGTAAATATTAAAATCTTGACGTGCATGGATTGTGTGCAGCGCGGAGATGAAGACGCGCACACAATTGTTGCAGACTGATTTCCTGCCAGCGTGCGCCAACTGCGACGGTTCACGGCCGCGGAATTAATAGGAAATAAACACGATCATCTGGATTAAGGTGGAAACGGGGCCTCGCGGTTCCGGTGCAAGAAAGCAGGTTTCGCGTGGGCCTTGCGTGCCGTCTTGTCGGGAGGAACGAGCGCGTCGAACGTCAGCGCTTGTGATTTGAGAAGTCGGTGTCGATAATAGCTTGATTTTAAATTGCGAATGAGCACTTATTTAAAAGTCATTCCAACGGTCACGTTTCCGTCGCATGCCATACATCGGCGGTGTGGGTCTTTGTGGGAATTTTCGCTTAAGTATTTACAAATCGTAATCACAGGAATGTGGTATTAAATATTGTCAAAGGTGGGGGGGGGGGTTAAATTATCTGTAATTGTATTTATTCCACAAGTCATAAATAAAAAAATACAGAATACATTTAAGTAGTAACGGAGTTCCACAGGTGCGCGCTGTTGCCGGGGGCCGGCGCGCCACTCGGGTCACACTCGAGCACCGAGCGGCGGAATGCGCGCGAGGAGCAGCGCGCTAACAGGTGCTCCGCCACAACTTCTCGCGCACTTCCTTCTCTCATTCAAAAAACTAATTCGGCTTCACTTAAAAAAAAAAAAAAGACAACATAATTGCAAGAAGATGAAACGGCACTTTGTTCTTACCCGTGTTCATCTGCGAGTAGTGGTTAATAGATTCCGTGTTCGTGAAAATGTTCATCGACGTGGGGACGTCCTCTTCGGGGTACAGGCTGTCGGGGATGTTGTTTATTAAACTGCTCATGGTAAGAGGAAGCTTCTCCGCCACTTTCCCGGTCATAGCACTGCGAGTCACTCCGGCATGGGTGAGAGGAGGGGGGACCGTCGTGCCCGTATATCCCCCTCCGGGAGTCAGTTGCGAGGAGTCGGGGTCCGGCGGCGGCAGCGGCTCCTGGTGCCTTTCGAAGTTTTTGTTGTCGTTTTGTTTATCTCCTTCCAGAGGCGTCGCCACTTCCGTGTGCCCCGGCGACTACTGTGTTATGACTCGGGACCGGCGTGGATACCTTTTGTGGGCTGCTTGTGGTTCCAGTGTGGACTGTGCAAAAAAATGAGTGGTGGCGGGTGTACTTGCTCTATTGGAGCTGGCTGGGAGACTTCAGTGTGGCGGCATTAATAGTGGGCTGGAACCTTGGCGTGACGTAGATGCCCATATAAGGACAGAGAGCTCGGCTCCCCAGGCTCCCCGCGCGTCAGACAACCCCGTGGAAACTGCAAGTGGAAGAAGGAAATGGCTTCGGGGGGGTAAGTGGGGCGGTGCGAATGGTTACTGTATCACAACGCCTCGCACTTCAGAAGTTGCGAGTTTGAATCCTGCGTGGAGATTGCATGTTGTCCGCGTGCTTACAAAAGGTTCATGGAAGACCACCAATGCTGAAATGTACTTAAATAAAATATATGCAATATTATTGCAGGGTGGTTGGTTAGCACATTGGCCTCACAGTGCAGAGGTTGTGGGTTTGATTATGACGCCAGCCTTCCTGTGTGGAGTTTGCATGTTCTCCCCGTGCCTGCGTGGGTTTTCTCCGAGTACTGTACTCCAGTTTTCTCCCACATTCCAAAAACATGCATGGCAGGTTACTGGAACACTCTAAATTGTCCCAAGGTGTGATTGTGAGCGCGAATGGTTGTTCGTCTATGTGTGCCCTGCGATTGGCTGGCAACCAGATCAGGGTGTACT
>NW_017805798.1:2351237-2372115 GCF_001891065.2 Hippocampus comes
TATATATAAATAATAGCCATTTTGATTAAAACACACTTCTCGCAAAATAACTCCCTTGTTCCTCGTTTGTTTACTTTTTAAATAAGGCAATGAATGGGGAATATCAGGTTTACTTTGCATGGCTTTCCTATTCTTCCATCAATTTGACACATTTAACTTTGTAAGTGGAGCGTTTCGCTACAGAAAAAAAGACAGCCAACATGCACGGACAGCGCCAGCTGACGCACATCACCGGTTTGTCAACAAAGGCAGCAGCAAGGCGCGCTTGCTTTGGCTGCCGGGGTTAGGTCGACCCACGTGACCGCCACAACGTGGAAACTCCAAATAAGGAGGCGTCCGGTCACGCCCCTCCCTGCCTCCCTCTGCCCTATATGGACAAGTTCCGGGTTAAGTTGTAGTGGAAAAGTGATCTCAAGCCGCAGACAAAATGACTGTAGACAAAACGTCACGGCGCCGATTTTGCCAAGCAAAGTTGTGGGAAGGAAACAAGAGTTAAAAATATCGCAACAACTTCTCTTTTTACCACACTGTATATACTTTATAAACAGTACATGTCAACGTAAGGGCAAAACTGTACATGATGCATTTTATTTTTGACTGGGGACAAAAAAAGCTTTGCATAGAAAAAAATACCCACCACAAGAATGAAAAGGAAAAGTGAATATTCAGACCCAAGAAATTAATAATAGCTTCTGAATGAAGCACGAGTGTGTAAAAAGAGTGTAGGTTGGTCTGAATCATGCTCTGTGTTTTGGGGGCTTACACACACTGTTGTAGTGCCGCGTGTGCTGATTACCAGTTAGGCCAGTGTGTGGAGTATCCTTCTCCCTGTCGCAGGCTGGCCACTCAAAACAGCAAAATAAGCGATGCTATTAAATTCAGTTATGCGGTTATCGGCGTCTAATAATATTGATAGAATTAAACATACCGTAGGTGGATGTTATAGTGCGAATCTGTCACAAAAACATAACCATACAAACTCTTATGCAACGCTAGTGTGCAGTAAATCCCAGATTTCCTTAAATAGCAGCAAGGTGGATTGGAGGAGGCCTTTGTGCGTACGCTATAACACATAAGCAGTCGAGCTAGCGAGCGAATGACTTTATAACAATGAAAATAAGGCTGGCTTAAAATACCATCAACAGCACTACTCTTTACAACCATTCTCTACGCAATCTGACTTTGCGCTGAAAATATGCCGTGTCTACTTAACTTCTATCAGATCATCTATAACACCAGGTAGAGAACTGATTGACAACATCCATTCATCTGAGTGCGTTTACTGGCTCTGGCAGGGGGTGTCGATTTAGTTAGCAGCCGAGTTCATGTCAGCTCAGCATCTGTGATTGACAGTGTGTGTGTGTGTGTGTGTGTGTGTATTTGTTTTTCTCTTGCCCTTGAGAGGAAGTATCTATTCGAGGAAAGGTGTTTCTGCTCAAGTGGCCCCCGCTTAGAGTAGGAGACACCATTTGAGGAAACCTGATAAAAGAGCGCTGCGGTGTTTATCAATGCAAACGAATGAAACAGAGCCCTTTGTCCATGATAAACATCCAGTGAGGCCCATATCGTCATCATCCATCAGGAGAGATGCGCGGCCGAGTAATTGCTTGCTTGGAAAGTTGGCCGGCTCAGATGGTCCACCTGACCTGTACCTGTTCCTGTTCGAGAGACGATTTCCAACACAGCGTCACGTGGGATGCGGGTCCACTGCCGTGTTTGACGGCACCGTCCTGGCTCATTTGCACAAAGGGATTCCATGGAAGTAATCACCCTCTACAGCTCATGGAAAACCCAGGGCTACATAGTCAAATCACCTTTTCTTTTTCCAAGCCTCAGAACGGAGGCTCAAGCTGTTCCTTGCTACCCGTGGAAGATCACTAATGCTACAATATCATTTTTATTTAATCTCAATTAAAAAAAAAAAAGCCTTTCGTGGTTTTTCAACCCCAAAAATAAAATTGATGGTTGAAACAATTCATTTTTGTTACTGTCAGATTATTATTAGTGTATTTACAGAAACAGTGGGCGGGAATGTTTATTTACTCCACTATAGATGGAGGACAGTGTTTATTAGGCCTGTTAAGGGGATGCAGGGAGTTGGAGGCTACCCCAGCTGACTTTGGGCAAAAGGCAGGCTATACCCTGGAGTTGACGCCATCATATCCTATCGAGTGACAACCATTCAAACTCGCATTCACGCATTGAGTGAGCGGGAACTCAAGTCGGGTGCATCAACCAATTCATCCTGAACGATTATTAGAATTTAAATGGAAATGGGATTTGAAGCTAATTAAAATGAAACATTTAGAGAAATGTCGAAAACAGAAGTTGACTCAACAGAACAAATTGAATCCTGGTTGTCTCCAAATTGACAGGGCGCATCCTCGGGAGGTCGCGTTTCCGGCCGCATGACATCACTTCCGGTGCGACTCGACCGCAGGTGGTGTCCAAATTGACATGAAGCCTCGCCTTATGTGCTGTGTTGTATTATTTTGTCATTTTATGTGAACTGTTCTTTTGATGGTAGCGCGGGCACCCGCAGCGGCTCCTCTCTGTCCTATGGTTGAGAGGAATGACATTTCATATGTGCTGTATGTTGCACACGTAGCACATTTGACAATAAAGTTGACTTGAACTTGAACAAATTCGCCACGGTTTATGCAGTCGCCGGAGGCTACAGGCTTTGAAGGCGTCGAAGGATCCAGCCTGCGAATCTTCTTTCTCGAATTTGGAAATTACGCGCGGTCGAGTCGCGCGAGAAGTGACGTCATGCGGCCTTCAGAGGACGCGGTCTGTGAATTAGGACGCAACCGCAAACAACATTTTGCTCTGTCAAACATTCACTCTTTAGTTTTCATGTGCGAACAAAAGCGTTGATTACAGAAAATACCTCTGGGTGGGTGGGGGAGGGGTGTGTGGGGGGAATCCCTGATGAGAAATTATATCTAGTTGAGGGACAAATTTACGTTTCTGTGGATGTTGACTAATCAGGGCAAGGAGTCACTCTTTGAGGAAATGTGGGCCCAAAAATGTGTTTCACTCTTCACCGCTGGTTGTATTTCATATTATGGGGAGTCTTGGTGTCACAAACACAGCCAGGGGAGACACCTTAACGCAACAACAAGTCAAAGCCGGCATTGCATTATTCAGTGTTGAATGTTGATTAAAGCAAACAAGCGGTAGTGTGAATGAATTTACCTTGAGGACAACATTAAAATCCCACGGCACAAGCAACATAGGTCACTGCGCAGTGAGACAATAGCGTCACAATAAAGCGTGTTGATATTGCATTTCCGTTCCTAATCCTCCAGTGAAATCAACCAGCACTCTTAAATGGTGAGAAAGAAAAAGTCATTGCGCTTTATTAGATCACTTTTGTCTCGGTTAGGCAACAGAGTTGATTAAACAAATTCATTTTAATTAATGTCAGTTGGAATACATTAGGAACATATTCAAAACATTGGCAATATTCTCAAGGGTGGCGCTTGTTGGCAAACGACAGCTGTCAGTCTGTCAACACCGCTGACATTTGGGAAAAAAACACGCTGGAGGAAGTTGGGTGACAAATCCAGTTGTTTCTGGCAGCGCGGCGCCGAGATATGAATGGAAGCAAAGCGGCGTTTTTGTTTTTAAAGTCAAAATCTTGGCAATGCACCGGATTGCTAATGCAGTCCAAGTAGGTGTTTTTTGTTGTTTTTTTTTAGGGGGGGGGGGAGAAGTTCTCTTCCACCTGGCATGTTACACAATGAGTGTGGGATTATAGTCGACTTGCCGATTGTGAAAATGTTTGACAGGTAAAAATCAAGGTGGAGAGTGACGATGTTCCACCTGATGGATACTAAACAGTTGTTGTGGATGTTTGTGGAGCTTTGACTGCCAAGTCCAGGAAGCAAACAAAGCGGACACGGAACAAAATTGATCAATGATCTCTGAGGGTTCATCAGAAGGGCACACAGGAGTTTACCGAGGCTGGCTTATCCACCAAAGGAACATTACCTACGCCCGCCCGGACCACTGCGGAGACACCGAACCGAGGTCAATCAAAGGCCCAACCGAAGATTGATCATCACAACATCAAAGTCGGTGATGGAAATCCAGACATCTGGGGTATTGATACGAGAACCATCCCAGAGGAGTGGTTAGAAACCAATACTCCTCCCGATTACGCTGAGCCACCCTGCTACAAAGCAGCACGGAGTCGGAAAAGTATCCGCAAGTGGAAGGCTTATAAAGTTGACCTGCCAGGTGGATCTTTTGCCGCGACTCTCCAAAGTTCAAAATGGGATCGTCACGTCAAAGTCAAGGACGCGCTGAGATAGAGGGGCTTTTACCTCAGGAAATCAATCAAAAGGTTTCATCGGCAAGTTACTCTATTTCCAATTGAAAGCGGGCCGGGTGGAAATATGTAAACAAATGCATGGTAAGTCCCCTTCACCAAATAAACTAGAGTCCGCAAAGCCCCTGCCCCCTCCCTGCCACCCTGTCACTTTTAGTTCCACTGCAACATCCGGTTGTGCTGCGGTCTCGGTTTCACCTTCTACTTCCTTTTTTTCTTTTTTGTTTTTTTTGGGGGGCCGTGACGTGTTTCCGCCCCTGATTTAGAAGCAACTCTTTCCACGCCGGCTTGTGATATCACGGGCCCTTTTCCTTTTCTTGTCGGGCGGCGTTCGGAAACTAATAAGAAATCCCCATTGAGGCCGAAGCTTATTCCCCAAATCTCGCACGACGGGATCATGTGATCATCAAAAGCCACCAAGAGGGGAAAACAAAAAGAGGAAGCGGGATTGCAATGCGACGAGAAAGATAAACAGACTCATACTACTCATAAGCTTGAAAGTGATTCCAATTCCTGTTGACTGCGCATCACCACAGGTCAAGGACACCTTTGAGGGGATCTTCAGTCTTCGTAGTTTTGTGTGAGAAACTGCAGCTTAGCCACAGGCTCTCCCAGATGAAACATTAATACGAAGGCGTCCAGATTCCATTTACCTGACAGAGAGAGACACAAAGAAACATTTTGTTTTTGTTTTTGACTGAACATCTCCGGCGACATGATTTCAGCTTGGAGTGGCTCCACCCAAAACATTCCGGAAAAAGTAGGGCCATAGGACACTATCAAAATTGATGACATCAGCCCACCGGCCGAGCCCTGTGGCACACCATTCTCGTCCTCATTTCAACCAGCATTAAAGAACTTTTATTTGGCTTTTTCTTGAGTCTTATGATTTTTTTTTAAAACGGGAAATTAGCATGAAGTAGAACTCCAGCAATAAAAACTCCCGTGGTGTCCAACTGACCCCTTCAGCCCCCGGCAGCATAACTGTGCGTTTAAGTGACTGAGCAGAAGTATTGCTGTGGGTGATGTTAAGCGCTTTTGTAGGTTTTCAATTTCGTGTTTCAGTGATGGTGCTGCCTTCACTCCACCTGTTTTTGTCCATCTTAGGGGATGGCCATTTTGTGACTCACCGTCGACCGAAAATGACATTATAGTCGCTCGGGTAGCGACCAATCACGGGTCCCCCGATTTCCGGGTTTGGTCATGTGACGTTCGCAAGCTGAGCCCTTTGGCACGGGTGTGCTTTTCAGTCGACGGCAAGTCTTTGAATGGGATGAAAATGTTAGCATATTAGCTCCAAAATGCCCATTCTGTTAAAAGTTTTGATGGTGAGCTTTAACGTCGAAAGAATTCGTTTCAATGGGAAAAAAAATGTTTTGAAAGACGACCAAATGGGGTCAACCGGCGTCGCAGAACGGATTGCGGTCAGGCACCAAGGCACCAATGTTCCACAAACATTCACTAGGACGGTAACACAGCGCTCCGTCTACGCTGAAGGCACCCAAGGCCTAAGTGAGCCGTGAGTCACAGAGAACAGCACTGCTGAAAATAAAACATGTTGCTGTAATGATGGAGGTGGGAACGCAAGGACGCATTGGCAAGATGATATGATTCAGTCGCCTGCACTTTTTTTTTTTTTCTTTTCCCCTTTCCCTCTCTCCTTTTAAACAAACACCAGACGGCCATCCGGCTGGTATGACAATATCACGGCTTAAGATTTTGGACAACCTAAATTGCCAACAGTTTCTCTTTTCCTGTACAGGGGGAAAAAAAAGTGCCATTTTGTGGCAGTCAACCCTACAAATGTACACACACAACACAGAGAGTATTAAATAACCTATACGGGTGCATATTCTGCTGTACAGTAAATCGCTGACATTCCTCTAGTTCCATTTGGAGCCACAAAAAAAAAAAAAAAAACAGCTGGACAGCATTGGAAAAGAATCTGATACAAAGTGAGCCAACGATTGAAGTGGTCCAAATCTGTAGAGAGAGAACACTTTCACAGTTCAGTCGGACTCTGCCTCGGATACAAAACATTACTGTGGCCAGCCTCTTTGTTGCCTGCGCCGTTTGCGGCTGTTTTCACCATCAGGGAGACACGGTCCACATCCGCCGGCATCACAAAAAGGACATCTGGGAAAGATTCCCCGCACAGCCATCCATTCAGATTTCAGGCACCTTTAAGCCATGGCTTTTTTTTTTTAAGTATCGTCCAATAAAGGCAATCATCATTGACCGTATTTGGATGCTATTTGTTTTCGCTAGTGCGCTGTTGAATGATTTCACACAGAGACTCGGCAAATAAGAGAGCAGTCAGTGCCGTTGATACCGACAGAGACGCAGGTAAGAGAGGAGGGGGAAATGACAGCTGTATCAAAACTTTGGATGTCCAAACATGGCCCATCTCACTAACCCATTTGAAGTGTTTAAAAAAAAAAGCTTGAGAACAAAACTATTGACGCTCTCGAATGCTCAGCTGGATGAAAATTGTTGTAAAACTCCGCCTCTTTTCTCACTTTGCAGTTACCTGGGCGACGTCATACCAAGAGTGAAAAAGTCTTGATTTTTTTTTTTTTTTTTTTTGTGGGAGACGATAACGAGTCAAAGATAGGTTACGGCCATTTGAGCAGGCTCGTTTTGTTCAAATTGGATCGCAGTCATGGCTCGATGTAGAAGGAGCGGGTTAGGCACAAAGGCAAGGGTGTGCAGATTCATTTCTGCCTATGAAACTGCTTAGTCATCTCGTAGTTTTTTGCTTTTTTTTTTTGGGTCCTTCATGATTCTAAAGACTTTAAAATCGAGTTTGGAAAGATGATGTAACCGGAGTTGTTTGCTCTTCTGAAGGTTCGTGAACTTTCTGTCCGTTTAGGTGGTTGGTGCGAGCGCCGTCTAGGGGGGATATTTAGCATTTGTGAAGCAACTCCGACCATTTTAATCAATGGTAGTGCAATAAAATAGCCATTTTCTAGCATATTAAAGAAGAGATTGATAATTATATTGTGGTGGTGGTGATGGTGAGCAACGGTAAATGCTGTGGAAAACGAACGGACGGATGAATCGACTGGATGGTAAGAAAACAAAAACGGCTGCTCTGTGCGAGTAAGACGATCTGACAGAAAGAGCTCCGATCGTCATGCGAGGGCAACGGAGCCCAGTGACCTCCCCGAAAGACTGCGCACGGTCTGTAACGCCCGCGTCCGTTGGAGATAGCGCACCACCCCCGCAGATGCCTAAATTCCCTTTGCAGGTGTGGAACAAGGTCCCTTCGCTCTCAGAAGACAAAATCGGACGGGCACCGAGCGTGCTCTGACTAGGAGGACATAGTTGACGAGTCAAGTGGCAGATTTGACTCCATTGACGCGCACAAACACTTTGAGGTGCGTTGACACTGATGCAGGACGTCGGCGAAGGCTGCCGGAGGATGACAAAGACTCTCCTGCTGCAAGCGCGGCTCTCCATCCAAACTTTTAGTATCTTGCGCTATCACCGGCTGGTTCCGAGCGATCTTAAAATAGGCTCCCTGTGTGTTTGGGAGTGCGGCGAGCATGTTTCCACCGCTCCCATCTAAGCGCTCATGGAAAGGACAGATAGGGGTGGGGTGGGGTGGGAGGGGGGCATCCTGAAGGTGATGTGCATGTCTTCCTGCCTCCTCTTTTGTCTCTGTCATGATTCGGTGTGATGGCGAACCCTGAGATTGTGCAGGTGTACCAAATGTTTCAAGTGATTGTTCTCAAAGGGATTTTTTTGGGGGGTGCGGGGAGTTAATTTATGGCTAATTTTAGCCATCGAATGCAAATGACACACATGGTAGACAAGGGTGAGACATCAGGGTCACCTGACCACAGTCAGATGTCATCTGTCAAGCCGCAAGAAAAGGGAAGAAACTGGGGCTTGTTTTTTTTTTTTTTTTTTGGGTTGGTTTTTGAGACTCAAATCATTTCACAGTTATTATTCTGTCCGTTCCTTTTCATCCGATTGGGGGCATAAGAATCAATAGATTGATTGTGCAAAAGTAGTTGTTGAACCAAGTCTTGAACTCTGGCAAAATAGAGTGCAGTACTTGGGCGCAACCAGCAGAGGCGCTGTACATTCTCAACGAGTCTGCAATGGCAACTCCACTCAGGATCGGGATTCTGTGGTATACCATTGGCATTAAAAGGGGAAGGCTCCGAACATTCACAAAGAAGGAGATTCTCGCATTCCTATAAATATGAGGACCGAAACAATTCATTGTTGCACCGAGCGAACACAATTGTTGCGTTTGGCGTGTCAGCTGTTCTTGACTAATTTTGGGGTGCAAAATTCACAACTGATCTCAGTCAGGTTTTTCAGCTGTAGGGTCCCCGTTTTTGAAAAAAAAAACAAAAAAACAAACAAAAAAAAAACATTCAAAAATAAGTGTTTTTTTTTTTTTTTTTTAACCAAACTGACTGCAATTTTGGAATCAGCACGTAAATTTTAATTTGAATCGGCATAAAAATCTAACGCAAATAAAAAAATTTCTACCCCCCCGTGTTATTTTTTTCTCCATAGTTAAATCACATGTCAAACAGAGGAACTGTTCAATGAAATTAAGTTGGTTATTTGGAGTGGCGAATATTACATAGGGAAGCTAAAGGAGCAAAATTTGGACCTGACAAATATCCAGTATATATTATGAAAAAAAAAAAAAAAAAAAAACTAGAAGCCAAAACGTCAAAGTGTTCTTTGCTGCACAAGCCAAAATTCCTGGCTGTGCGACCGCACGGCGCTCTGATTAATGGTCGAGGCTGTGGGTGGGTGGTAGACATGGATCTGCCCATTACCACACTGCAACATTGCAAATGGCTTCAATTACTGTGGAGTGTGCTGAGCTGGCAGTGTGGGCTTGAGAAGGCAAGATGAGCAACACCACACAAGCCGCGGCACTGTGATGCACTCATTCACGCCGTGTGATCATCAGGTTCATATTTTGTGAACAAGGAATTGTGAATCTTGTCATTTTGAAACCTTCGCTTTCAGCCAACGATGCCGATGTCGAGTTCCTGAAAGACGCCTGTGGCACGGCGTGTTGAGCAGCTTGCCAAAGTGGCTAGCAAGCATCACGAGGGCCGTGGAGCCCAATGGCCGCCCCCCACCCTGGCACGGGGGATTCCCTATGATCTCTTCTTGATGCCAAGAGCGCACCCCCACCCCGACCACCCCATCCGCCCCCCTGCGGTGTCTTGTGCGACAAGGCCAACTGTCTCCGTCAGGTCACTGACCCACATTTACAACTTGAACACAGGAGACGCAGGCGACTCCCACCATTCCTCACAGCGGCGACGGCGCCCCCCCCCCCTGTATTAACTAAAGACGTGGCCCCAGATGAAAGAAAAAATAAATAAATAAAGGGACAACATATTTGCAATCAAATTGAGTCAGTGACTGCGTGGCTGGAAGTGGAAAATGATCATTAGGAGTCTCCCACCCACGACTAAATGCTCTCCCATTGTAAATCACATCAATTAATGTCACGGGCTTGACAAATGCGCTCTGTGTCACAGCACATGGGAGGGAGGACAGACGCTAATAAGTGAACATACTTAACGGAGGAGGTGGGGAGACATGGGATTCCCTCCGCTTGTGCGTGTGCGCGCACGCGTGCGGGGGGGATAACCTTGTCAAAGCCAAGTGGAGGCCAGTCCAATTGTGGCAGGTGCACGACTGAAGCGAGACAAAAATCCTCCAAGTACAAACGCGTGGCAGCAGACAACTCGGGATGGGCATAATCATCTATTCGATTACAGGAGGTCCTCTGTTGACGACATTCGTGGGTTTCGAGGTTTACAAACAGCGTCCAATGAACTAGTGAGTGGAATAAGATCTGCCAAAACAGGTCATCAAATCATCCCCCAAAAATATTTGGATGGATTCACCATTTCTTGAAGTGAACGTCCAAATGCTCCAATCTCGGTTTCACAACAGGAAATATTTGGATTTCTGTGGCCCTAAATGGACGCAGAGCGATTATCTTTTGGGTTCAATCAAAATGAGACCGCCCAAAAGAAGCTTATTCAGGCATTTGAGCAAATCTTGACAAACAACGGGGGAAGATGACAAATCATTTGTTTGTTTGAAATGGATCAGACACCTCGAAACATTCTGAACTCCTGCATATGGGCCAATGTTGTAAGGAGCAGAATAAGGCCACCGGGATGAGTCGTGCCATAGCGTTGATGGAACTCAAGTTCCCGTCGCTAAAACTTGCGCACCATTTTGCAGCAAAAAAAAAAAAATCATCCTGATAAAATGGATTGTTTTTTAAAACTATTATGTCCATCCCAAGTTAATTCTGTTAAATTTTGACGTCATATCATTGCACGTTCGAAAAAAAAAAAGAAAAAAAAAGTGACAATTATCCCTTCAACAAGTGGCACAAACAAAATGCTTCATTATGCATGAATGAAACTTGTAACTTGATTTCTTTTTAACGGTAAAAAGATTTTGCTAAGGAGAGGAAATAATCCAAGTCAATTAGAGCAATCCAGAGTAAATATGGGTGGGTCCAGTAGCTTCATTATGAGAAAAATGGGGTTGGGGGAATGGGAGGGGCAGGGGGGGTGGAGCCGATGGCAGAAAATGTCTTCTTCTGCTTGCACAAAAGTCATAAAATATTGTAAACAGCAGGCTGTTATTCATGTTACGATTTCTCTGTATTAACCATGTTTGACATGACGAATACTCCGCCAATCCTTTGAGCTTCTGCGCAACTCCAAACCCATCACATCAAACAGGGTGCCTGCATTGATTAGTGACGTAGGTGTCAAAGCTCCAAAAACAGTGGCAACTGCACTCCTTCATGACTCAAACCGCCCTCAACTGCACCTCAAATTCTCAGCCGGGACTCGACGAGAAGAGACAGCCAGACACGCCTCCCCGGCGCGGGCTCTGTGCATCCCGCCCGCATGTTCCCACCTTTTCAGGAGCCGTTGGGGGTGGGGGTGGGGTACAAAAACCTCCGGAAAATAATCTAAATGACAGCTCACCCTAAAACAAACGAGGGGATTTTTCAAAAGACACACCATGATGTTACTCATCAATGACTCCTAAGTTGATCTATTTTCAAAACTATTTTTTCAAGCTTAGGGAATTACAGTAGGTGAAGAGAATGTTTTTTTTTTTTTTTTCAAAAATTTCATTTGAACTTCAAATTCTGCTTTTGCTGCGCTCCATGGAATATTTCTGTATAGATCCTGTAGGGGGCGGCCCGATGGTCGAGTAGTTAGCGCGTCGTCTGCCTCAAAGTGCAGAGGTGCAGGGTTTGATTCCAGCTCTGGCCTTCCTGTGTGGAGTTTGTATGTTCTCCCCCGTGCCTGCGTGGGTTTTCCCCGGGTACTCCGGTTTGCTCCCACGTTCCAAAAACATGCGCGACAGGCTGATTGAACACTCAAAATTGTCCCTAGGTGTGATTGTGAGCGTGAATGATTGTTCATCTCTGCGTGCCCTGCGCTTGGCTGGTGACCGGTTCAGGGTGTCCCCCGCCTACTGCCCGAAGACGGTTAGGATGGGCTCCAGCACGCCCGCGACATTCATGAGGATAAACCTATGGATGAATGGATGGATCCTGAAGTTTGCAGTCTTTTCTCATAAAACTTAATCAGCATTTAAGCTCAACACATTTGCATTTCATCTTGAAGAAATTATTATTTTTTAACTCATTTACATGGGTTCATGTTTTATTAAATACCTCCCACAGTGACTCAAAGATGACCGCCATCATTTCCAGTGGGGTAGAGATGTATAGAAATGTTATGCTTTGCGCTTTCCGCGTTGGCCTCTTTTGCTGATTCAACAACACGTTGGCAGTTGCGTTGATTAGCCCTCATATGATAGATGAGGCTCCGGGGGTCAGAGGGCGAGCGACCTCTAAGAGTCATTACCTCGGCTCTCTGAGTCCAGACTGTCGGACGTGATGTTGCTGCCTTGGTGGAACAGCAGGAACTGGTAGCGGTGGAAACCAGTCCCACGTGGTGGCGTTGGAGGTTGATAGTCTGCATAGCGAAGCGAAGGCTGATGAATGCCGTCTCTCACACACATACACAACGATGAATGTGATTCTAGCAATGATACAAGTCTAAGCTCAAACTGCGTGATTGTCATTGCAAATCGAGTCAGGTAAGAAATTTTTTTTTATTGATCCATTTTAAATATGGCAATGGAAGGCCGCTTACTTCTTTGGGTTAAGACGTCATTGATGAGCGAGTCGTGTAAAGTGAATGGATCCTCTCAGAGTAATTGCATAATAGAGCCTCAATAAGTGCAACACAACTCGTTGTGTGACACCGGTCAACTTTTAAGGCCTTCTAATACCAAAACATTTTCACATTGGAAATTAATTCACGAGGTGCGCTTGAAGATGTGTTGGCAAGGTTCTCTGATCCTTCCATGCGGGTCATTAGCCAGTGCGCTTTCGGTGACAAGCTGATTGCGTTACACAAAATTGCATTGAAACGAAATTGCGAAATGTTCCGCTCATACTGTTGAGGGCAGCCGAGCGCCGACCCTTCTGGGGGTCAGAGTTCAACTTTGTCATGACATGTTACCTTTTTGCCATTTTTGGTATCCTTCTTGGCTGGCACCACAAAAAGAGCAATACAAAGTTGCACCTGAGCTCGTCTCCAACACCCCCAACACCCGCCAGAACATTTTTGGTGAACTTTGAAGCGTCCACTGTCAACTGAATCACTTAACTACAAAAATAAATCAATAAAAATAACACTTACCATCAATAATGGTCCCTGTTAACACTCCATTCTTCAGCGAGGACCACTATGAAACAAAACGTGTTAGTTTGCATCGGTGCTGTTGTCAAATATTTCATTTCAATCAAAACGCGCAGGAAATTTTGATACACAAAAACTAGGGACGTCGGACCGGAAATTCCGATCACGTGATCGGACCCGGACATCCGTAGTAACAACAGAAATGGTAAAATATTAATTCATCACAGACTTGCACTCTTGGAACATTGCATGTGACAAAAACAAAACAATTATTCACATTGTGACACTGACTGGTATTGGGAACTGCTCCTACAATTTTTTTGCACCTTGACTGAGGCCACGGTTCCATCTGAAGGAAAAAAAAAAGCCCCAAAGCTACACAAGATTAAAATAAATTATACATTTGCATCACATCATAAAAACTTGGCATTTGCACAGGTGTGCGTCGACTTCATATCCATGGCAATGATCATGATAGCATTGCTCAAACAAATATAATGGTCGAGACTGTTGCACAGCGCCGCTTTTGTCATAAATTAAAACCTGAACCTAATGAATTAATTTCAGGGAAAAGAAATGCGTTTGGAGACAGCAGGTTGCATCTTCATCAGATGTCATATGTGCAGTTGCAAAAATAATTATGCACATGTCAAGTTCAACTCCCTCATCCCGGGCCAGCGCGCAGATGCTGCGCGCCATGCAAATTGCTCACAGGAACGTTTGTTTAATAGACTTGGCTGCTCGCGACGAGACGCTCGCATCCTCGAGTGGGAGGAAAAGGGCTAAATATGTTGTCTGTGAAATGGCCCGAAAAGCACTTGAGGTAAACATGGAAGTCCCCGTCAGCGGCATGGAGTATCTCGTCTCAGCAGCCTCGGCCCGAGTTTGCCCGTTTCTGCACGCGCAGGCTCCCCCCGCAGGGTGACCGAGGTACTGTGATGCAACACGTGAAAGGCCACAAAGGGCGCGCGGCGAAAGCCACGGCATGGATTTGACCCGACCTTATCAGTTCAAGAACTAAATCGGAACAGGAGACAAATAATAGTACGCCATGAGAAGAAAGAGATTTCTTTTGACAGAAAAAAAAGTGTAATATGAGAAGAGCAAAGTTGACATTTGATGTGCGTGACGATTGGCTGACGTAGGCTCTGGTTGGTTGCCTGATGACGGGCCTCAGAATACTGTGGTCAGTGTACCGATTCACATTATTTATTGATAGGCCTATCATGATCAATCTTTCCGGATCATATATACCCAGAAACCCTCAGGATAAAATTGGGACGACAGGCATTTTGCACGAGCCTATTGAGCGCTTAAAAATTGCTCGAAAAATGACACGATTGCAAAGATGATCTGACCCTCTTCATCCAGTTTAATGCATTCATGAATGACAGAAATCGTGTTTTTGTTGAACGTAACGGCGCAACGGTGAAGATTTACTCATGTGAGGGCTTTGAAATTTAATTATTGCGTGATGTGGCGCACTATTCATTGTGTCGATAATCCCGCTTTGCTGCTGTTTGGGAGGTTGCGTGCTAAATATCAAGTGTACGCTGCCATTGTTTACACGCGGCGACTACCGGCGCTTTTCTGAAGAGTCCTTTCTGCAGGGGAGAATTTTCATCATTTCACCCAGTGATCAGCCAGAACAAAAAGCTTTATTTAGAACTAGCGAGAGTCCTGCGGCCTGTCGGATGCAAGCCCGTTGCCGTGGCAACACATAGTCAACATTTGCGTGTGCAGCTTCTCGAGTCTCGATGGCTCAATCCCTGCGCCGTGATCATACTTCTCTTCGATGTATTCCCATTAAAACAACACCAGACCGGTTGCGATAAAGCCGCACTTGAGGGATTTCTCATGCTTCGGACTGTCATGACAGTTCAGTGATGGTCACAAGGGGAGTGATGCTCACACTCATCGACAGGACATTCTCACATGGTGGGTGGCCTACCTCAGGGGACCCCACTGTGGAGGCGGGATGCAGATCACACCCCAAAAAAAAAAAAAGTTCTAACTGCTCATTGATTGGAAGCGTCAGTTATTTGATTGAAAAAAAAAAAAGTTCCGGTTGTAGTAAACTATTTATTGCCTGTGTGATGCGTACACGCCATCATGAGATGTGGGTTGTGTGTTGAACTAAAAGACATCTACGGGACACAGTGGTGATGTCGGCCTTAAGATAATTATGGTCGCCTTGTGCCACCACCAGTTTGTTGGTCAATTCAGAGCTGATATGTTCATGTGCTCATAGTAGAGGTCCCCGGTTTTACTCTAGACTTGCACCCTCCTATATGGAGCGTGACTTCAATGTTTTTAAGAGCGAGGAGCTCCGGATTTTGCAATTATGACATGAGATGAGCCCAAATGTGAAGGAAGATGACGGTGCCTTGCGTATTACTGCAAAGTGAAGGAGAGATTCTGAATCAACAGAATTATCGTTTTGGAAAAAAAAATTGTTTGCGTGAGCTGTAATCAAACTGTGATATTTTCCCAGCGTACGCAGCACCTCTGACAATTTCCTCTACAGAAAGAATGCTGGATCTGCACCTTTTCTCCAGCTCTGCTCTAAGACTTCGTGAAAATCATTGAAGTGGTTTCTGTGTTGTCCAGACAAACAAGCACACGACTTCTTTGGAGGCGTTAAAAAAACTCCTCAACATGATTCACGACTTTAAAAAAAGCATATATACATGGCTTTAAAATAAGAAAAACAATGTGATGCCGCCTTGCACCCAGTCATTTGGGAATACTTAAATTACAGCGTGTGTAGGAGGGAGGAAAACGAAAAAACCAAAAAAAAAAAAAAAAACCAGGAAATAGAACCATTAAAATGATGGATCGCATATTAAAACAATAAATTACATCAACATTATACTTTTCAAGTTAAAGGTTTAAACCAACAATGAGGTGCATTTCTTATGCAATTCCCAAAGGCAGGGGAGCTTAATGGCAGAGTCCAAATTTTTTTATACACTGCCACAATGGGTTCGAAATAATCTGACAACTCGGGACGCATAATAATTATCGGTCCAATCCTGGTAAAAATGACGTCATTTTTAAATCGTTCCGATACCGCAAAATTAGGCCGGCATTGAAAACCGCATTCAAATACACCACTCAATGCAAGATTTATGAGAAATAAATGTGTGGTCCGATACATAAATCCCATATAGCCTTCAATCGGAGGAAGTCGCTTTTGACTAACTGTTGCAAAGAGCAGCCGAAGGCAGACCACGGAAATATGTTTGATCAGATACAGGTGTGACAACTAACTACTCTCGGGTAAGATGAGCAATGGTTGGAGAAAAGTATGTCCAGGACTTCCGGCAAGACTCCTGGAGCAAAAGTTAATAGACGGGAGCAGTCCGCGGGGAGGCGGTGGGTCGGTGCACGGGTGCGGTTTCAACAGGAATACCCGCTAGCCCAACATCCCTTTTTCTTTTTTTTTTTTCCTTCTCGTGTGTGGGTGAGTACTTCCCTTTGTCGGCACGAGTTACTCATGCACCTCCTCACGCATCCACCTCTTGCCTCTCCCTCCTATGCACACCCCGCAAGCCCACACCTACGATAATCAGCACCCACGTCCGTCCAAAGCGCGGCTCGGAGCGCATCGTTCTCCCTTTTGCCTGCAGTCAGGCTAACAGACGGGGAGAGAGAGCATGACAGATGGTGTTCACAGCTCTATTTCTGAGGCTGGACTTGTAGCCTGCCTCCCGCCAATTCCACTGAAGCCAAGTGCTCGCGATTGTGCCTCCTTCGTCGTCGCCTCGGCGCTCATTCATTTGCGGGCTGGTTGTGAATTCAAGCTGACGAGAAAACTCACCGTTTACATACACGTTGCGCCGAGTTGCCCGTGTTTCATGGCGTGCAAACTTCTGTTCATACCGAAGACGGACGGACCCGTTCGGTTTGGAATCTAGATTCATAATCTGCCACTTGATTGAGGTCGACTGGAGCAAGCCGTGTGATGGGAGCGCCAGTAGCACTGTGGCTGAAACAGGATTGGTTTTAGGCTAATTTAACAATCAATTCCCATCAGCTACCGCAACCAAACAAAGAATCTTTGTTAAGTGGCGTCGAATGTCCGTGCCTGCGAGTGTTTGGACAATGAATGTGCATGGGAACCCGAACGGCTGCTCTGACTTGGCACCAGGACGTAGAAACATAGTTGAATAGTTGTAACAATGCAGCATCTACTTATGACAACATCTATCCATCCATCCATTTTCTGACCCGCTTAAGAGAACCCAATCCATACACACACGCACACTTGTCTGATGAACTTGTTGGCATTTTTCTCCCTCCGAATTAATGTGAAAAGAATCCAAACAAAATTGTCAACTCAAAAGCTGCGCTGATCTCAACTCGAGTGATGCGATGCTGCCATCGGCAAGGATCCTTTCGTCAGTACAGTGGTTCACAAACCGGGATTTTACAAACAAGGTGAGGCGAGACCCTCTACCTGTTGAAAAACGGACTTGATGAATATTTAAAATTAGTGGCAGTGAACTGGAGGATTCCAATTGACGCATAAAAAATACATTTAACACTCTTTTTCATCATATACAAGAAAAACAGAGACAACCTTTAATAAGGATCATCAAATGTTGGGACTCCTGTAAAATCTCTTCTGGTTCACCGTGAAGGGGGTGTGGGGGGGGGGCAGCTAATTGCATTTCATGTTGTAGCGCAGCCTAATGGTGATCAGCTAAGCAGGGTGAATTGGCCCCAGTCAAGGGTGAAAACCAGTGGGTGAGTCACTCCGGATCTGCATCAATGCATCAACAAATTAACCCATTTAACAATTGCCAGTTGGACTAATGGCTTGAATGAAGGAACTCATTTGGCGTCGGTAATGAACTGACTTTGAAACGTAAACAGTCCAGTTATTAAGTGGACTCCAGTCTTCATCGACATCACCCGACACACCGATGTGCCGGGTCAGTGTCGTCGTTGGCTCCAGCTCATTAGTGGCGAAGCTCATTATTACTCAAATCACTAGTTAAAGAAACTCGCCACCAAAGCCCATTATCAGCCTCATCTATTCTGTCTTCTTTGCATACATTACAAATGGGCCTTGACAAAATGGCCGCGCTGGTCTGGTCATCTAATCCTCAGAGAGCAGATTGGCCTGCGCTGCCCCGTTAGGCCAAAAATGAGTGCACACGAAAAAAACGAATCCCATCCAACGTGAGCGCTAATGAGAGTACGGATGCTGATGAGGCTCTATTTTAGCAATGCTGAGGGAAGCCCGAGCTGGAGTTCCCAAGGTAACGATGGCTTGGAGTCGGAGGGGGATGACTCACTTGAAGGGAATCCTGGAACCTGAACAAAGCTGCCCACCCGAAGCTCTATAAGGCAAATAAGGTAAACAAGACACTGACATGCGGCGCCCTCCCAAACCAACCCACGCCAGAGGGCTTCCCACTGACGGGGGTGGCACTGGAAAAATCCGAGCCTGTACCTGCCTACAACTACAAGCGGGAACAACATGACGACGCTTTCCTGGACAATGGGTAAAAATGATACCATCCATCCATCCATTATTTTTGAGTGGGGGGGGGGGGACCGCCCCATGTCTACAATTGCCTGCGAGAATGTGCTAAATTTTGATGAATGCATGAGCACACAGAGGTGGGAGTGGAAATTAGGCCTATTAATGGCAGAGATCTTGAAAGTTTAGTGCGCCCGTGTGAACGGTGACACAAATTAAATGACTATAGCAAGCTCGTGGGCTAAGCTACGGGGGAGGAGGTGGAGGACAAAAAGAAGCCAGAGAATGAGGAGGAGGACGACGAGAATGTAATTATTAAGAAATTAAAAGTGATCAACAGGCGTGTAATTGACCACTCAAGTTTGTCCAAGGTCAGTATATTCTTTTGACTTTGGATGGGTGGTGCGCCAAAGGTGCGGAGTCAACGTGAACGGTTTGAGGAGTTGGTTTGTTTGCAAAGATGCAAAAGGAGCCACCGGTTGGGAAAGGGGGCACAGTCAAGCCATATACTGCAGTCGGAAATTGTACAACAAATAGGGACCTGAAGTCACACACACAGAGAATGAAATCAAAGTGCGCCTGTGGGAGAGTCTTACCACATCTTGGAAGAATTCCCAGTCCAGTGCGAAAATTGATCTTAAGTTAGATGGGGACAGTATCTTCTACCGGCTCACCTGAACTCTTGTTGCGAACTAAAACCGAAGCACGTACAAGTCCATCCATCCATTTTCTGATCCGCTTTATCTTCACAAGGGTCGCCTGGCGTGCTGGAGCCTATCCCAGCCGTCTTCGGGCAGTAGGCGGGGGACATCCTGAACCGGTTGCCAGGCAATTGCAGGGCACACACAGACGAACAACCATCCACGCTCACACTCACACCCACACCCAGGGACGATTTAGAGTGTTCAATCAGCCTGCCATGCATGTTTTTGGAACATGGGAGGAAACCGGAGTACCCGGAGAAAATCCACGCAGGCCCGGGGAGAAAATGCAAACTCTGCAATGTTGCGCCTGTCCGTGTTCAAGCGAGGTGCTACTTTTTTGGCATTTCTCCATCTTTTTTTTTGTCGTTTTAAACTCCGGTTTCACTTGATTTCTCGTCATCCAAATTTTTAAAATTATTCTCGCACAAATAAAAGCCTTCCACCCCCCAAATAGACGGCCCACTATCACGGGCGTTTCTGCATTTCCTGATTCTAAATGATCTTTCGGAAATGGTTTTCAGTATTTCATCAACAGTCGTTTTTGATCACTGCGTGGCAGAATCATCCAGAGTGAAGTCATCCCTCCAGTTAAGAGCAGCCATTTCATTTGTTTCCGTCCTCTGTTGATCGGCGCGGTTCATTCAGTGTCTTTAGTCATTAACAAGCGGGAGCCGGCACAAAGGGATTTAAGAGGCAGCATTACTGTTTTGAATGGCCGCATGCTTAATTCTTGTATTATAATTGAGGCAGGAGCGAGACAGAGGTTATGCTCACCGCTGGAAACCTGTCCCACTTCACAGAGAGGTTAATAAACCTCGCAAGTCCTATGGGAGATGGAGTATGCTGTTAATTTGACAAACGTGGGAAATAAATGCTTTTATGCTTTTATTGACGGTGACCAATAGCGGCCTTTTCCCAAATGAAAGGTTTTAGTCTTTTCGGGTGCTTTGCTGTGAGGCAAAAACAATCACGTAGAATGCATTTGCTGGAAGAAACTAAGTACATAATTGTTTGCGTGGCCATTTCAGGCCAAAATGCGTCTTCATTATTTATTCCTATTTGGGTGGGGGAGGGGGGATATACTGCAAAATGTACAGTAACCAAAATCAAGTTGGGAAAGGAAGGCTCTCATTTTTACTTCGTCCATGAGAATGATGGACCTTTATACAATACAATAAAATATAGAGAAGTGTAGCCTGGTGGTTTTCAACTGTCACCCTGAAACCCACATCTTGCTCATGCCCTATTCCTTTTAAAGTTGCGACCCAATTCAAAGATGTTAAGGTCAATAAAGCATTTTTGTTGGTGGTGGTGTTGTTTGAAAATAAGTACAGTATGTAGCAATGCCATAAGCAGATGGCTAGCTATGACGTCCGCTAGCCAAAAGTTCCAGTTATCGGACATAATTGGGACAAGCACTGTAAAAAGTAAGATCATGGATGTTGTTCGAAGGGTGAATAAAGAGGTACTTTGAGATAAAAGTTAAATTCATTCCGTGACACTTCTCGTAACTCAAAACATCTAAACTTGTCATAGGCCATAGACCTGTTCCAGTTTACTGCCCCCACCCCGCCCCAAAACCCCCGCATTTTTAAAA
>NW_017805798.1:2374897-2387409 GCF_001891065.2 Hippocampus comes
GCCTACGTTTTATCCCCAGTGCTGTTTAAATAATAATGGAAGACTATTGCACAACCTTTTGGAAACAAGAGATTTGCTTCATCATTCAAAAAAAAAACTTCTCGAGGTGAAGATGCTTCATCAGCTACAATACTTGTGCGCACGTGTGGACAGAGGACAGCGCTGACTACTGAGCGGAGGATTCTTATGTAATTCTCCCTTTAGGTGGCGGAGAACAGTGAGAACGTCAACCCACACGAACGAGGAACGTGTTTGTTATTAAGCTGCAAGTATCAGAGGCGCTTGATATGTGTTGCAAAGGGGCCAGGACAAGTTTCAGGTGGGGCGGAGAAGTTCCGGCTCGCTTCGTCAGCCTAAAACGAATTTTTCTATGAGGACAATCTGTCACAGTCATGTGTACACTGTGGACATTTTGTGTTGAGGGTTACCATTATAGCGGTGTTGACGTTTTAACATTTCATTTACAGTAAGTAGTGATTCATTTTTGCTCCTACACCAGTAAGAGCAAAACATTTTTTGTTGTTGTTGCCAGTTCAGCCGCAGTGTAATCATCAGGCATTGGGGGGGTTGAGTGAGAGAATAATGAACTTCATGTAGTAGCACCTCTGACATTTAGTTTGGCTGCAGCCGACAATGGGATGAGCGCATGTTAAGCACCTCCAGCTGGGCTTCTATGTTAAGGACTATTGTTGATGTTCACCAAGGGAGGTGCAGTGGAACATTTACATGTGAAGATCCCCAACGTCATACAACTTGGAAACATGGGAGTGGCGGGGGGTGAAAATGACTGCAGAAAATCTTGCAAGATCAATGGATAACTCTGTCAATGTGTCCATATTTGTGTATGTCATGACTCGCATTCGAAGAGAAAATATGGCACAATGGTGACATGACCGAGAACTGAATGGCCCTCCAAAACGGATGACGATTCGAAAAGAAAACTAGCCAGGGAGGCTGCCAAGTGGCTGAGGGCAACATTGAAAGAGCTGCAGGAATATCTGGCAAGGACATGATGTGACAACAATCTACCTTCTTCATTTGTCTGGGCTCGGGGGGACTAGACTGATGCCTTATCTCAACCCCGCTCTGATAAAATTCAATCTCCCAAATGGGAAATTTTGGTATGGTCCGATAAAACCAAGCTTTGTTTGGTTCGATTGAAGTTACTCCCCGAATGCACTGTAGCTTGCGCCACTGTACAACAAAGTTTATGAAAGCAGCCACAAGCAAGCGGTACACATTGGCTGTGAAAATTGTTCAATTCCTTCGCGCCCACCCCCTTGTCATAATATATGGATGTCCCGTAAGGTTATTTGTGTTTGCCTGGAAATGAAGTGCTCAACTGGATTAAAAACACACTGCATATGTTTGGAAATCTGTTTCCCTGGGCGTACGAGTAGCGTGAAGCAGCAGCTTGCGTCTGCTCGCACGGAGAGGGCAGACACTCTCATCATTAGCCGGGATACGGCGTGCTCCTCTACCTGCACCAATCTGCACAGCCAGGCGCCACTCTGACGCCACACAGATGTTCCCAGCGCCAGGTGCAAAGTGGCGAAGGGGGGCTGGGGGGGGCAGTGAAAAAAAAAAAAAGGAAATATTCTGCAGAATGCACAATAAGAGTTTAATTATGAATAATACCATTGGCTCTTTGTTCTCACAGTGGTTTGCCTAGCGTTTGGGAAGTTGTTTTTGGCTACCATATGGGGACTGCTGTCTGTCACAAATAAGCTTGGGGATAATTACATGGTAAAGAACAATGCTGTTTTGTTCATTTGTAAGATAGGATAAAATGAAAACTCTTCTACCACTATAGATTAACGATTCAAATGTTTCATGTCTCCACATAAGAAGACTGGGACGAACATTAAGAAGTTCACTTTTAGCTTTTTTTTTTTTTTTTGTGACAAAACAGAAAAGGCCTAGGCCTCCCTTGGTTTTAATGTTAGCCGTCTAGTAAAGCCAACAAACAATCCATCCGTCCAGTCTTCATTTGGTGAGCTGGAGCCTATCGCCACTAGATGCCGACTTTAAATGAGAGGCAGGTTACACACCTGACAATAGACAAACAACCACTCACACCGACAGACAATTGAGAATCTTCAATGAACCAAATATCAGGATGTCGGAGGAAGGCTCCAAATTTGACATAGGAGGGCCTGAAGCCAAGATTCAAAACCAGGACCTCCTGACTGTGATGCGGACGTGCTAAGAATGAAAACAAACGCACAGACATTTTAGACTTAGGAAGATGTGAAGGTCAGATATATGTGACCTGGCCGTTCAGACTAGGATCGCATTGCCCATTTAAAAAAAAAAAAAAAAAAACGTCCGAAATGGAAAAAAAAAAAAAAATGTAATTGAGCCATTCAGACCATGAAAAAAAAAAAATTATGGGCAACAAACAAAACAAAAAACGTTGATCTGTCTACATGTGTTGCTACCGCTTGTGTATAAATTGATGTTGTTCAAAAGGTCCATAATTACAGAGACATTGATGCTAGGTTTGTTCTGTTAGCATTAAGCTAGTGGACCTTCACATGTGAAAGTGAATGCAATTTGGCTAAATACTTCATTTTCCATTATTTCTTTTTTTTTGGGGGGGGGGGAATCCTTGTAATTTGAGCAACCTGGAAATCACCCAGCATCACTGAATGGGTTGTGTTGGAGGTTCTAGTGAGCAAGATGCAAAAGCACTCGTCTAAACGATCGATGTGGTTTTGGCGAATAAAATAGCAGTGAGAAGTTACACGCCTAATAGTTTGCATTTTAAGGACATCTTGAGGTGTGGAGCAGATGATCTCCGCAGGCCTCAGACAAACACCAAGCCAGCTGGTCTGAGACAATCACAATACTTCACTGTTTGCCTGACCAGCAGCAGAACACAGGCTCTGTCGCTCCCTCGGGAGCCGATACAAGAGAGATGCATGTTAAAGCACGCATATCCCTCATGCGCCATATTAATGAGCACAGCAATGCTTCGGCTTGAAACTGTCCAGCTGTCTTCAAATAGCCAGAAAGACAAAGTGCTACAGCCTGCTAGAAGTCAATTTACATCTGTGTGTGTGTGTGTGTGTGTGTGTGTGTGTGTGTGTGTGTGTGCGTGCACTAATGAATTTTCAAGGAATTATTGAGTCCCCCCCCCTCCAAAAAAAAAGCCCACATAAATTTGACTAATTATCCTCATGCTAACTTCAAATCCACGAAAACCTCGGGCTCTACATCCTTCTTAAGGAGGATTTGACAGCGATAATGAACACCTTAGAGCGGGAAAGAGCATTACGCGAACCGCAGTTCATATTGCATCAGTTTTGACTCACGAGCCACTGAAATGATGATGAGAGAGTATTAGCGAGAACAAGTTACGGCAAGTGCTGTGTGCGTAAGCTGCATCTATTCCAAAACTAATGATTTACTTGTTAGAGCAATTATCGCTGTGAGACATGCTGGAACATCTGCATCGATTTGAATTCTGGGAGGCCGGTGAGGAGGGGGGCGGGGCTTACAATCTGGATTTTCACTTAAGAGAGCAAGATAATCTGTTGATGTTTATTTTGGTAATTGACCATAAATTGATGGAGAAATGCATTCCCCACTCGTGGCACTGCCTTCCCGTTAGACCTCCGCAAAATTATTAGAGTTTAGAAACACATACCTCGGGTCGAAAGTTTCCACCTGTTGATAAATGCAACGTATCAGTGGGTACTGAATCTTTGGCAATGTTCAAATTGACGTCCACCGCTTGGTTCTTTTTTTTGGGGGGGGTCAAATAGAGAACAATGTGAAAATTATTCCGCTCATGCTGACTATGTCCTAGAAGGATTTCATTTTTTTGGGAGGCGGGTTAAATATTTAAATATCCAAACAATTGGTAGGTTATTCAGTGTCCTGGAAGATTGGCTTCAACATGACAAGTTCCACCGTAATATTCTTTTTATGTAAAAGACTGTCGGTCCTTCTCTTCTCATTCTGGTGTTTGGTCAAATTCACCTTTGCAATGGACGCCCGAAGAGTAACTTAATGCTTGAGAGGCGTTTGTCAATTCTGGCAGCCAGCAAAGAAACACTCAACGGTCTTTTAATAAGTGAAGAGTCAACTACTGATTGCAGCGTCGCTGAAATCAAGGTGAGCATGAAGTAAGACACTGGTAAACCCATCGTCCTTGTTCGGCTACCTCTGCCTCTAATGAGGCCCGTTGTTCAGTCTTGCCTGACCTCAATTCATACCGGGCTGAATTAATAAAATCTTTGCACCTCCTAACTACAGCTATGGATAAAGAACACCGATTAATTATGGCAACATCTACAAAGAACTGCAAGCCCAGATGACCTTGGATTGATGAATGAATCTAGACTAAAGGTAACAAAGGAGCGGGGTAGAAGTGGCTCCTAATCGGTGGACTCGCCAGGAAAAGTGGACAGTTTATGAAAAAAAGAAAATTGTAATGTCAAGGTGGCGGTGGGGGGGGAAAGCTACAGTGCATTCATTTTCATACTATACGATGGTGACATACAGTAATGCAAAATAGATGCGATCAGATCTGTGTAAAATTTCGTATTTTATGCAAAATCGGTGATCAGTTGTCATAATTTGCTGATCGATCAACGAAATTATTGATCGGATCCACAAAATAAGACATGACAAACAATATCGTTCAGTCCAAGGACGTTCTGTGCTGCAATCGTTAAAAATCCGAGCTTTCTCAGCACAGTCTGATTTATTAAAAAAAAAAAAATGCCCAATGTTTTTAAATTTAGGGTTTGGGAGGTTTTTTTGGGCAGGGGGTAGGGCTCCCCCGCTCCAAAAACATTTTCCATGTATTAAGTGTTTATAGACCGTTTTTGGGAGAATTATTTGGGTGGAATTGTTATTCCACTCCCCATGCACTTCAATGGGCGACAAACACAAACAAAATTAAGGGTATTTGTGGGTCGGGTCGGTCCCAATCACTGACTGTACAGAAAGTACATTGTTTAAATAAGTTGATCCATCTTCTGATTGGATCCGTTAATTTTTATTCATTAAAAAAATTAATAAATCATTGGCTTCAAAATCCTGATTGTGTAAAGCCTACATAATAGTGCCCAGCTCTCTTTGACATGAAATGAAATCCAGTGCGCACTTGCGGAGGGGGGACGACGACGACAAACCTGAGGTTGTGTGATGTCACTGGTCAATTAAACACCTCCCACTACGGGTTGGCATCACTCAAAAGGCTCATTAACCTTCCTGACCAAACTGCAGTCACCATGAGAAAAGCATGCCGTCAAACTGGCCAAGCCCCACATGGGCAACGCAGGTCAACACCCACGCAAGTGACATGGAAGGGAATTGTTCGAGAGACTCTGCTGTGCCGCGCTAGTCTGTCTGGGCACTTTGTTTAGTTGCACATGGTTAAGCTAATAGCAAAGGTGATGCTTATTTTCATTTTTGTAGACATGAATTTTTTTTTCCCCATAAATGAGCCAAGGTTCGTATTTGCAGACCTAAAATAAAACACAAGCGCAGCTCTATAAATCCTAAACACACTATTGAAGCTGAATCACAAGGAATACATATCCCAGATGCATTCCATTTGGATTTTTGAATCAATGATGCATACATTTAGCGGAGAGCGACGCCGTCTGAAGCAAAATGGGAGCAGCAGAAGCGTCTTTGTGCGTCTGCTTTTCAGACTACTCGTCTTAATCTATGGAGTTGATCTCCTGGTTCTCTTAGGATTTAAAAAAGAAAAAAAAGTCTACAAATATTTGAGTCAATCAGCAACTCAACACACATTTGGAATGCTAAGACACACAAAAAAACAAATGTATAAAAAGGAATGGAATAGGAAGGGGAAAAAGGGGAATCGGAGCGGTGCCCAATTTGGGGGTGTAAAATATGGAGAAGTGTGGATCATCGGGGGAGCAGCTCTGCCTGGGGGAACAGATGAAGGGAGGACACTGTGCCAAGATCTCTCCACTGGAGGGGGGCTGGGGGGGGGCAACTGAGTTAGTGGAGGAGCTCTATGGGAGAACGAGTGTGCGCCTCGCATGCTGCTTTCCTCAATCGCAGTCTCACACGCCTGCATTGACACGTCTCAGGCTGCGTGCAGCGAGAGGGAAATTGCTGCTGACAGGCCCTTGCAAACTTCACAGCCATTTAGAAAGACTTACTCCCACACTTTTGTCACAGGCGTTTATGGCGGCGGATACACGATACCAAAAATCTACATTTTGCAACTTGGCATCGCCCTTTTCACCAAGCTGGGCCTCGGGACCATTCATAATTTTCGGCCCCGGTGCACATGTAAACATGAGCTAAGAAAAAGTCATCTGAGCACATGAGGTTCAAAGTAAGGATGTCCCGGTCACCCACTCGCCACTCACCCTGGGACAATTCACTTGATTTTGAGTATTTGCCAGTAAAGTCCCGATTTGAAACCTTAGCAAAGCATTGAGGAGGAGAAGTAGAAGAAGATCGGGCCCCATTTCCCATCACGTGATCATATCTTGAAAATGCTGTTGGCAAAACGTACCTCCATGTCTGTGATAACCCAGTGCCTCCAGTAAGCCAGCACTGGTTTAGAGCGACTTGGAGCATCAGGATCAACCATGATCAGAGTGTAATTGGAAACCTGTAAACACAACAAGAGGACCATGTCATCATCATCATCATCATTCAACTCAATGAGAGATTGCTTTACTACACCACAATGATTTACTCTTGTCACCTCGGGTTTGGTTCTAATGTCACTCTGGCGTCATTTTTAATCAAGAACGCTATCAATGTGCTGGTCTCTCTGTTGGGGTTCGCGAGCCCGCTTCTGAGGCATTCCGCTGTATTCTCAAACCTGGCATCATTTAGCTTGGCAACAAAACTGTTCCGACAATTCCAGTCGGATAAAGCCAAATCCTCTTGTTCAAAAACGATCACAGTTAACTTCCTGCCACTTACCAACTATCTTAATACCCCTCAATCTGTCATTAGATAAAGTGAGAAAAGAAGCATCTAAAGTGACACTTGATCACACTTATTGGACGCTGACTTGGCGGTCTAATTGCCGGAACATTTTCATTCTGTCTGTCCCTAAAAAGTTACAGACTTATGAGAACAGATTGAATTATTGCGAGAGCACATTTGTCATCTCTGGTCCTGCGCCCAAAATCTGCCAGACCATATGATAGTTTTTTTTTTTTTTTTTTTTAATGTTCACTTCCTCTACAAAACAGACACATGAATTGCAGCCGTTTCTCACTGCGATGCTCTCCTACCGCATCGTACTTTGAGCTGAAAAAAAAAAAAAAAAGAAAAAAGTATTTAGCCGTTTCTGTCAACAAGAAATTAAATTTACGTTTTGTTGTTGTCCTCTCAAGTCATTCTTAGAATTAATCCAAATCCACTGTACTAGCCTATGATCGAGTAGCAGTCATGTATTTTTTTCCTTTAGATGCTCATTTTGAGAAGGATTCTCTGCCTACCTGACAAGCGGTAATAAGCGTAAACAACTAAGCCTAATAATAGGATAATACTGTCGTCTCAGCGATAGCGCCTGCAAGGTAACACACAGACACGCCGGCAACAATAGAGCCTCCTCCACAGCCTGTCAAAAGTGACTCTATATCAGTGACCCCCCCCGGGCACCTTAGCAACCATGACCTGTTGCCTTCTTGCGAGTTCTGTAATCCTTATTTGAACACGTTTGCTACCAGGCAAAGACGCTGTGATAATGGACTTATTTTCCGAGTCTGATGTGTTCATCGCACACACGCACACACTTGGAATTAAACATGACTCCCAGTCACAATTATCATGCAAAGAAATAGCCATTTCCAGCATATTTCATGGATGGAGATGACATTTTCTTAAACAGTTGACATTGTTGTGTCAACTGTAATTCCTGATGCTTTCTGGGCATATTTGGCTCTTGAATAATTTCTACCTGGTAGAATTGCGCCCGGTCCATCTGGCACGGGCAGCAAAAAATGCAAGAGAGGATCCCTGCATGCTTGCACTTCACACATTGTGGCATGTACCCTTCTCTCTCTCGCTCTCTCTTACACGAGGACATTTTTTTTTTCCCTCTCCATCTGTCAAAATCCACATTAATTGCGCACAGATATGTGTGAAAGACTCCAGGGAAAAACAGATGCATGCTTTGCCATCTGAAATAATTTAACAGGGCTCAAATGAACTAAATGTTGTATCAAAATATGTTTGAACAGAGCACATTCAAAGAAGTGGATACTGGAGGAGGGCAGACTCTTCAAAAAAATGTATCATGGAAACTGTTATCATTGCGACCAATGAGAAATCATCATTGTAGTCCACACACTTCTATTAAGTTTCACTTTTTGTAATGCTATGATTCATTTGATCCATATCAAATGATGAGTATTTGTGTGTTCTGATTTAACATCCCCCCCACAAATGGTGGCCTGGGACTTTTATTTAGATGGGAAGATCGTCTCTTGAAGTAAGAGGGCTATATTTTTGAAATATTGAACATGAAATGCAATTTATGTAAAATGAAGCCAAGCTCTTAAAAAATGGTTATGTGCTTTTTGACATAACTAAATGGGGCACAATGACTACTTGAGGATATACGGTATACAAAGTGTCACTCAGCACCATCAAGTTCTACGAGTGATACTAAGGCCCTGAATGCAAACTGGAGGTGGGAAAGATGCAGGGTGGATCCTCTCGGGATTAACCCCCACCCCCAACAAAAAAAAAAAGCAATTTGGGATCACACCGTATGGTCCGTGTCCAAACATCCGTTACCAGCTAGCTGAAGAGAAAAAGAAAAAAAAAACCCCGGTGATACAAGAGCTCGTTAGGCTTAGCCAGGCTCCGAGTTGCCTAAAAGCTTTGCATTAAGGGTTACGGAAGCTGCATGTTTATTAAGAAAATAAAATAAAAATCCCATAAGACCCTTCTCCTCCGGGCCAAGGTTTGCCTAAGAAGTTGAAGGCTACACTTCTGCATGTGGAAGCTTGCATATCGTGAAAAATGAGGATTTGTGCACAAATAAAGCATATTAATCACCTCGGGGATACACCATTATCCTATTATCAAGCTTGCCTTTGGTTGCTTAAATTCTTTACTCTTAAGAGGGGTACTAATCACTTCAAGAAATATCCCTGTGAGGCACTTCCTGAGAGGCTGAAGGTGTGCAACTATAAAATACAGTGGAACATTTCGAGTGGAACGTTGGTTCACTTCCAACTTTGAACTGAAATGTGTTTCCCCATTGAGACGCCAATTATAATATCGTAAAACCCTTAACATTAAAGGGTTTTTTTTGTACACCTTAATAGATGCCATACACGCACAGTGTATGCCAGGGGTGTCAAACTCATTTTTGTCGCGGGCCACATTATAGTTACAAGTTCCCTTTGAGGGCCGTTATGACTGTGAAACCAAGTCAAGAATAATGTTTTATTCAACAACAGTTTAAGTTACTGTAATAAGGGTTTTGGTAAGAAAATTTAGCTCTCGTATGTATTACACACGAAATTTGGAAATTTTGGTACAAATTTTAGCAAGCATCACAGAAGTCAACATGTTTGATTTGCTTTCTCGGGCCACATCAAATGACGTGGTGGGCCAGATCTGGCCCCCGGGCCTTGAGTTTGACACCTGTGGTATACGCTCATCTCAAATCAATTTACTGTCACAGGTTTTCTGTAGTGTTCCTGAGCCCTTGTGGTCATATCCTTTACACATTGATATCGGTTTTTGATGTAGTGCCGCCTGAGGGGGTCAAAAGGTCATGGGGATCAACGTTGGCTTTCGGCCTTGCCTTTTGATGACGATATATACCGTTGATGATGAAATCCCCAAATTCCTTGCAATTGTATGTTGAGGAATATTGTCCTTAAAACGGTTTGACTATTTTCTCATGTAGTTCTTCACAACGAAGCGAACCTCGCCCAATCTTTGCTTGTGAACGGCAGAGCAATTGAGGGAAGATTATTTTATTGCCAATCATGGCACCCACCTGTTCCCAGTTAGCCTGTCCACCTGTGGGATGTTCCAAACAGGTGTTTGATGAGCATTCCACAATGGAGGTTTGAAGTCTGTATTGTATTTGTTTTGGGGCTTTGGAATGGTGGTTGCACAGTATTACACTCAATTGAATCAAGTCAATATGTGAATAGTTTTGCAGCCCATATTGCTATAGTGTAATGATTTAAAAAGATGGAATTCCCACCCAATGCCACTAATGATAACTACAAAAAAAAAAGAACAAAGAGCAGTTCAGTATCTCCCCGGATGTAAACTCCTGGTTTACCTTTGAGTGAACTCTGCTGGGGATGAGAATCAGAGAGTTGTCTAATCGCTCCCCTCATAGAGCGGCCTATGCTATCGAGCCCAGCTCTGCTAAGTGACGACACCACGAAGGGCAATTGTGAGGTAGCGAGACGAGGGGAGGAATGGAGAAAGCCCCTCTGCGAGTTTATAAGTTCACGCTTTATCCCTGACCCGATAAGCAAACAGTGTCGTCCACGTAGCGGCCTATTAATACACCCGTTGCTTTATCCTCCCTCCTCATCGAAATCAGAGCCAGCCGCCGTTTCATTAAATGGTTAACCATGCACGCCGCTCGACCCGGGACTTGGCAACGCATCACTCTGAAATCCCAGTTTAAGTCTCAAAAACATTTGAACTTGTTTGGTAATTAACAGGTATTCGTGTTGTGATTAAAGAGACAGTGAGGGCTTAACTAGCATCTGATGCAGCTTAGAGCAAGGATGAAAGATCGATCGCTTCATACAGATAAAATACTGGAAAACGCGAGAAGGTAATGCAGAATTTCAAATGATGAAAAAAGGTACCACTTAATTTTTTTTCGACACAACCTTAATATCCATTCATCAATTTTCTCCAGGGCTTGTTCTCATTCGGGTCAAGGGTGAGCTGACAGTATGGGTGCGCACAATCAAACAACCATTCACACAGATATTACACACACACGATGCTTGAATTATGAATTGAGTTGGATTCATTGCCAACACACAGCTCTCATTTCTAAAATTTTAAAATGTTTGCTCATAAGTCAAAGCAAAAAAATCTCAAACCAAGTCAGATGATTTGCATCTCAAGGCACCGCTGTATACCGTCTCAATTTGGAGACAGTACACCGGTGAGAGGCTGGCGATGCGACAGAGTAGGGAGGTTGACGTCTGCACTATTGTAAGGGTCACAAAATGGGAGTCAATCCGAGTGGTTCTGGTCAAAACGGGTCAAACAGGCAGCAGTAATTGAATCCCGATCAAAAAATGGGGCCTGAACAGCAAAAGATGAAAAGGAGATGGAAGAGGTCACTCAGCCACCTTACGGGTGAGATGGCTCTCGTTTTCATTAATAACAGCCCTGATCCCATTTTTATGTTCAAAAGCTAGGAAACTTCCTTTTCCCCGCCCTCTGGACATCCACATCATGAAAGCCTCTACGGTTGGGAATATCAGAAACAGGCCACAGAACAACTTTTTCCATTTTTCCACAGCACTATGTAAACTGCAAAAACCACGGCACATTGAACGCATCACAATGATATTCCTAAGTGTCATACAAATGTTGAGTACCGTTGAATTTTTATTTTTTTAAGTACAGTAACGTAAAAGAGGGCGGTGCAACATCTCGAGGTGAGTGGTTGTGTCGTCCACAAAAAAATAAATGAATAAAAATTAAAATGTGTTAATTGACAAGATTCTCCGTTCGTCATCCGTTATGCTTTCAGCCCCGTTATTTAGTTTGGGTTTTCATTGGTGTCTATTCACTCTCTTGGAAACTTGAACTAGACACAACCAATCGCATCTCTGTGCAAAGGAAGCTAGCGCTAATTAATCCGTAACTTCCAGTGGAACAATTTAAATGAGGGTCAAGTTGCAGCCAGTCATGCCAACACCATTTAGATCCGAGTATTGACAACTTTTGTATGTACAGCGAACGCCAACAAAGCTCAGCGTGTTCTTAAGTGCCTCGTGCGGCACGGCTTGCTCACTACCTACCAACCCGCTTATTTTTAAACTCAGCCTGCCTCCCACACAGGAGCGGAGTGTGAAGTGGCTTATAAATCCACACTTTGGAGGAGCCACATGGTCAAGGGAAAGTCACATGTTGATATAAAAAGGCATAACGTGGGGCCAAAATCAACAGGGCTAAATAGACTCCCTCCCGCTATATTAGCCGAGCACAGCGGTGAGCTATGAGGAGGCAGCGGTTCAAGAGGAATCACACTGGGAGTAATAACTCAAGTCTCCATAATTGCATAATCACACCATTTCAATGATACAATTTGATCGCTTGGATTCACATGGGTAACTCATGACAAATTGATGTTATTGTATTCAAAAATAAAATAAAATAAAAAATCAAAACTTGACCGCTGTCTTCAGTTTAAGGTCGTCGGAGTACTACTTTGATAGCATAAAATTCACTCAGTTTGCGCATTCAGGGGTACTGCTGCTCTGAAGCCGTACCTAAACGTTAAGATGGTTTATAGTGTGATTGAAGCTTGGGGTGGGGGG
>NW_017805798.1:2387436-2436470 GCF_001891065.2 Hippocampus comes
GGTGGTTGAAGGAATTAGTATCAGCCTAGGGAACAATTTCTGCATTTCTCTCAACACTGACGAGTTCTTTCACCACAGCAGTGCTCATGTTAAGCTTATTAGTCACCCTGGATGCCATCTTGCTAGCTGTGGCTTCCGACACTTTCTGGTGGATGCTTTGCACACCTACTCACTGGCGTGAAAGCGAATCCCTGCAAATGCGCACGCTCAAGCACGGTGAACCACCACTAACAGGTGCTCGAGAGGCAACGCACAGGAATATGAACTTCATATCAACGCCATGCTAAATGAGGCCAACGTATTTTTTTTTTTTTGACATGCGCCGGCAGTGATGCCGATCAGAACAGAGCACATTCAAACAGGGTAAATTATAACGTTTGGACTCGTGGCCGTAATTACCCTGTCAAGCAAGCAGCGTGCTCTGAAGTCAAAGCGTGCTGTTCCACCAACATTGAATATTTTTTCTTTGATTCAAAAGCAACAATCACTTTAGAAAGTTATCATAAATATACACCAACAGGAAACTTTGTCATAACGTTATAAAACCGAGGGGAGGAACTCACGGCCTGTGAGCCAAATACGGTATTTAATCGCTTCACATGTCAACATAAAATTTCAGTTTGAATTCACAAATGCTCATCATATAACATTGGCACCATTTCCTTGGTCGTGAATTTAGTTCAGCCCTTCAGCAAAGCGGACGAGTTAGGACGTCTCCTGGACTCACAGTCAAGAGGTCTTTGGTCAGCTCACCAGCGACCTTGATGACGACAAGCAAGACAAGAACAGTGACCAGTCCTACTTGTGGTATGTTGGTTCCCTCTAGTGGGACATGAAAGAATCACGGCTTTAATACAGTTTAGTTGTATTTAACCTTTAAGGTCAATACTTTTCATTTAAACTCCAAGAACTGTTGTTAAATGCATGTACATTTATGTCCAATACATTTTAACAGACTCATCATAGAAGTAGTTTTATTTTTATTATTCACTTACGCTATAGAAACTGGATGGATTGATATTATGAACCTCGGAAGCCCGGTAAGGGGAAAAAAAAAAAAAAAGGTTTCCCACTGCTGATATTTATCTACATCAGAGCTTTTAATGTCTGCCAGTTATACATAATCCAAAGAGTTCAGTCGAGCTATTTTGGACTCACGTTGTGTATAATTTAAAAGTGTGCTGTAATGTCGACCTTACTCGCAGTTTGCTTCATGCATGGAAGATTTCAAGAATTTACACAACATGTCGCAGACAAAATCTCGCTGCGAGTTGAGTCCTAAGTGCTCTTGACACCCATTTCTATTTGGCCCTCGGAGTGGTTCAAGGCGTCAGGGCTGTTCACAGGCACTGTGTGTTTCACCAGCCAAGATGGCTTCCACATTTTTTCTATCATGATTAATTATGGTTTCTGATGGTAGTACAGTGAGAAAGTGTAAATTATTCCCACATTTGCTAGTGCCCTCCGTGCAGTCAGTGTTGTGTAGGAAGATGCTATTGACGCCATCCATGGATGCCGACCAAAAGGCATCTACATGGGGTGGCAAAACTCTTGTGATTATTAAAGGAGAGCGAGGGGGAGGGGGGAGGGGGGTTGTGTCATCTGAACGTAGTCCAGACTGCCAGTTGACAGGGCCCGATTTTCCAGTATGGAAGAGTCTCGTTTCAGTGGGCGAAGCTGGGTGTTGGGAGACTCGGAGCGAGGACTGCCCAAGGCTTGGAAGCTTGAAAGAGAATATTTCAAACAGACAAGCACCGTCTGTGTTCCAGTGTCACCAGCCCACCCGTCTGACAATCAGGGCCATGTCATCACTTGGGCTCTGACTAATTCAGGGAACACTCTTTGCGGCTGCTGCAAACATGCACGTCGGTGGGACCCCTGAACCAAAACGCGGTGGTAAAGTCAGACAGTTCACAATTTAAAAATAAAATGAGCACTCACCTAAAACAAGAGTTGGAATTCAAACCCAACAGTGTTACATCTTGAGGTTGATTTTTTTTGTTATGACCTCGCAAAAGGATACCATAGAAGTAGACTTCAAAGGGAACTTCAGAAATGCACTCGATTCAACTGCAGGAGAAACGCAATACATATGACAAAGCTTGAAGTCATCAATAGACAGTATTGCTCTGCAAACACCTTCTTGGCCCCTTGCCCTTCTCTACTTGTGTCAGGTGTCACTAAAACGTAATTCTTCTTAAAGGGGGAAGTCAGGTAAAAAATGTTCTGGACCAGGAGTGCTCAACCAGTTGACCGGTAGTTTACACGCCCCCCCCCCCCCCAAAAAAAAATAGAACTGAAAAAAAGTGCGTTCCTGCCTCACTGTGTCAAGTAATAAATAAATCGTCTTTTAATTCTGCACAAAATCCCCAACATGTCTTTTAAAAATGCATTGTGCATGCCGGACTGACAAGCTTTAGTGTTTGGACAGCCGGTTGAAACATAAAAAGTTAAAACATCCGACAGATCATTTTGTGCGTCTTGATATATTTAGTGCCGTCACAGGGGACATGACGGAGAATGGCATTTATAATCACAATGCAGAAAGTGTTATCAGAGGAGGTACAGGTTTATGGTTCAAGGGCCCGTACATTCAGAGAGAACAAGCTCAGCCTTTCTGCTTGACACACTGATAAAGACAACACAAATAAAAGCGCTCCAGCTCCATCTTTGCCTCTCCCCAAGGGGAATAATATATCACCCATCTGAATGTGGCACATATTGAATCATTTCCAGCGCAGATGATTCATTTGAATAAATCAGCCTCTCGTATTTTGCCAACTTGAACCGATACTGAAATAAGGGGGAAAAAAAATAAATTAATTAAATAAATATGTGGTTAGATCTAAGGAAGGACAGGTGTTGGGAGTGTTCTATAGGAGTGGTAATCCTAATCCCCCTTTCAAGCAACAATTAATGACTACAGCAATAATCTTGGCATATATGTCGTCGCAATTCCTTTTTGACTGTCAACCGCAACCTGCCTTTCTCACACAGACCGAATACAGCAGGAGATGTTGCTGCAGGCAGACAGGATTTTATCCTGGATTTGCATAAATGTACAGCAATAATTCAAGAAATAACCCAGACACAGGCTGCTGTGACCCAATACGCGTTTCCTTGTCCTCGCAATATGAACTCGCGCTAATCGACAAGCTCACCCAGAAAAGCTTGGCCTGAAATAGGCCTCTCACAAATGATTGATGACAAACGTCAAAACTTTCAACCCCTTTGACGGAAAGCAAAAACTCTAAAGAACAGATGTGCAGGATCAGCCTATCGGCAAATGTGTACGATAATTTAAAAAATAAATAAAAATAAATCTGCATCTTGTGCAATGAAAGGGGTTATATGCACGTTGAAGCAAATAGACACATTCTGACACATAGGCACGCACAAATCCTGTTGATCTGAGCGCAGATAGCCTAGCAGGCCTCCGAGGCACAATTAGGATTTCACGGAAAGAAGAAAATCTACATTCCCGCACACATGAAAAAACTCCTTTCTACCTCTCTACAACAATATCAACTTTTCACTTAAGAGAAAAAAAAAACCTGAAGCGCCACTCTATAGGATTTGGACAAAGAAAAAAAAAAAAAGTTCAGTAAAATATGATGGTTGAGGAAAATCCAGTCCTAAGCCACCCAGTTCCAATCAATTTCTTGTATTGGATGCGACATGAAAAGAAGCAAGCCTTCATGGTTTGCTTGAAGTGCTGGTCTGCATTCAACAACATTTCATATATGGAAAGACAATTTAAGACTAAACACCTGACGGCTGTTCAGTCAAAGTTAAGTTAAAGTACAGGCCATGTTCCAAAAAAAAAAAGAACTGATGGGCTGTGCTAATTGCTGCTTATATATGACACATTTTCAAGTTAAATATTATATTTTTATGAATAAAAAAAAAAATACTAGTAATTACGAAACAATGTTTTACTTTTTTCATTTGGCTTTCAGGTGACACTACCACAGAAGGATAACAATGATGTCAGTAAGGTATACTGTACAGTTCAATTACACGCACACATTTATTCGACCAAGCAGACGCAAACATAAAATAGAATGCCGTTGAAACAATAACGGCTCGTGACTCGCAAGCTTGCACATGATGCAGACGGTAAGGATACGCATGTTCCTAGCAACGGCTGCTACGTCGCTAGTATGACTTGTTGATGAAGTGTTGTGTTGATGGTACCTTCATTTTGTCTTGAGAGCTGTCCACTTCTTTTCAACTTTGTTGCCAAGTGTGGGTCACAATCAAAAGCTACTCAGCAGTTATTCAGTAGCTAACTCATTTCTTCACTAAGTACTTAGTCAAATATTTTTTGGAGGATTACTTTTTCCTTGTGTGTCATGATTTTAAAGTAACAGCCCTCTTAATTGAGTACAGCGTTTGGTGACTCGACCGGGTAGGCAACTTAGCAGCTCTCCAAACCCCAAATTAGGAGGAAATTGGTACACTTTAACGGCTGGATGTGAACAAGTGCTACTTAAAATAAATAAGTCAATGTTTTAGGCTTTACCTGTACAGAGATCAGAAGTGAACAAAGCCTGAGAGGCATGTGATATATAAAAAGCGGTGGAACACTGAAGTTGCCCATGAAAACTAACGTTGGCAATGAGAAATTCAAAACAAACAAACAATCCAACGAATAACTAAAGCTGTACTTTCCGTGAACTATTGCCACAATTTATTGGACCCCCCCACCCCCACCCCCATCATCTCCGCTTTAACGTAGACAGACATCAGGCTAAATACCATGTCAGACTTCATCCACAATGAATATCCCCACATGTAAACTTCACTGCAACTGATGCAATGAGCCAACACATTATCCCTACGGCACTTCCACAGAGCACGAGGACAAATAAGGACTCGAGCCGGATTGGAATTTGACCGGGACCTTTGAGTTGCCTGCTCGCTGAAATTGTGTTTTCAGAAAAACGCATTGGAACAGTCAGTGAGGATATGCAGATTTGCGTCACGGCGAAAGAAAAGGTTAAACACATCATCTACAGTGTCGGAGAAAGCCCTCATCTCCAGCAATGGCATTCGGCGACATCATGTCGTCGCTCATTATGGACAGCTCTCCTGACATTCCCAGAAACGCAGAAAGAAAGAAAGAAAGCATCCTGCAAACACCTACTCCGTGAAGCTTTCATTTCAGCTCCAAACCTCCACACCACAGTGTGGGCAGTGCTGGCAGAGCCGATCCTAAGAACACTGACTGCGTGCAACAGTTGGACTAATGAGCGAACCCAAAACAAAAAATATATATATATATGATCAAAATGAAATTGCCTCAGCGCGGGCACAGCTCTGTGGAAGCAGGTTGACTTGTGCCCACCTCTCTTCTTATTCAACAGCACAAGATGTCCACAATGCCTTGACGGTCTTAGTGCCATGAGGGGTGCCGAGCGCCTCAGCTACTCCGGCGTCAAGAAAAATCACTTTAATATGTTAAGAAGATTAAGATGGATAAATGTCGAGATACAGGTTTTTGAAAAGCCACCTAAATCTCTAGTGTTTTTTTTTTTTTTTTTTTTTTTTAAATTCGGGGAGGGGAATTGCGTTAGTCAGTTGAGGTGATCAACAAACAAGCCCACCACAAAAATTCAACGCGATTGGCTCGTGAAAACGGAAGCTTCTTTGAGATTTCACAATTTAAGCTTATTGAAGCTAAGACCATCCCACCTATTGCTTAATAATTCATCGACACCAACCTTTAGGACAACAAAACCACGGTTTAACATACTGGTCACAGTCATGCTCAACAGCCGTTTTATCCTATTTATGCCGGTGCCATGCAGCCAATTTTGTGTAGGTCACCATTTGCTTTGAGAGACTCTTAAGCATCTGCTGCTGCGAGCAAAAAAAAAAAAAAAAAGCGAATGGACGAACAGGAGACTAAAGCATAAGAAGTGAAAAATCATCTCTTCATTGAGTCCTTCGAGGCAATTAAACTATTAAACAATTAAGTATTTTGCAAAATCAAGATAGGTGGTCAGGTTTTTTTACAGATCCGATCGAGTGTTGCTCTTCAAGAAAATGGAAGAATGAGAACTGGAACGATTAATTTAAGTGGATGAACAATGAATCCACACGTCATTTCCTCTGCTTCTAATGTATAGACCGAGCAATTTTATCATCGACTGTCCTTCCGTTGATCAATGGGCCTGATTAGTAGCACCACTTGCAATGTCAAAAGATTCCGCGGCAATTACAGGACAAAAAAAATAAAATAAAATAAATTGAAAGAATCCAAGTTGTGAGAATCATATGCCGATGAAAAACTTTCCCCATGGGGAGAAAAAAAAAAGCCCAAACATCTTATTTTATCTGCCAAATGTGTATTAACCTGTTTTTCCCTTAACACTCGCTCGGAGTTAAGACAATAAGAGCACTGGGGGAGATGAAGGGGAAGGCATTATGGAGCGTTAAGCATAATGAGCAGCCCCGAAGCTGTTCTTAAAGAAGGTGAATCAGAGGATTGGGACACATCTGTAACTAAACCCTGTGCCGGACCACAAAACATTTTGGGCAAAGTGCCACTAAGCCACGCATGTGCGTCTTAAAGTAAACTTCATGTGATCACTTCACTTCGGGATTACGTGCTCGTAAAAGAAAAGAGGCTGTCAAGCAGGCGAAAAATAAATAAATTAACCCAGTTTTAAGCGTAAGCACCGCAGTAATCCTTCCTAAAAGTTTTGTCTATGTTTAGTTTTTAAATCAGTTATTTTGCAAACATTGAACAGAAGAGAGTTTAGATGAGGACTGAAATGTTCTTAAGCAAGGGGGGAAAAAAATACAAAATAAAATTAACACGAGGAAGTAGACGCTTAAATTAACAAGGAGTGAGGTTTGATATTGTGGGTCACATCTGCTTACTGAGAAGGTCAGATTTAAGCAAAACTTTACCGTGACAGCATCACCGAGCAGTCGACAAAATGATTGCCTGCTAAATGTTACGTTCCTGTAAGTCTTAAAAATAGAAATTTTAATCTTGCATGTTGATCCAAGCGTCAGTTGCATTTCCTTCTGCATATTATGAGTTTGAACAGAGCTTACCGTCGATGTATACGAATTGAAAAGGTAAGACTTTCCGTGTGACAACTGAATAATAACCAGGAAGCACAGGCTGGCGTTTTATTTCCAATCGAGACCTGCCGCATTCTCTTTGCTATCAAGCTCGGTAAACTTGGTGGGCAAATGTTATTAAAATGATTGCATCTTATCATGAGCATCACCGGTAGAGTTGTTCCTCCTTTGTTTGAAGTAGAGTTGCAGAAACGCAATTATTTCTGTTATAGTTTATATATGAAGCAAAAGAATTTAAGGTTACTATCAGTCAAGTTACTGACTAATTGCCATCTCTAGCCGTGCATGCCAGCTTTCCCTTTCCTGAATGGGGGGGGGGGGCCTTCCAATTAGTATATGTAATGGACTATTAAAAAATATCAATTTCACGACTTGTTACTATCCTCTCCATGGCATTATATTTTCAATAGAGATGATAAAGATGATAGTGTAATGATAATCACAGAACCGCAAAAGGAACTCGTGCAACATGGAAAAGCTTCTGGCTGCTCAGTATAATTTAAACAATGAAATATCAACTTTGTATTCAAGTTAATTAGTTAAGGCAATCTGCTTTTCCATGTTTGTGGTTTGAGATATATATATTTTAAATACAATACATGTGGCACATCAAACGTTTTGTCACCCTCCAAGTCAAATTTGATAACAATTGTCAAGTTCAGTTCATTAAATAGATCACTGGAAAACATTACAGGACATGATTCACTTGTTGAGCCTTGCGGTCATACGAATGTATCATGCATATTTTCTAGCCTAGATAAACGAACGCTGTAGTCTTCCCAACTTTCATTCAACGAGGTCCCAAAGTGGGGGCCTGTCAGGAATCCTGCATGGGTGGACATGTAGGCTTTCCTGGGAATGACAGGGTCTGCGCGAGAGGAACCCCACCCTCGCGTCTACGGCATGCCAAACGCGGGGGAGAGTGGGTAGCGCGGAGACGGCAGGCTGCCGTGGGCACTGCCAGGCTTAAAGCTGCCCTGTCGTCATCAGAGGCTCGCAGAAGAGAACGCCGAGATTCACCAAAACAAAAAACACACACGCACGCACACGCGCGCGCACACACACACACACACACACACACACACACACACGCACACACACACACACACGCACACACACACACACACACACACACACACACACACACAAATAAGAGGAGGAGGATCGTTGCATTTAAATCCTCTCTCAACGCCCCCACATGTTTTAGCAAAGCATAAAAATCATTCACAGAGAGCGAAAAGCAGCAAAGAAAGAGACAGAGGAAAAAAAAACACTATTAGAAGCTCAAGAGATCATCACATTGAGGCAGCTCTAATCACACTCATGCTTTAAACCCTCATTGCATCCATCCAAATGTCGACCAAAAGCAAACACATTTGAAAGCCCTTTTGGCTTTGATCCTGACTCAAACTCCTGTGTTGGAGTGACTTTAAAGTTTCAGTGTTGTAGGACATACATTTGTGACTTTCCATTCAATCATGATAGGAGAAAATGCAACCCATGCTAAAAAAAAATCAAGGTAGGCCTTTTTATCTGTTTCACTTGTAGTTGGGATTCGATTGTAGACCCAAGTAATTAAAATACCTCTCCACCTCACTAAAAAGCATCTTCTCTCATCAGTTCCTGAGAACAAACTTTTTTTTTTTTTTTTTTGCACATTTTCGTCCAACTGTTAACATTTTTATTCCTTGTCTCACACTCAGGGGAAGATTTGTTGAGTGTTTGATCAGTTGAGCTTATTCTGTTTTGAAAACAAAACTTCCCACTGAGACTAAACTACATTTGGAATTACACCTAAATTCCTGAAACAAAAGTAAACAGTGAAACACTAGGCAAATGTAAATGCAATCAACTTTATAACATAGCACACGCGTATACACTAACGCTCTACTTTAGTTGACAAGTGACGAATATGGCAGCAAACCAGTCGGTGGCAAGCTAGCTAGCTAGCCAGAGAAGCTAATATTAGCAGGTTACATCTTTACTCTGTGCTCTCTTGTCAAAGATAGCAAACAGATGAGACTCAAATGCACGGCTACTGCAACACAAGACACAAACCAGTCCTCTGACCACAAAAAGATTGGTTAAGGTGTCCTATAGAGCAGGGGTCCCCAACCGCCGGTCCGCGGACCGGTACCGGTCCGCAGGGCATTTGGTACCGGGCCGCACAGAAAGAACTTGCCTTATTTCCGTTTTATTTATTTCGGAATACGAAATGTGTTTTATTTTGAAAAATTACCGGATTCTCTGTTACATCCGTCTGTGTCACGCTTGACTCACGTCAAGCCACACTTCTCGGTCACGTGACCGATGACGCTCATAAACAAAATGCTGAAGCCCGCAAAATGAGTAAAAAAGCTGCTTGGAGATTGCAAATGACGGCGGCCTTAAAAGTCCGTTCGAAACAACTGGATCAAAGTTATGGCTGAATACTCTGAGATCGCCACAATAGCACAGTTGCTATTTCCGACATCCTACCTGTGTGAGTCGGGGGGGTTTCTGCAGCAACGGCGACGAAAACAAAATTACGAAGTAGACTGGACATAAACCACACACTTGAGGTGTCATTGTCTCCTATTACCCCGAGATGGGACTGTCTGATTGCAGAAAATCAAGCTCGGGGCTGTGGTGAGTCGTCATTTTCATGCACTTTGAATTTGCGTTGTATCGTATTTTGAAGGCATTAAACATTACCAGAGCGATAAGAGTGTTGCGACCAGATTAGACGCTCCTTGTGTTTATTATTATATTTCGAAAACACCACAGTTTTCATGCAGCTCATACCATATTATTTTGTTGTATTAATTCCGCCACACCTTAAATGCCGGTCCCTGAAAATATTGTCTGACTTAAACCGGTCCGTGGGGCAAAAAAGGTTGGGGACCCCTGCTGTAGAGGCCAACGATAAAGGTACGACGCTACCAAATTAAACTGGTAGCACATCTTAACAGAAGCTTCACAGTAACTTCCTGTTCATATTCATCTTCTCATTTTACGTTCTTTTCTTACCAACACATTTATGTTTGAAAGGTTCAAAAGCCCCAAAAAGAAAAAGCATGAAACACAAACTTTATCACTTGATTCTGGCTTAAATCAGGTCCATTCAGGAGCGCATGAGCTCCTCGCACATGATAGTCGACGTCCAAAAAACAAAGCCTAATTTTCAAAAAAGAGTGTGGTCAGCTGCATGTGTTTTGAATTTCAAAGTGTTGGACTTAAGCGGTTTCGGTATATTTAGGGGTGTGTTTAAAGGCCGAGTGCCCAATACACTCCATTACAATTACTCAGCAGGCATGCCTCCCTTCTCAGCAATGAAGTGGGTGTCACGGTGGGTGGATTTGAGCCGAAGCAGCCACTATTCTGTACGGCGGCCACAGGTTTGCAAGGCTGAGTGGCGGAGAATAGCAGTGGCACACTGACAGAAAGCGTGGTGAACTGGCACACCAACAACACGAGCGACAATCGCAGCCCCCTTCAACGGCGCCAATTTGCTCGAGTGTCAAGGAAACGGGGGAATTACATTGCAAAGCGAAGAAAGTTTGTATTGATTTCTTTTTACGTGTAATGGTTTTTGCTGTCTGGTCATAACAGTGAATCAGTCCAGACAGTATTATAGGATCATAGATCAAACGGTGTTTGGGCAATAGATCATGTTCAAACCTGAATGCTTAGCTTTTGAATCCACAGACGAGATCTTACATCCAGCTGATTTCAATTACATATATATATATATTTTTTTATGTCAACTTCAATAGGGCGCTTTAACACTCTCAATCGGTGGCAACACAAAACTCTGATGAGAAAATTACTCTTGCGCTACTCATCCGAGTACAGCTAGAATTCAACAATTTTAGTCAAGTGTCACATTTCAGGGACCCAGAAAAAGTTGACAGGGTGCAGTTATCATCTGACTTCTCTCCATTTTTCCAGAGTCCTTGGATTGTGTGCGAGCGAGAAACTCTGCCAGCTGACTTTGAGCGAAGGGCCAGTTACATAGACCGAGGACTGGGTGCCAGCCAATCGCACATTGACAAAAATCCTTTCGCACCTATGGTCGATTTAGAGTTTTCATTCAAATCAACAGGCATGTTTTGGAATGTGGGAGGAAGGCCGAAGCGCACAAAGAAACGAGTTGCGCTTTGAACTTTGGACATCTCGATCGTGAGGCAGCATGATGCCACTGAAGCTTTTTTATTACATTCAACACAAGCATGCGTGATGTAACACTTAAAAATTACATCCAGAATGAAACAGAAATTTTAAACAAATTCACAAAAACAAATTGCTTCTGCATTTTAAGAATTATTCCCCATAATAACTGGGCTTTAAACTCAGATCTTGCTCATGCATTGTTCTTTTTTTTTTTTTTTTTAATAAGTATGTGTGCTAATTAAATTGTTCAAATAACTGCAGCTATCTTCATATGATGCAAAATCCTGCTTACAAAACAAAGTTACTGTAAAAATCTTAATATGGTCTATTTGCCCGTTGCCATTATGGCGCTAACAATGAAGTGGTAGCACCACCCACTGGTTCTGGATTGGTACAGAAGATAATTACATGACAACAAATATGAAACATGAGTGCACTCTGGTGTTCAAAAAGGGGGATGACCATTTTGACTATTGAGATGAAATTTAAATCACTTCACATGCTTTTATATTTCACCATCTCGACCAGGGGTGGGCAATTGCAGTCCTCGAGTTCTTCCGTTTGCACTTTCAGTCTTTCACGCTTGTTAAATAATCAATTATCACTCTAGGACTTGAATTGAACTATCTGTTCTTGATCAAGATGATAGAAATTACAAGATAATCTGAGATGTGATTGTTGATGGTTACTGTTATTCTCTTGGATTTGACACACACACACGCACACGCACACGCACACACACCACGGATCATGTTTTACCTCCTGTGCGTGACGGTACCGAATAAGTGGAGCTCCCCAGATGGTGCTAAGTTTCTCTCGAAATTCCTCTGGAACAATCAGGCATCTATTAACAAGAAGCTCTGGGTACTGGACCTCCAGCTCGCCGCTTAAAAGAACAGAAAAAAAATTTGATCGGATAATAATTCAGTGATTTTTTTTTTCTTTTGTGCCATGATTATACGCTATGGCTTACATAAAATGATAGTCCCGTCAGTCACAATGCATCAACTCTCGTCAGCCACAACAAGTTAAAGAACACATTTTGAATCATTGTAGTTGCAGTGAGTAGGTGAACTAAAGTTTAGCATGCCAGCCTCACAGTTCTGAGGTTTGGTGTTCGAATCGCAGTTAAGCTTTCCTGTGTAGCGCTAGCATATGCTTTTTGTATTCCAAAAACATGGCTCGGTTTGGTAAGGTCAGGTTCATTGAAGACGAATTGTCCCAAGGTGGGAATGCTGGTTTGTCTTTATGTGCCCTGAGAGTGGCTGGAACCCAGTCCACAGCGTCGCCTGCTTCTTCGCCAAAGTCAGTTGGGATGGGTTCTAGCTCACCTCGAACCAATGAGGAGTCAAATGCTACAGAAAATAGATTATCTTTTTTGAATATGTTGGCAACCCTTTCTAATGGCACTGGTGTTGTACACGATACATGGATCTTAGTATGAGTCAAGATGAAAATGTATGGTTCAGTTACATTGTGAAAAAGAATGTTTCAAGTGTTGAATAAACATACAAACCAAGCATGAAAGAAAATGTATAAATATTATCAATGTTGGTTGGCTTCACTGGATGAAGAAGTTTTGTGTGATAACAAAAAAAGTGGTTTTGTTTTCTTTTCGTGATGTAAATTAACTCTGAAATAACATTTGTGTTGGCACTTGGATGATTTTCCTTGTTTTGTTTGGAAAAAAAAGGTGTAGGCTTGATAAGAGGCGGTTTCACCCTATGCCTTTTTGGTTGGCTTTTGTTTTCTTGTACAATTCTGTAATTCTTAACTCAACTTTATTCATAAAGCACTTTAAAAACAACCATAGCTGCATACAAACTGCTGTACATGAAGTAAAAAAAAAAAAAAAATAACAAAACAGAAATATACCAAAGACAGTTCAAACAATAAATTAATGAATCTATATTCACCCCAAAATGAACACGGTGTTAAATTAAGATCTCCCTCCGAGCGTCATTCATGTAGGCATAGGTTGATGTTAGATTCTTAAAATGGTCGGAAAAATATTGCGAATCATGGTAATAAAATGACCGCTTTGAAATGACTTTTTAAAAAAATATTTGTATAAATAAAACTGCATTTTTCCCCCATTGAACACAATCCATTTTATTTTCCAAAAAAATCGACTATTTGGTAATGTCAAAACTCAACAAATATATTTTTTCGGATGATGTACATTAATCAGAGCAAAAAGGCACCAATGTTTGCGGTCTCTCATCTGGCTCCCTCCTCTATGTGTAACTGCTCACCCCTCTCCTCTCTGCTCATCCAGGAGGAAAAAAATAATTGGTGGCAATCAACTTAAAAGTGGCTGTTCAGTTACTCAACTCTGCAAGCAGTCAGTCATATTGTACCCTGCTTCGACGTCCCCTCAAAAATAAGAGCTCATTACCTGTGACAACCAGTATTAATGTTGACTTTTTAAAACCACGGTAAACTATCAAACCGGTTATTGGACCATGCTAATATGGTGCTTATTTTATTGTACTTACTCGCAAAAAGAAGCATCTTCAGGGCTCAGAGTGTCGTCTGAGGCCTCCGTGAGGTGAGACCCCGACATGCAGCCACATGAGAGCAGGAAGACGGGCAACAAAGACTGTAAAAGAAAATAGTGTTCAGTTATTTAGACATACAGTACTGTTTAGCAATTGTGACTCGAGGACTTGAGAAAACACCAGCTGAACATCGTTGTCAACCGCTGCGTTAGTGGCTAACTTGTTTTAGTGTGCATCAGTGGCTCCCGATATGTTTATCTCATTTGTGACATAAATAGCAGCTGTTTGCCTTCGCGAGCCTGGCGCTTGACAGGAAAAATAAAACCCGCAAATTGAAAGAAAATCGCATAGCTCGCTGATTATTTTTCATATCAACCTCGAAACGGGTCAGACAGACGAAGTGACAACAGTAATACGACAACTCTTAGTCGAAAAGAGTAAACCAAGATGTCTTATTTAGACGGATTTACGGCCTTGTTGACAGCAGGAAACATCCCGGAAGTTCGCATCGATCGGCAACATCGCGCTTTACTCCACTTGCCAATATTGTTCACGACGCAATAAAACTTGTAATTTACTTTTATGTGCGACGTGTAATCATACCATTGCTCCGAAGTCGTTCCTTAGCATTGCAGTTGATGTCTTCGTCAGCAACGGTTTCAATTGCTAGCAAGCAAGCAAGCAAGTCTGTTGAGTGAAGTTTACACCTGTCGCACCACGGCGTAACCTCCTTTTTAGTTGTATAAAGAGTCGAGCCCGCCCACCAAGTTGTTCGTGCCACCCCTCGGAAGCGCGGCTCTCTTCATCAAAAACTACGGATCTTTTTATTATGATTTAATTTTCATGTTATCATTGTCGCCGCTTTAGTGTTCAGAAAGTTGCGTAGTGTTGGGTTGTTTATCACTCAGGCATTAAGTAGTGTTGGGTTGTTTATCACTCAGGCATTAAAGTCTAAACTAAGTCACGATTATTTTATTTTTCCCGCGTATTTATTTTGGGCAATCGCATAAAAAAAGTTCCAAATGTTTTGTGGGCTTTAAATAAAAGACTAGTGTCATACACACAAATGCTTGTTTTTTTTATGTCGTAAATTTATTGACATATTTTCAAGAACACATGCTACAGAAGAATTCCATATCAATAAACAATACAAAGAGCTTTTTCAAAACCAAAACCACCGAATATAAGGAAGGAAAGGGTCACGTATGGTCAATTACATTGTTTAAAAGAATGTTTAACCTGAAAGTACAGTATTGACTAAATAGATTAACCTAGACTAAAATAAAGTGTATACTGTATTTCGTTTTGGATTAATTGGGTGTAGAGTTCTTGTGTAACAAGTTTATTCATTCCCTTTTGTTTCCAAAAAAAATATTTGTTTTCATGACTTAATTCCACTGAATGAGATGACATTTGTGTTGACACTTGGATAATTTTCTTTGTTTGTTTTGTAAAAAGGGCGTAGGCTTGAGAAATTGTCACAGCACCCTCTTCTTTTTCGCTTGCCTCTGTTTTAATTTCTCAACTCTATTTCATTTGAAGAGAAATTTAAAAACACCATTGTTTTAATTTCTCAACTCTATTTCATTTGAAGAGAAATTTAAAAACACCATATCTGCATCCAAAATACTGTGCATAAAGTAAAAATCAGACATATAAAAGAGTTAAAACCATTAATTAATAATAACACAATGAAAAGAAAGGCGGTCAAGAATCCGTATGGCCGCACTCAAACGTTTTTGGTCTTATAGAAAGAAGTTTCAAGTGTCTTGTGACCTCTATATCAAAGAATATCATCATACTGTACATACAAACTGCAACAGACACTGCATTGTTTTATGTAGTAAATTTATTTACATATTTTCAAGAACACATGCTACAGAATTCCAGATCAATAAAACAATACAAAGAGCTATTTGAGAACCAAAACCATCCGATGACTTATTAAGGAAAACGTCACCGAGGCTTGGAACACTGACAAAACATTCAAGTTCTTTATTTTTTGTTTAAAGTTTCTTTTTTTTCTGAATTTCCAAACAAGGCCTCTTAAACTATGCAATAGTGATTGTGCAGCATATCGATATTTAGATATTCCTGGTGCTGCTTAAGCTCCCTTTGGTTTGTGCTTCTCTGCAGCGGGGATATTAGCACCCAAACACAAAAAAAGGGCCCTAGAATGAATTTGATTATCTTTTTTTTTTTTTAATTTTATTTTACCTGATGGTGTCTACATGTCTGATGATTCATGTCATTTGAATAGAACTTTTCACTACAAAGCAGTGCAAATTTGTAGATTCAAAGTCAGAAACTTCAATATGCACAGTAGAAAACCTTATTTAAATACGCAGATCATCTCGCTTGCAGTTATTTACAATTTTGACTTCCAGTGTAATTTCCCACGGTCACGCTGTTTTTTAATTTTTTTTTCTTGAACAATTCAGGCGTCAATGGAACAAACTAATTTTATATCCCTGCTTTCATTAGATGCTGCAAACAATTTTTTTTTTACTTCACTTTATCTTGGCCAGAATATGAAATTTGCTTTGTGTTATGAGCATTACAGAAGATATGCCGAGTTCAAACTAAAGCACTCAAATTGCACACCACTTGCTTGACATCCACATTCTGAAATATGAACATTGATACCAACAAAGTAACACTACTTTACATTCAATACCATACACGGACACTGTACTGTACATTAAGGCGTGAGGTGTCGTTGATGCAAAACATCAGCAGAAGGTTCTCTAAAAGCAAAACGGCGAGGCATTCAATGCATGTTTATGATTGAAAACACACCACTGGGAAAGAAAATATCCATCCCTCTTACTTTTGTATTCTGCTAATTAACTATTCATTAACAATGTCGAGTCTCCGTTGAATTTCACATGCAGTATTGTTGCTGTTCAATGAAAAGCACGTGAAAGATTTTTTAGGAGCAATTTTTTTTTCCCTTTTATTTGAAACATAAAATATTTTTGTTGCTATGAGAGAGGAGATAAATTCTTTTGAATGTACAACAGTGGTGGGGAACTTTTTTCCATTTTTTTTTTTTCTTTCTTATGGAGTACGGCACAAGCAGGTAATCGGTTGACACACTCGTTTGATTCATATCCCTTTCCGGTTTTCAGATCTTGTTACGACTCCAAATATTTCATTATAAAAATAAAATCAAAATGTGTTTTACTGATTCTATTGAATAAACCTTCATAGTAATGTGTCCCTGTTGCAATGTAAGTCCAATTTAAACATCTCTACTTTGTAATTACAGTATACTACAGTATATCATATCGATGTGACTGGAGGCCATCGAAATGATTCATTGGGTCATTTTTCCACAACGGTAAGTAGCTGCACATAAACAATTAATCACGTCTATATTCTGTAACGTATTAATCCATTACAGCATGCTGTCCCGCTCACTGCCTGCAGTGCACAACAATAAGGAAACTGCGCATTACATCAACGCGCTTAATCTAACATTCAATGTACAATTTTACAATCCTTCCCTTGTTCATTCAACATCATGTTTGCAAACCAATGTAATGCCGCAGTCTAGCCTACAATCACACACAACACAAAACATGTCAAACATCCACTGTAGTGCAAGGTGTGAGAAATGACCAAAAATGAGCAATACATCCCTGTCTGGGAATAAATCGGTTCGTATCCCACTTGAATCTTTCCTTCCCCGGAAGTGGCAGCTTTCAATGACACCATACTTCCTGTCTTGTAATGTTCAAAGAGAGGGTTCTCGTGTGTGATGAAGAGTCCAGAAAAGGCGAGCTAGCCAGGTATTAACGATCAACTAATCGGATAAATCATTATTTTTCACCATCCCTTGTGATAAGTGATGTGATTTGATCTTTTGTGCGTGTGTGTGTGTGTGTGTGTCTGACGTTTGAAAGTAAAGATCATCTCTTGTGTCTCAGGACAATGAATGCATTCATGTAAACGACAGCCCTTGCGAGGACACGGACAAGATCACGACACATCATCATAAATACTGAGCATTATCCAGACTCACTTTTAGTTCTGCGAGGTGAATACAAACATTCAAGAAAACGAACACACATGCCGACAGTGTCACATTTAGACACCAAACTTGTTTACATGGCGGATAAGCGACGGTCCCGTTGTTGATGACAGACTGTACTCATTGTGTGGTCGATTGTACAAACACTTAAGGGCAAAGTGCTTTATCTCTGAGACTCGGGTTGTGTGTTGATTTGCTGGTTGTTGCAGCTGATAAGCAGCACTTGGTTGGATGAAGGTCATTATCGTACAGCTGAATACTTCTTTTTACTGCTTGTATTCTCTTTTGAAGTCTGGGTCATTTGCAAGAAGAGTTTTTTTTTTTTTTTTGGGGTGATTGACACTTCAGTCCTGTGGGCACCAAGAAATCCTTTCAATGGATGAAGAAAAAGGACACGTTAAGCCGATATTGGAAAGGTGAATATTGGAACGCAAACAAACAGGAGGAAAAACCTGTGCGGCCGCAGTCGATAGTTAGTTGTACGTCTTCACATCGTCGCGGACCCCCTCCCCCGCATTGTGGGCATAGTCTTACCACTTGCTCAGATGACAGCGGATGAACCAGAAGAAGAAGAGTTTGAGTTGGGGGATGAAGGAAGGTTCCAGAAAAGCCACTTGCGTTTACACTGGCGCCTCTGGTAAAGGTAGTCCTCCTTGTCGCGCTCCTTCCGAGCTCTTTGGTAGTGGTCGTCCTCTTTCAGGAACCACACTGGTGGCCAGCGATGCTTCTCAAAGTAATCTTGGTTGTCTGCATTGGAAATGGAAAATGACTGCATGATTGGATGTAGTCATTCCGCATCATCAAGTGAAAGCCAATCCTCTTTTCCCAAAGTCAGATGGAATCGGATCATGATCACCCACGATCCGAATCCGAACAATTGGTTGGATGGATGGATTTGGCTCGATGGAGGAAGGCTAGTGCGAATATCAGTCATCTTTACCATTCACCAATCAAATGCTCGGTGATAGTGAATGGCACACAACGTGGACCGCAAGATTACCAATGGGCATTCAGAAGTATATATATATATATTCAGTCTTATAATCTGCAAGGGTTAATTAATATGAACGGTCTCTTTATACAAACAGACAAATTAGAACAACTATTAAAAAGAGGTAGAAAATGGTGGAAAAAATACTGGGAAAAAAACAAGAAAAAAAAAACGATGAATTTTCGAATCCTTGAGTATGCAGGGTTCGGCTGTTTCGGTTGCCGGTTACCTGCGGACTTAGCCTTCATGTCTCTGGGGAACTTGCGGCAAACGCTGTTGTAGTTGGTGCAGATGTGGTGAAGACACCAGCCAGTCAGCTGCTGGGCACCGTGGAACTAGCACAACATAAACAGATCAATTATTGTGTTTTTTTTTTTTTTTTAATTCACGTGCAGCCGTCTTCATAACTAGCATGCAGTACAAATATGGTCAGCTGGGCAACACAGCAATGCCTCCTTCCACAAGACATGACTTCCTCTGGTTTATGAAGATCGGAGTGTCACAGTACCTGGGCCATGTCCAGATACACCAAAACCTCGCCATCAATGTCGGCTCCCATCATGGCTGCCTCTGTCAGCACCGTTACCGTGTAGAGTTCTACGAGAAATGTTAAATCCAGTCATTTAAGCTTTTCATTAACTCGTCTGGCAAAAACTGCGTTGCATATGTAAATGTATGACCTGTAAGCGCAACCAAATGGGGGAGACAGAGACGATTGGCAAGAACAATGAGCTCCATGGCATCCAGGTCCGTGCGAGAACAGAAGCGGCCCGTGTAAAGATACTCCAGCACGGCCCTCATACAGCTGCGAGTGGTGTTGGGAAACAGCACCTTGGAGACCCATGAGTAAGATAATCAGAGGGTTTTCAACCTCACATATGAAGCGATGCACATAAATCCTTCCCTTTTCTACCCAGCTGAAAACCGAAGCACGGAAGTCAGGGTAATTCGATGACCACACATTTGCAAGCCTCTGATTAAATGACATTGTCCGCATTGAGCACACGGCTGAGCGGCGAAATTTTCTCCAGTGGTGTGCCCTATTTGATTCGCCAGTAATTACAATCGCATCAGGATCTTGAAACAGTAAAATCCATGAGTAGAATTGGTGATAATTGGCAGAAAGAAGTGCAGTCCCATTTCATAGCACACTTCCATCTTACCTCTTTTGTGCAACTCTCCACAAAAGGTCCACCAAACATCGCTGCCATCCAGTCACAACTTGAGATGAGCAGAGGCTTGTGGGCCATGATGGTTCCATCGTCTAACTTGAAAATTACATCTGCACGACAAAGATGACACGCCAATTTGTTCTTTGAACTCAGGTCACGAAACGCAAACTCAGTAACGCCAGCGACGGGGCAACTGCCTTATCTTGCCAAAAGCGCAATTTGGCTGGACTGTTTTCTCGGACATAATGACTGTGCTATTGACCTTGTGCATGTCTGCTAAATTCGGACACAATCAGATTACAACAACCAACCTCGTATGATCATATTTTCACGTTCCAGGGACTTTAATGTTGGAGACAATATGATCAGAATGGGGGGAGGGGGGTGGGACGTGTTTTTGTGTTGATTTGCCTCGCGTTGGCAAGATAATAGAACAGATTTCGTATCTACCAGAGAAGGTTCCTTTAGCCAAGCACTCTTTGACCCGGTTTGTTCGGCGTACATGGAAGGCTTTGGTGATTTCTTGGTTCATGAAGGCTTCATTGTTGAGTATGTTTGCCACCATCATGCGTAGATCAAACACCTCCAGCAGCTCAGCGATGTGCGCAATGTGCATGAGCTCCTTCTCGTTCTCGTCCAACTGGCCCGTGTATAGGTAGCGAAGCACTGCTCGAAAGGGTCCCGGCTGCATGGACTGGTCCATGTGTACTACGGTCATGGGCCTGGGGCTGTACGTGACGGGGTCGTCCACAAGCTCCTCCTGGATGCTGACGAACGCTCGGCTCCACGAGGAAAGCAAGCGTCCCCGACGGCCTCCCTCGGAGTCTTTCAGAGTTCCGTCACTGGTGCAGGCTCGCAGGTTGGCCCGGTCTCCTTCGTCGCTGCTCTCGCACACATCGAAGCTGGCGGCGCGCATCAGCAGCTCTCGGCCCGAGAGGGGACCGCGAGAGGGTCGTTCGCTCTCCTCGTTTTGCGTTTCCATAATGAAGAGGTCATAGAACTTTGAGGAGGATGTCGATAAGTATATCTTGTGCGCAAAGATCTTTTGGCGCTCCTGCAGCACCAGGATGACATCAGCACAGTGGGGGTCCTCCAGAAGACCGACTGGGTGCTCTTCTGTGGTCGTCGGTGGCGGCGGCACAGTGATGATAGGCGGCGGGGGTTTCGGCGGCAGGAATGGCGCCTGCAGAAGCGGCCGCTGCACATTTCGGAGATGAGACTTCCAAAACTGGAGGTGGCGGCGGGAGATGAGCGCAGCTCGGATGGCGTTGTCAAAGACGTCCTTGACTCCAAACTGAGCAACAACACTGGTTTCGTAATACGGCACTCCCAACTCTTTAGCCACCTCCCGGCCTCTCTCTGGGGGCAGTATCTCATTGGATTTAATGGGTCTGAAAAGCATAAATATTAATTAAACTCGGACTCTGCCAGATTACAGTCCGTGATCATTTTTATCTAGTTTTTGACACGACACAAAAATCACGATAGGATTTATGAGTGCATCGCAATACACCTATTAATAATCGTACAGTTCAATACATCACATATATTCAAATCTTTGCTGCAAACAATCAGATCAATAGCATTCAGGAAGTTGGCTTTTCATATCTTCAACAGTCATTGAGCTGTCAGGTAAAGATGACATCAGAGCAATCTGAGTGAGTGCATCAATTGCTTTTGGGTAATGGCGTGACCTCATTGCTTTAATATCCGTGATTAGCCGTCAACAATTGCCCATCCGTCGACATAATCATGATTCCAAGTCTTAAATGTTGTTCTACGGATGCCTCATACCTTGCCAAAGGCCTCCGCGCCCTGTTCACTGCTTCCAGGTCTGCGTAGCGTAGGTCCAGCTGACAGCCCACCAAGATGACGGGCGCACGGGGACAGAAGTGTTTAATCTCGGGGTACCACATGGTCTTCACGTGATACAGGGAGTTCGGGTTGGCAATGGAAAAGCACAGTACCACCACATCGGACCTGAATCCGAGAAAAATGCTTGAATAAAAACTGATGTGAATTGCTCAAAGACAAATTTTCTTCATCCTCACCTGCCGTATGCAAATCGTCTGTCCTTGTGGTGGTCTCCGAAAGTATCCCAGAGACGGAGGGAAACGCTGACATCATCTACGACATCTCTGGAGCGCTCCAAAACCTTAAACAAGATCAACTGTGTCATCGAGTCATACATTTCCCAATCAAGAATCAGTAACCACAAAGGTTTATTTATTCAAATAGTCAAAATGATGTGATGGGTCAGCATCCTCCCCTCCTGGCAGACTCTGTACTGGTCTATAGCCCAGACTGTGGGCACGTGTGTCGCCAGTAACTGATATTGAGTGAGTGTGGCGTTGCAGGCCCTGGCACAGATAAGGCGGGTCTTTCCCACGGCATTGTCTCCGACCACCACACACTTGATGGTTTCAACGTTAGGCCTCTCATAGTCCATATCAGAATCTGTCAAATGCGACCTGTCGGAACAAAGACCAAAGCAGATTGTCGCATCAGCGCACGAGGAATCCTTGGATCGAAGTGGACAGGAGACATTGTGCCTCCGCTTGCGCACTCTGCACACAGAGCGAGCGGTGAATGGTTTCGTGACTTCCCATTCACAAGTCCTTTGTCGTGATGTCACAATTTAGTATTTAAAGGGGACAAGCAGGACAAAAATAGAAAGCGCTCGTTTACATTTTGCAACGCAGTTGTCGACAAATCCTCAGATGCATAAATCTCAGACTCGACATTTTGTGATTTGGTTTATTCAGAATCGGATTTTTGAAAGAAAGCAAACACATCTGCATGTGTTTGCTTTCTTTTGTTTTTTGCTCTCTGTTGTTTTGTTTGCTCTCATGTGTTTTTGGTTTTGACATTTTGTGATTGGGTTTATTTAGAATCGGATTTTTGTTTTTTGCTCTCTGTTGTTTTGTTTGCTCTCATGTGTTTTTGGTTTTATGTGTGTGTGCGTGTGTGTAATGAACTGTAGGTTAACAATATGGTATCAGTCAGAGCCATTCTATGTCACAGTGTCCTCAGTTTCTAGTTCATCATGACCATTTTTTTTAATGTGTCTAAAAAGTATACAGTATAGATAAAAAATATATACCAAGATAAGTCATTATGTCATGAACTGTAGGTGAACAATAGGATATCAGTCAGAGACATTCTATGTCACCGTGGCCATCATGACCATGTTTTTTTTTTTAATGTGTCTAAAAAGTATCCAGTATAGATAAAAAATATATACCAAGATAAGTCATTTCAAAACTTTTACCACCATGAAATGTGAGCTGTAACCTGTACAACAACCATTTAAAAATCTTATTGGGGGAAACTGCTACAATGTGGTTGCACACTGTGTAAAATATGTAACAAGCAAACTCCACACAGAAAGGCCCCCCATCTTCAGAACTGTGAGCCGGATGCACTAACTGCTCATCTACTATATCGCCTGGGGGTAACATCCTGTATAAACTGATTATTTGTGCATCTGGAAAATGGTGGCTGTCGAGCCAGGAGTGGTTTCCAAGGTAACTGTAGCCTCTCGTTTTATGTCACAGCTTCGGGTGCTGCTAAATGGAGATTGCGGCCAGGCTACAATAGAGAGCGAGTGTAACTCATGTTTGTGAGGACAGCATACAGACAGTCCTTGTTCTGATGAAAGAACCAGAGTGAGGGCGGTTTAGGTTAGTCATTGTCAATGGTGCTATTTTTGTCTGAATTAGATCCGTTGGGACTCTTCTGTTCAGTTCATGACAGTATTCCTCCATTTCAACACCTTCAAAACACAGATAGCGTCTCTGTTTACAAGTTTATTCCTCATTGTTGATTTTTTTCCCCACAGGGATCAAAGCATCTTCACCCATTCATAAAAAACGGTCTTCATTGAAATCTTGACTTCACTGAAGGTGCCATCCATTATAAAACATTTCCTTTAGTGAACGTGCCCTGGGCCTCTATTACGACTCAATCCAAACATCCCGCCTATATTTTTCAATATTTTGCTCTATATAAATAGGCAGATGAACTCCGTGCTGATTCAATGATAATGCAGAATATTGTGGGGAGGTTACGATGCACGTCAAAGACGATCACAATGCCATTTCCACGCAACCGAGGCTTTGCGAGGCTGTGCTGCATTACGCGTTATGTAACCCACGCCATGCACTCTTTGCCATGTTTATCTGGTGCCACCGCAAGACAATCAAAACAACAACGTTCAGGGGTAAAAAAATAAAAATAAACACACGCACGCCCTCCGCCTCTTCCTTCTTCCTGCTTACCGTAAGGCGAGGAAGTGCCGCATGGGGTTGGTCGAGGGACGAGACACAAAGCACGACTCCATCGGATGCGGCTTTGCACCTGGCGACAACCCCTGTTTAACCTCATCTTCGTGGGCGAAGTGGTCAAGGCTTCAAAAACAGTCTACTTCGGCTGGATCACATGTAATAACACAAAATAATTCCAACTGCCGAGGACGCCGAGCTCAAGCACTCACTCACTCATTCGATCACGCCTTCCGGTAACGCACGGAGCTGCAACCGTGACCGTCATGTGGACCGGTCCACCTCCACGCACTCGGCCTCCGTGGCTAATAATAGGCAGGAGAAAGAGGGGGGAGCTAGACCCGTCCAATACTAAACGGTGATCCACTTTCAAGTGCCATCAATCTCATTCCACGGATCCTCGGTGGCCTAGAAAGAGCAGCACATGTTCTTTAATCGGTCTCTGCGGGGTGCTTTGGAAATCACATGCCAGCTCATTGTGACATAATGCTCTTGGCTAACACTAAGCTCAACAAACACACTACTGCGACGGTTCACAAACTAGTTATGTCAGGTAGCCTACCAGCTAATATAATAATAATAATAATAATAATAATAATAATAATAATAAAATACAACATTTATTACCACCATTGGACCTAATATATAAAAGCTGTAATAGCTGGCCTAAGTGTTCGAATATGGGATTTTATTCCAAAATTCCACTCAAACATAACGCACAATCTTAACAAGGGAGTTTGCAGTTGTAAAACGGCTTCCGAGATTTGAACATAGCCTCAATTCCCAGACCTCTCTCTCAGCTCAGCCCGATCGATGAACAAAGCACATTCTCAAACATGGCTATTTATAACGGCATTTGATTATGAAAGGCGTAGACGTGACGAATAGTCAAAGAGAAGACTGTCCTTCTTCAAACAAATTGTATGTGTAACGGCCTACAAGGTGACGTCAGTGTGTACAAGTCTCGCCAACAAAAAAATAGCAAGTAAATGGCTCATATTCGTGGTAGATTTACATTGACATTGTCATAGAAAGATCCTTCGTGCTATGTTCAAGTGCTGCTTTACATAAAACGACTACTACGTTAAACAGGATACATAACAATAAAAACCTCTCTTTTAGTTGTAAAATAGAAAATACTGTACTTTTTTTGTGGAAAGCCGTTTCAGAATTACTGCTGCAATGTTGAGTCTGTGCCACCAGGTGATGCTGACACTTTAGTTATCGTCAAACCGCTGCTGTGTCCCTTCCATTCACGTCCGTTAAGCAAATGCTTGAAAAAACTGTCTTCAATATTACACACAGGCAGCACCAAGATCAAAGGATATCACTCGATATAACTGCATAGCTACAGACTAAATTTTAAAAAAAATCCTTCTTGAGGAACATATAGTACGCAAACAGAATAATAAAGTTTTTTACTGCCTCGAAGCAGACCGCCAATCAGAATAAATTATCCAAGAGGCCCGCACGAGCGATTAATATAATTCAAAATCGAGTTGCAATCCATGCAAACTACAACTCCGGTAACGAGCATTTTTGAACTTGAGGTGTGCTGTTCAAAATGATCCTTGCAAGGCATCCAATCCCAGCGATGATTTGAGCATCATTATCTTTGATACAGCTCTAATTATACATCCATGATCTGATCCCAAAAATATCAACAGGGTGAAGATACAGATTAACCCTTTCACGCACCCTTACCCTTTTAACGTGATAAGGTGTCCACTGTAGTCACCACTGTCCCTGAAAGGGTTAATAATTTTTGTCATGTTCTATATTTCTGCCTGCTGGTTACGATATTTTCCTTTGTCCAAAGACTCGTCTGGTAAATTGGGTCGCGGCGTCTCCTCTGCCTTTTTTGCAATAGGCCTTGTTTGGTATAGGTGCAGCAAGGTACTGTACTGCATGCTGCTTTAGTTGCTGCCTTAAATCTTGTTTGACTTCACTTTTGACCAGTTGGATTTTCGTTTGGTCATTCCCGTACCTTCCAAACAACAGTACCTCTTTGTTTGTCATTTGTGACCTAAGTTTTTCGTTGTTTTTTGTTTTTTTTGTTGTTGCTTTTTTTCTCTTTTGTAACCCAGACCGTTGTGCTTCACAATCACTCATTGTCTAGATTAAAGAAAGACAGGGTAATTGTTCAATAATTGATTTTCTGCGCAGAGATCCATTCTTCGCCCGCTAGACAACCAGAACAAAACATTCCGGCTACTGGATCACATGGACGCTGAGCAATTACATCAGACATTTTTTGGGGGCTAAATAAAAACCAGAGTAACTGATGTACATATGGAAACGAGCTATGAGGGTGTCGTTGGAAGGGAGTTCTGTTGTAAACTGAGGATCCCCGTATACCGCATATTTGGTGTTTCAAGGGACACACATGAAATTAAAGAGGAAAAAAATAATAATAGAACTAACTTCATGCTGAGGAAGAAGGATTTGGGAAATAATGGCGTAAGAAGAAGAATCTCACATAAAGTACTTGTACAAATAAATCACAGATGACATAAGGTTGGGCGGAAGTGAAAGCAGGATGATTCAGTACAAGTTGGCACAACTAATGCGATGCGATGTGGCACTCTATCTCTCATTGCGGATGCCTGCGGAAAAAGCCCCCCCCTCCAACCCTCTCCCCCTTAAATATTCAGAAAATGAAACATATGCACTGATTTTCCACTCTTGACGTGTCATTGTGTAACGAGAGGGTCTCTTTTACTTTTGCCGTTGCGTAATTATTGACGATCGGGGTTTGACGCTGATGTGAACTCTGTGCTGGAGTCCACACAGGCAGCGGTCTTGTGAGGCATTCGGAGTGCTGCAGAACTCTTGCCGTCTTAGTTTGTCAATGGCTGCTTACAATGACTCCACAGCTCCTTTCTCTCTGGACGTGTACCATTTCTCTGAGGACCTGGGCTTCGTTTTACCAGAGCCTCTGGTAGGTTTAAATGCCTGTGGTGTTTTCCCCCCACTTTGACATGCTGTATCGAGTGAACGTAGCCATTAAGAAGTTGCAGATTGGAAGTAAACGGTGTCTGGTAGATGTCAAATGATATCCAAGTGAAAAAAAGCATTTCGTATAAATTTCCTGTTAGATAAGACTCAAAATTGCTCACATAGCAGCGAGACAACTGAATTCATAGCTAGTGATATTGATTTAGACAAACTGACCGGGAGAAGCCGAATTCTGGCATCATTGCTGTTTGCTTTGTCTTGAACTTTATTTCAAAAGGCTGCGTCTGTTCAAAAGAAAAAAAAAATCACTCTTGCATTAACCTTTTTCGAAACAGCACATGCCAGGTTACCCAATGGAGCAACTGAGTGTGTTCAGCCATCATCTAACCCTTATTCCCGATTCTAACAAAGTACATTTTGTTCGGCATTCGTGTCCAAAGCAAGAACTTCCACCTTACTACCAACCATGGATGGACATTGCCCAGCGAGTCCCAGAACTTGTTGAAGCACATGAGTTGCGCTCCCAAATTAGGAAGGTGAGTGGGCTCCATGAATTGACAAAGCCAGTTCATCGGGTTTATGGAGTCATGGCTCAGTGTAGTATCCGTGCAGATGCCTCAACTGAGCATCCAGTACCTGCAGAGGCATAGGGAGCTTCGACTAGCCCACCTAGCCCTCGGTGTCATGACCATGGGATATGTTTGGCAGGAGGGTGAGAGCGACACAGTCGAGGTATCTCTCTCTCTCTCTCTCTCTTTCTCTCTTATGGCTTTTAGACCCCTGCATGTCCCAGCACCCCATTTTGAGAAGCGATGCAACAGGATCAACTTTGCGCTTGCTTTTTTGTTGATGTTGTTGATGTTTTTTGCATCTTATTCCAGACTCCAGAGGGGCTTTAACAAGAGGCAACCAATATAAGTCGGCCCACCACACACAGTTGCCCCCAAAAAATGTCTTGGTCTTCAATATGTACACGAATCCCTCCCAGCTGCCCTGACGGCTCTGAGCGCTCTACCTACGCACAGCAATACGCTCTCTTCCAATGATATGGCATAAGTGCTCATCTTAAACCAGGATACATGGCACATTTTTTTTTTGTTTTAGCTTTAATACCAACACACAATTATTATTTCCAGTCCTTAATTTGCTGCAGTCGATCATAGGTCACTGCTGATGTTGTTAAGTTGGAGTTAGCTAATGTTTTTTTTTTTTTTGGAGCTATAGAACCTGCCTGTATGAACGGCACTGTCACAAAACGGGGAGCCAAAGTTAACCTTGGAAATGTTCAGCGGTCCGAGGTATTACGAGAGACGTAACATAGACTGGACGCAACTTGTGTGTAAGGAATTCCAGAAAGGCGGGACAGAGGTGTCAAGTTTGGCAACCGAGACCCATTTAAGCAATTGGCGCTTTCGTGTGTACACACCAGAAAGACAACCGGCGCCGACGTCATCCCGTATCGAATGATCTGAAGGCGGGAGGCCATGTCACGGTGTGAAAGCAGTCAATCTCGCATTTCACCGGGTTCTGGGTGTTAAAAAATAGGCCGGGAAATGGATGGGTGGATCTGTTACAGCTCAGATGTGAAAATGCGAATGAGGCTTACAAGAAGGCTGATACATATTCTCTGCGCAAAATCTCCCTCCAAGATGCTGCCACGCACTCTGGCCGTTCCATTCTGGGAGCTGTCCCAACGCTTAGGACTTCCTCCAATTCTCACCCATGCTGACGCGGTGCTAGCGAACTGGCGCAAGAAGGATCCAGAGGGGTGAAGCCAAATAACTTCCGAGCACATCTTTGTTGCATCTTTTAAAAATTCTCATCGACCAATGTTCCATTTGTTTTTTTGTCAATTCCCGTAACAGGCTGTTAGAAATAGAGTGAGTACATTTTTAAATCCTCACATGAGCTACAGTTGCATTCGGTGGCGTGCAAAGTCAACTGAAGCTTTGATTTAACTTCATGCAGGAACTTGGAGCTGTTGGTCAGCATTCCCGGTGGTGAAAATGTGCGAGGCTTCTTCATTGTCACGTTAATGGTGGAGCTCGCAGCAATTCCTGCTCTGAGGGTGAAGATGTAGTCAGTGTTTGCATTTTAAACTTAAAGTTAGAATATATGGACCAAAGTATTGGGACGTTTCATCGATGCAAAGTGCAAATGGAATAGAAATAATTTGGTGGTCACCTTCTTCGTAGCTTCCACTTTTCTGGGAAGACTTTTCCAGATTTTGGACGTGTCTGTGAGACTTCAGAAAAAAAACATTATTCGTATGATCGCAAATGTTTTGCTGTTGTGGTCGGGGTGGTCAAGTTTTTCCACACAATCGGAAACAGAATTGACAAGAACGTGATGAAAAATTTGGATTCATCCATCAATTCACCATTTCCGTTTCAATACTTGGGTCCATATGGTGTAGCAAAAGCATCACTTCAAATCCAGGAGGCAACACGATTCTGATGTAGTATTGTGACCATGTTTCAGAGCATTCCTAAAGTGATCAATGGCGTCCGATGTGGTGATACTAACGCTGTGGCCAAAGCCTTGAGAGACATCAGCCAGTCTATAGAGAGCATGGTGGATTGCCTCAAACAAATGCATGGTAGTTTCTTGAAGTCTAAAGCATCATCACTCTCTTAGCCCCTGAACCGACGTGTTTATTTCATTGCTCTGCACTGTATTTATCTCACATAGTGCACGTGGATCCGTTAGTCTTCTATGGCATCATGAGGATCTTCCTATCTGGGTATTTTGATGTCTTGCTGCAGCCCGTTTGGGGTGGCAGTGCGTATAAAAAGTCGACACACCCCTGTCCAAATGGCAGGTTTTTGTGGTACAGGTATATGCAGTCAAACCTCGGTTTTTGACCATAATCCGTTCCAAAAGGCTGTTCGAAAACCGAAACCACGCTCTTTTTAAAAAAAAAAAACTTTATTGAACACGTCTGCTCACAAGGGAGGCGTCATTTCCTTGTCTACCCGAGGAAGCGTCACTTCCTCATGTAAGGAAGGCGAGAGGAGTCAAGTGGCGCATTCAAGTGCGCTCAGTTTGGTCGAGAACTGATTTTCGGTCGTAATCCGAGGCATAAAAAACTCCAAGTTTTTGGTCGAAAACCGATTTGGTCGAGAACAGAGACGTTCGAAAACCAAGGTTTGACTGTACAAATAAATTACGCCCAATCATTTCAACTCAATTCTTCAAGAAATTCCAAGAGAAAAAGTAAAATTGATCTCAATTTAGTTTTTATTTCTTCTCTCCCGTTTTATTTTTTTCATTATTTTGATACCACAAAAACCTCGCATTTGAACAGGGCGGGGATGTAGTCCTTTTAATTCACTGTTTTTTGGGACATGCTTCCCTAGATGGAAAGGCAACCCATGTATGCCAAAAGGTCTGGTTTATGAAGGTGTCCGGACGGAGCCGATGGAGTATTCTGGAGGGAGTGCGGCACAGAGCAGCTTGTTACACTGCTTCGATGAACTTCTGGGAGTTAAACATGAGACCAAAAGTGGTAAGAGAAGCGCCCCATTTTTCTATGGACTGATTTTAGGCCCTCTTTGTGTGTGTGACGACACTTTGATCACGCAGGTTCCTTTCTAACAAACATGAGGAACTACATGTTACCTTCTCACCGACAACTCATCCGGGACATCTCGTTGCAACCCTCGCTGAGGACGTTTGTGCAGCAACATGCCAGCGAGCAGCTAACCGAGGCCTTTCAGGAATGCGTCAGCCATTTGTTGGCTTTGCGCAGCTATCACATCACCGTGGTCACTCGCTTCATCACGATCCCTGCCTCTAAAGCCCGCCAGCGACGGAACCAGAGCAGGGAGGCAGAAGCGGGGGTGATCGGCAAGGCCCCCGTTGCGCTGCAGGAACGGGGCACCGGCGGCACTGATATCATGAGCTTCTTAAAGACTGTGCGGAATCAAACAAGAGACACCCTGCTGCCCGAAACAAGCAAAGCGATGAAGCACAACAGCTGATGCGGTGTCAGCGACGTCTCATGAAACGAGCGGTAAATCACAAGTGATAACTCAGCCCGCGATTTTATATGTCATTTAAAAGATTACTTTTGGCCACGTACTAGCTTATGCGCTTGGCGCGCTTCACGTTTTGTTGTGCCTGTCAACAAGCCTCCGCCGCGTAGGCATGAGTGATATGCATTATTTCGTCCAAACCATAATTCAAAACATTGCTGTGACGCTCATTTCAATTCACCAACTATAACTCCTCTATTTGAACTTGAATCCCAAAATGACATTGTCTTGTCCGGATCCGTGAAGATGGATCCCGGAAAACTTGTACAATAGGTTATTACCGAACCCAAACTTCTTGGGAAGTCATTTACGGATTTAGTTCAAATGAAGTGAAAAACGACCAAAGATGTTTGCAATTTCATTTAAACTCAAAATTATAGCTATATTTTGCCCTATGAGGTAAATAAATTACATTCATTTCCCTTCATGCATGTTCTGTTCCACTTGTCTTATTTGGGGTCATGGGCTAACTGGAAACTCTCCTTTGCGGGAGGGGGCGCAGCCTGCTCGCCAGCCAAAAACGAGGATCAATTTACACTTTTCAATTCCCCAAACCAGTGGGCGGCCTGGTGGTCCAGTGGTTAGCGCGTCGACCTCAAAGTGCAGAGGTTCAATTCCAGCTCTGGCCTTCCTGTGTGGAGTTTGCATGTTCTCCCTGAGCCTGCGTGGGTTTTCTCTGGGTACTCTGGTTTCCAACCACATTCCAAAAACATGCATGGCAGGCTGATTGAACACTCTAAAGTGGCCCTCGGTGTGAGTGTGAGCGCGGATGGTTGTTCGTCTCTGTGTGCCCTGCGATTGGCTAGCAACCAGTTCAGGGTGTCCACCGCCTCCTGCCCAAAGACGGCTGGGATAGGCTCCGGCACCCCCTGCGACCCTTGTGAGGATAAGCGGCTCGGAAAATGAATGAATGAATGAATTCACCTAACTTGCACAATTTGGGAATGTTGGAGGAGCACGATTTATTTATTTATTTTTGGGGGCGTATCACCAAAAAAATTACAGTTCTCTAAATGCCGTCATCACTAAAAAACAGTTTCCACAGTTGGGAAACGCCTCAACAGGCGACTCATTCTTGTTTTAATCACATAGCAATAACGTCTCCATGCTCATCACGTATGGTTATTTATAGACGTGCGGCGATATCAGATATCCCCACGCGAAAATGTCCCACACTAAAATATTCACACCCTCGAAACTTTCCATCTCATGAAATAATCAGCCTTTGTTACCCTCTTCACGCATCTGCACATCTTTGCGGCGGGATCATCGCGTTGAGGCACAATGCGGGGCTGAGATGCATCACTTAGCATAACGGTTACCTCAACACTGCTGTCATCCCTCAGCCCTCACAATACTTCCTGATACTGAGAGTGTGGAAAACACAAAAGGCATGGCGTGGATGGTTTGTGCCATTAGTGGCTCACGCTGTGTAATCTTCACCTTTCCTGGCTCTTGGCCAGCCGTGTTCCATTACGACGACACCCAAGCGAGATGTGGCAATTAGTCGTGACTATTTGGCCATCCCGGCCGGGTGACTGACTTCGCGCGCCATATTGAGAAGTAAAAAAAAAAATTGCAGTAAGTTCAATGGAATAGAAGAAGCTTTTATGAATCCTGCCATGATGATTCCCGTGAGGACTTCCTTGACTTAACCCACCTCTTATACCACCACTATCACATCGCAATTGTGGAGTTAAAAATCAATACTTATCTATTGATACACCAAAAGCTTAAAAAATGTCAATGAACTACAGTGTACTCACAAGAGATGCCGATTCACAAATGCATGTCCATCGCTTCAGGTTTTTTAGCAAGAACAAGTTTTGCCCATGCTGAAGCACATGTAAAATGAATTCCAGCAACTCTAAAATTTGCAACATTTTTTTTCAAACCTAGAAATGAGGAAAACCAAAGTAATTGTTGGAACGTATATATTATTGCAACACATTTTTACAACAAAAAAAGCATCTATGAATGTTTCTCCTTCTCTCCCTCTCTCTCTCTCTCAACATAAACAACAACACAATGACCAACAGAGGGAGACAGAACGGGAAGCCTGGCTGCTCGCAGTTTAGCGCCCTAATATCTTCTATGTGAAAGGAAAATAACACGGAAGAGGGGGTAAAAAACGAAATACTCTAGCCATTCTCCTTGAATGGGAGCATCGTTTGAGCCCTGAGAAAAAATAAAAACCTCAGCGCATGCAGCGTACATTTAAAAGACAACAAATCTCGAGATGTTGAGGGACGATGGAAGTGGGGGCAGTGGGGACTTCAGTCCTGTTGTGAGCTGATTTCATTTGCGTGCAGCATAACAGTGAAATGCCGATGCACCATGTTTGCTTGGGTGCCACTAATGGACTCGTTCTGCTGAGCTCAGAACCAATTTATGTCCTATGACCATTTCTTGTATTCAGGACTTTCGGTGATTTATAGACTAGTAGCATAACTTTAAAATCTATTCTACTGTTGACTGGAAGCCAGTGTTTGATTCTCATCTTTATTGTATAAAATGCCACGTTTGCGAGAGATTTACAGCAACTGTGGATAAGGGCATGACAAATTAATTCCAGTGTTGTGAAATCCTACCGAACTGTGATGAGAACAGGGTGAAAGGATGCTTTCCAACCTGAGAAACGGTCTGTAAAAATGTCCCCGAGGTCAGAGGGGGGGAAAGGTGAGCAGAAACTGACGCAGATACGGAGAGACTCGGACGCCTGTGTTTTCACATGTCGCAGTTATCTGATTAGATCCTTCTTCCACTGCCAAAGCAAATAATCCCTTTCCTTATTGCCTGACTCGGGAGGACTCCCTGACAACCCGACAGTAAACAAAGACCATCTCCAAGGATGTCTTCATTGTGTAGCCGGGGCTGGGCAGCCGCTAACTTTTCACCTCGCCATCACAACAGCGGCTGGTTTCAATGTAGGATATGACACATGCGCAGATGCATGTGCATACTCGCCTCATACACGTCAAGACGTGGAATTGTTTGCTGCAATGATAATTGTGCGAGAATGATTACAAAACACAAGTGTCAAAAGTATTATCATTTGAAAAACAGGAATATTCCTAACTTGAGCAACTTTCCCAGGCATAACAGCTGTCAAGTTGTCTTGAAAATGACTCAAACATCCTTAATCCATTAATTCAAGCAGGCATTTGTTTCTGCTTTTGGAGAGACATTTGCATATCGGTTCCTTGCTGGTTGACCACAAGATATCCTGGGGTCTTATTTCAAAAATGGAATTCATGTTGGTGCTGTTTATTGCATGCCAAGCAAAACTGGCGCATTTACTCACGCTGCGAATGAGCAGCACTGGCAGCATTTCCAGAGTGATTGTATTTGGCTCGCACATCACCGGCACAGCTGGGATTTATGGGCCATGTGTACAGTACAGAAGGTGAGTCTGGGTGTCATCGGGACATCGGCATTTGTCAAGAAGCGCATATCCGTGGGTCCAGGGGTGTATTTAGTCAAGGGCATCTCCATATTCGTGCCCTGACAAAATTTTGATGGATGTTTATCATCAACTAAGAAGTTCTGAGCTCAACAAAAGTGGATCAAGTTCGTTGTTTATATTTTCGGTTTTATTTGAATATTTAAAATAATAGTTTGGCACAAAATGGCACTTTCTGTTCAACATTGGCGTGAAAACACTGATTTGCTATTTTATCAACTCATTTATTTAAACCACCACTGCCATCTAGAGGAGTCAAAAACAACAACAATTGCTTCATGAGGCATGTTTGAAGCTTCATTTTCCCATCACTAATTTATGGCCTCTAACTTTTTTTTTCATCCAAATATTTACTCGAATTGATAATTATATTCTTTTGAAAAACGGTTCCCAGAACTTGCTTGCTGGCAAAGTTTACTTATTGATTCCTCTAAATGAGTGATGAAATCACACGCATTGCAATTGTCGGTTTTGGTTTGACTTTGGTAGTTTTGGTTTAAAAAAATAAATAAATAAAATAAAAAAATGTTGTTTTTTTTGTCCCGCTTTCTTGTCTGTGCTCCACTGGTATAAGGCTGCTTCATTTTCCTCACAACAAGGTGACAACTCTGTTTTGCTAAATTGCTACCCTCTTTCTGAATCAACTCTGCACATGCGCAGTAAGAAGGTGGACTAGTCCTTTGCATATGAAGGGGGAAACCATTTGAAGCGGTCGTGATAGATTGGCCGTTCACGTGTGTGTGATAGTGACTCGCTGATGGTGTAGCGGTAAACTCACCTGACTTGGGTGCGGGCAGCGTGGGATCGGTTGTTTGTCTCTAGATGACTGGCGGCCACTTCAGGGTGTAGTCCGCCTTCCGCCCAAAGTCAGCTGGGACAGGCTCCAGCAACTCCCCGCGACCCTGTTCAGGATAAGCGCTGTTGAAAATGGATGAATGTGTTTCATTGAATTAATCATCATTAATTCACATGAATTAAGACTAAAACAAATAATTGTTTTGAATTAAAAAAATACTCTCTGAACCAAGTTTTTATGAGACGTTTGAGGGACCCTGGAAATCTCAGTGCCCCGGGCAATTACCTGTGTTTGCCTAATGTTAAGCGCTGCCTCCGGACTGATTGTCTTTGGCCGGCATTTCACTTGGAGAGCTGGGAAATATAAGCCATATGTATAGTACAGAAGGCGACTTTGGGCGACATCTGGATTTCAGCATCGGTGTCAAGGACTGCACATCCACGGGACAGGCACATTGTCACAATTCATTCATTCACGTTTCTGATACAGTTTGTGTTCAGTCAACGTTCCGTTTCCTTCATAGAGGTGTCCAACGTAAAGGCCTTTTGTACGAATAAAGTACATTCATCGTTCCAAGGGGGCCGAAATAATCACCGCACTGATTCTCACTCCCTCGCGATTTTTTTTTTTTTTTTTTTTTTGCCGTTGGAGTAAACGGAGTTGAAAAGCAGACAGGACGGTTGACCTCAGGGGTTGCAGTTCCTATGGATATAGCGTTCCCATGAGCACTATAATGGCTTGATCACCTCCAGGTTGGTGTGACTCATCCTTCCCCAACATTTGGACACTTTCCATTGAAGAACCTCGAAACGTGGAGCGTCTTCCACGGTAACCGCATTACAAAGACATTCTCTGTGCCAGCATTTCCTTGCACATCACTTATGCGGTCTGTTAGAGCACATTAAAGGCCTTTTGTGTTGTCATCCTGCAGCAATTTTATCACCCCTCGCCCAAAATCTCGACTGACACTATGTGCCCACATGAAAGACGAGCGAAACCTGTCACGTTCACAGCTTGAAAGGGTTGCCTCTTCCAGGTGTAGGATTACCGTTGCTGCCAGTGTTGATGAACCAGATCAGATGATGTCAGCGACTCCGCGGCTGCATAAATGCTTAAAATCAAATGTAGATAGAGTATCATGTGGAGTTTGCATGCTCCACAGATTCTGTCAGCTCGGCATCTGATGGGACTGTTGCTCCGGGCATTCCTGTGAGCTGCAGGGTGTAGCTGGATACACTGCGAGATTGTTGATAGTTGAAAATAGTTTTCCAAACGTTTTGATGAGTCACTAAGTGACGCTTTTCAAAGGCTGAAAAGAGGACCGAGATTTAATCATACAATGGGAACAGATTGAAAGAAAACATTTTCAGGTGCACCGATTTACAGTTCATTTTGCTTCACGCTTATATGTCAGTATAATTGAACCGCTGATGGATTAATTGTGTGTTCATTTTTGCCACGGCACACTGCAATTTTGGCCGGTGTTAAAAGTTCGGGGACGGCGTGAAAAACAGAATGTCAGCGTTGCATTAACATCACTTGGTAATAAAATAACCTGTGTCGTCTCAGATGCAACACTGATGCGTTGTTGAAATGGGTTGCTGGATTTGACCCTGATTGGTGCCTATTTGAATGGAGATGACGAGTTCGAGTCAAAACAATTTTCTTCAGACCATATGTTTATTATTATTTAAATATATTCTAAAACTTGATGCATAATCCTATTTCAAAATCCATGTGAGGTTGAGGGATTATTTTGATCCACTTGGGATTGCCATCCTCACATTGTACAATCTACAGTCCTGTCGTATCTGTGCTTGCCTGACTGCCTGTTTCCCAATTTGAAGAATGCAGAGTATGGTGTTGTCAACTCGCCATGTACGATCTTTGTAAATTGGAACAGCTGTGTATTTTGTAACCCCCCCCCTCCCCACTGATTTTGAAAAGGCGGGGCCTGTTGAGTGACATGGGAGCTAGCGAATGACGGTGTAGACATGGCTAGCTGTGAAGCGGCTTAAACCATTAGCACATGCGTGTTGAGTGACTTGGAGTCAGCTGTGGCAGACGGCAGATCATGTGGAAAAATGTGCTTGTGTGTTTTTTTTTTAGGGGTGCGGGGGGGGGGTTACTCGTGGTATGCTAAAATAAATTAGCTAACGATGTTTACCCTAACGTCGACATGCGGGTGTGTAACTGAAGTCAGGCAACTGGCAAACTTGGCAAAAGGCACTCTGCACTTCAGTTTCTTTTATTAAGTGTGAAATGATCCCAAACTTAGAACATTCGCTGTCGTCTTTTATGGACTCTTTCCTCCTGGCTCACGTTTATTGCTCTGCAGTAATAGTCTTGTGTGGAAAAAATATCACCGTAAACTCCTTCTATATAACGAATGTAAGTACGATGTAATACGAAGGGACGACTGCGCATATATTTTGAAATAATCCAATTTTATTGATTGTTTTTTTTTCAAGTTTTATTCAGGTAACGTGGTGATGGTGGAGTGGCGCCCTCTGGTGGAGAAGCACCCTCTTTTGGCCTTTTGCCACTGGTTGAGCTCCAAAACGTTCTACGTATGTGGGGCATTTGACCGTATTCTTATTGACCAAAATGCTCTTAAACCTCACACTTGCTCAGCGGTTGTCCAAGAGACGTGAGCGGAGCACACTTTTAAATCTGATTTTGACGGCGGCCAGAAGAATACGTGACATTCAAAGCGCTTTCGTCACAGGATAAGCAGAGGCCTACAAGCGTCACGGCCTTTTGTCTTAAAGGTTAGCACAACTCTGCGCTGCGCGAATGCGACTCACCACTGTTGACGCATGACGAGCACAGCCAGGTGCAAAACACAACTGTGAGCCCCCCCACCCACACACAGAGACACACAGACACACGCATGCAAATGAAAAGACGCACGCCATGCCCAACTGGGTGCACGTGCATGCACATGCACGGACAGGTCCACATTCCCTTCCTAACTGTCAGCGTGTTGACTCCCACTTTCCCCACTTGGCTCTGCTTTCACGTCACACGTGTTTTGTTGCCCTCACTCTCGTAGCGCTGATTGACTTCCTCCTCTCCAGATTTGTCGCTAATGTCACCTTTCCTCACTTGGCGCCCACACGCTCACCTTATCAAGAGTTTCTCATCCGAGTCACAAAATGAGAGCAAGTTCATTTAGTTGAAAAAGTTCATCTTGCATTCAACAATAATTAATTTGCTTGAGAATTTTTTTTTTCATTATCTGAAACCTTCAACACTGTTCATTATATCTTACTTCAGAAATGGTTACATTATATATTTTTTCTGGAACCACACATACTGGACATGGTTTCCAAATTATATTCATGGATGGCCATCAGACCATGCCATCTTTACATGTGGAGTACCACAGGGTTCTATCCTGGGACCTCCATTATTCCTTATTCATATTAATGCCACTTCCACCTTGTTTCTCATAATATTTGCGGATTATACAAATCTATTTTTTGAGCTTTACTGCATACTGTAATAAGCTCTTATCAATTTTCAACATCAATAAATATAGAATCAGCATATTTATTTCCACAGTCCTGATTTAGTCTCCTGCAGTTATCTCAGCCCTTCACAGCTTTTTTTCCCAACTCAACAGAGACGTTCATTAGCTCAATATAAAATATACAAATTGGCTACGTCTCCCGTTGTTCTGCATAGCATGGTGTCAATTTTCCAAAAGATGTAGGGGAACAATATATGGAACAAATATACCCAAATTTCACCTCAACCCCACTAGGTAATTTTGAACCGATGCGTCGGACACGTTTGACAAGTCAACCCCGTTAAACCTCATACACACCTTTTCCGTCACATATATTGTGTAACACACACACACACACACCACTTATTTTAAACTAGGAAAATATTCCTGTTTTCCTCTTGTGTGCCCTCAATCTACCAAGTTTAGTGGCTGTTTTTGTCTGTATTTACTGTAGATGAAGATGTATAATGAGGTGAGACGGAGTTTATAAAACCTATCTGGGTTCTGTGATCTCACCTGCACAATTTCTTCCTCTGTTCTGGTTTTTCTTAGTCTCCAAACTACAGTGCACGATAAGGAAGATGTGAATGAACTCAGGGTAGATTGCATCTTATTTGCTGGAAGATAACTAGAAGATTAAATCAGCATCAGGATGCTTACATTTCAGAGGTGAAACGTACATGCACTCTGGCTTCCGAACAACTTACAATTGCTCGCTGGGATATTTTTATGTCATGCTGTGATTAGCTATGGACACACTGTAGTGTAAGTGGCTGCGATACAGTCAAGTTTACTATTAGGGTGGGAGATAAAGCTCATGAATCCACACAGGCATCTGCTGACTTATGTAAGAAACAAAAAAAAAAAAACAGGGGGGGGGGGGAGGGGGGTTGGGGGGTGGGCTGCCCCGGTCAGGGGGACAAACTGGAGACAGATGGGGTCACGCGGACGGAAGGAGCACTCAGGTGCAACTGACGTGCACTGGATGATCACAACGTAGGAAATGTGCACTCGTTTGGACTGTATTTGGCAGATCGACAATATTTGCAGCATGATTGTTTTGTACCAGTGCTTTTCTCCAAGTATGACAAAGAAGGCCTTTGTTTCCTTAAAAGAATACTTTTGGGGGTGTACACCTGAGACTGGTTGCCAGCCAATCGCAGGGAACTTTCTAGACAGACCAGTGGTTTTCAAACTTGTTAAAAAAAACAAAACAAAAAAAAAAAAAACATGACTCTCCAAGTAACAGCATTATGACAAACATTGAAGGCCTAAGAATTTATCACAAATGAAAAAGGTTTTATTCGTAAAAAGTCGGACTGGGTAATGTTGAAAAGTAATCTCAAAAGTGCTTTGGATATTTTTGGTAGCCTCTGTAAAGTTACGCATACAGAAAATTCACCTAATTCTTCGATTCAAATATACTTGAATAAAAACGTGTACATAAATGTCTGAAACTTGTAAAAGATGAAAATAAATGCAAATGTGTGAAAAAGGCATGGAGACGCTGAGGCACTCCAACACGGAGTTTATTGTCCAACACGTTTCGACTCTAACGGCAAATGGAAAATGTATTGCTCTTCAAAGTGAAATACAACTGAAATGTACTTCGATCGTGAATCCTGTACATTCAAGAACACATTGTTAACAGTGCCTGTCTTAGTCAAGAACACGATTATCTCCTTGTATTGGACCTCGTTTGTTCTCAGGACACACTCTTTTCACAGAGTAGATTGACAGGTCCTTGTACTTGTAGGAACACGTTCAGACCGCTGCCCCTGTTCGAATACTGCCCTTCGCTGGCTACACAACGCGCTTGCTACTCTCCGCTCTCAAGACACTGGCTCCTGAAAAACTGTATTCATTAAGCAAACTATTACAGTTTGTTCTGCCAAAAGTCGGTCCGCCAAAGCCAAAGACAACCACATTTAGATGAAGGACCTTATACTGTGTGCCATGTAATTTTGCAAAATTGAGGAAGGTAATATTATTATTCACAGCGGGCTTCGAGCAAGACACACAAATAACTCGGTGCCAAATGTACTTTTACAGTGTTTTCATAGATAAAATTAGTTTAATAGAACCAAGACATTGTTCATTGCAACCATCAGGAAAGCCAAAAAATATTGTTCCAGATTTCTGTTTCTCAGCCTCCATATGCAGAAGCCTTGGAACTGGGAGCGATCACCGCACAATTATCGTCGGACATACGAAACAACAGTTTTCATCCCGCTTCATGTTATCCATTTTCGAGACCACCTACGCTCTTGTATCCATCCATCCTTTTTCTGATCCGCTTTATCCTCACAAGGGTTGCAGGACGTGCTGGAGCCTATCCCAGACAAACAATCATCCACGCTCACACTCACACCTCGGGACAATTTCAAGTGTTCAATCCATGAATGTTTTTGGAATGTGGGAGGAAACCCGAGCACCCGGAGAAAACCCACCCAGACATGGGGAGAACATGCAAACTCCACACAGGAAGGCCGGAGCCGGAATCAAACCCTGCACTTTAGCAGAGTGAGGCCGGCGTGCGAACCACTGGACTACCGAGCCGCTCTTTGCACATGCCGTGACTCTGTTTCAAACCGGGGTTACTGCAGCCGCAATGTGGGGTACTACACATGTGCGACTGACTGACACCGCACTGCAGAATTTAGGCTTCGCCCCGCATTTCTTCGAGTTTGATCGCATTCGCTCTCACCGCAGCGTCGGAAGACGTTTCGCTTCTCATCTGAGCGGGCTTCATCGGCTCATGCACTCACGTGAAAGCGGAGACGGAATCCCACATATTTATCTTCCATGTTAGGAAGTACGCCGCAACCAATTTGTACCTTTGTGGATTTGGGCCATCAGCACATCATAGGCAACCACCTGTCGGCGATGAAAACATAAACTCACTTTGGTTTGAGCGTTTGAACATTCAACATCCTCAAGGTCACAGCTTGCTGCTGCACAAGATGAAGCAAGGGGACTTTACATTTGGATTCAAACCACATCGTTTTTCAGTCAACCAGGCAACAGCTTTTTCCCCAAATATTTGTTGACTCTTCTGTTGACTGCTTGGACTGATGAACAGATCAATGCTTGTCTTCCAGCATGAACTCATTTTTCCAATGAGGCAAAACATCTAAATCTTAGGCGACAATTTGTCCTTGCGCAGCCACAGTCAACGCGTTTGCCTCAGCTCCAATGTGATGAGTTTTCCCTCGACACACTGTTGCCATGTGCAGAAGATTTCTCGGTACTTTTTGTTTCTTTCTTGGAAGAGAATACGGTGTGTTTTGTGGAGCGTGGATTGTGACAAAATCATCTTTTCTGTTCTATTTGTGAATCTAACCACCCGTGAGCAGATGACATTTATCCATGCACAAATACTGAATGACTTTATGAGTGTGTGTGTGTGTGTGTGTGTGTGTGTGTGCGTGTGTGTGTGTGTGTGTGTGTGTGTGTGTGTGTGTGTGTGTGTGTGTGTGTGTGTGTGTGTGTTTGGATCACTTTAGAATTTTAATTATGTATTCTTTTAATTAAGAAAAGCACGCTGGTATACAGGCTGTTCTATTTTGTTTCAGGTATCGTTCAGACAGACGAATAATCCGACAGCCAGTTGTCGGCGTGGCTCGGCTTTTAAAGGCAGCAGGATAACAGTGATGATACAAGACAGGTGCGGCTCTGGAGGGAACGCCCTCCAATCCCGCCAGACAGGAAGAACAAACGGGACAGGATCGTGGCACAAGCAACGCTGAGACTCGGTTCAATTAGTGGAGCCCAGAGTTCAAGCGATTGTATTTGATTCCAATTTTTGGGGTCAGAAATTGGAATTTGTGAATCGATTGTGAATCGATTTTCAATTAAAAAAATCGATTAACAATTTTTAATTCAAGATCTTTATATTTATCTTTCATACTTACTATCGCAAAGGTTTGCAACACACACACACACGTTCAGCTGCCAATCATATGTGATAACATCTGTGGCAAACATGACAAAAGAAAATGGGTGAAGTATCGGCGTCAAAAGTAAATTGAGGCAGAACTTTATCACTAAATAAGAGTGCTACGGTATGATGTATATTGGATACATCATCATCATAAATCTAAGTCTCTTGTTCTTGGCCCAGCTTTATGGCTGTATATTTTTTTGGGTGATGAAGCAGGTGACAGACTTGGCAAAATTCTGCACGGGCTTTAAGTGCAGAATTAGCTGGTAGTTTATTGCATTGCTGTAAAGTCGGCTGGTCCGCTGCTAGCACTGGCTGCTTTTCAGCGTTTAACTTTAAGCTGCTTGGAGTGATGTTGCGCTCAAAGAGCCAGTAAACACTTGCCGTGTCGTGTACCTCATTCGCAGTACAATCTCAGTCACGTCAAACTCCCTTTACCCTGAGACAACCCCAGAGTGCAGCCACACTGTGGATTTTAGAGATGACAGAGTGGGTTGAATCTCCTGCCGCTTGCTCTATGCTGCTAATACCTGTACACTCCACTGTTCAAGCGCCACGGCTACCTGGCTCGCTTTCTGTACAGGAGCCCAGAGGTTGTGTCACAAACACTGTTTTGCGTGGTGGAGTTGGAAAATGCGGAGGACCCAAATGCAGGGAAGCGGGAAGGCCAGGCGGGGAGTGCAGACGTCTCAAATATTGTGTTTATTTTCCAAAACAAAAGAAAGCCATGCTAGGAATTTACAAGAATATAAAAACTAAATCAGGAAAGTAACCCTTCCACCCTCACCCGCCCCCCTCCTCCGCCACAAAAGGATACAAAATTACAAAGGAAGACCCGGAATAACCATAACAGGAGCTATTCTGTGTATTCAACGGTGTGTTTTCACGGAAAATATGAAATTGTCTCGTCGACAGCAAACTGTTGATTGGTAACGATTGTAATAAACAAAGAAAAACTTCCAATAATGTCCACTACGTTGCATCTATTGTAAAGAAAGAGTTTCTATCACGTATTTTCCCTGATGGATTTGTGAACCATTTGGAAGACCAAACCCTGCGGTGATGCCATGTTGTTTACAGAGAAGCGCTGGAAACAACAACACCACCACCACCATGCACAAGCGTTTTCATCTTTGGGCACATGGCAGAACTTTGTTTTGAAGATACTTCATCAAACCCATTAGGGAGATGAAAATAATCAACTCGAAAATCAAATTTATTGGTAAAATCTTCATGCCGCTTGTGAGTAGACAGGCAAAAACACAGCAGCTGGAGTTATAGCAGCGACTGTTTTCTTCTTGACGTCAGCCAGACATGAATCGCCACTTTCTCTTTGTTTTGCACATCCAAAAAAAAAAATAAAGTCACTCAGTCATCCAGCTACTGGTGCCAATTAGCTTTGAAAAGTGTGGTTAATTCCCTCCCTGGTGTTTAAACAACAAAGGAGAGAAACCTCATAACAAATCACTCGGGCTTCCTACCAAGTTTCCCGACACAGACAAGACACTTCAATGACATGACGGAAAATGCGACTGTTTCTTTGAACGTTGAAATGAAATCCATTCCAACATGCCAGCGCCGTTCTTAGAAAAGGCTTGATTTATGAAGAAAATTAAGAGACCGCAGCCGCACAATGGGTCAAGCTCCGCTGTGGATATCGGGGCAGGATGTTCTGGCTCAGTGTCGTCTTCACCTGCTATACTGTTGCTAAGCAACTTCAAACATATTTAACCTGCAGAAGCTTGAATGAAAAAGTTTTGGAAAAGCTTCCATGTTTTATGACAATTATTCCCTTTGCGTCCGAATTGTCATTTTACAGAAAAGCGGTTGAGGTCGAGTCGGTGCAGGAGCTGGGAGTCCAGCGGTTTTCTCACTGCCAACGTACTATAGGTTGGTTTTGACAAAAAAAAAAAAAAAAACTTTCCATTCATCACTGACATCCCATCTCATGCTCCTCTCACACTCTGGATTATTTTCCATCCCGGTAGGATCCATGAGAACATCAGACAGTTCATGTTTGAGATAATGGTCAGAGCCTGAGGAGCCCGCCTGGGTTGAATACGAACAGTACGAGTGTCAGCATGTTTGAGATGAGAAGACAGGAGCGAAGGAGGTGACGAAATGGATGAAGATGACACAATTGACCAGTTTCAAAACACACTCCCTTCGCAGATCGGATCCCATCAATGTATTATCTCCTTGTGGTGTCTCTTATCTGCCGGGTCTTATCCAAAAGCGTCTTTAAAACTCTACTACTATCACAGATGTTGTTGTGGTTCACTCCACTTCATACTCAGTGACAGTGTGAATGTGAGCGCGATTGGTTGTCTGTCTCTACATGTGTCCGGCGATCGGCTGGCAATCAGTCGTGGGTGCCGGCTGCTATTTGCCCGGGGAAGCCCAAGTAAATGTACCGTATTTTTCGCACTATAAGGCGCACCTAAAAGCATTCCATTTTCTCAAAAGCCGACAGTGCGCTTTATAATCCGATTGCCTTATATATTGATCAGTATTCTGATTTCTTGGACGTCTTTTAAATGTTCTGTAAATGTTGTGAAAGTTCTCTATAAAGAAAGCTGTATTGTATTGTATTGTATTCCCTTTAGCGTAGCTCCACCTTGTGGATCCATAACACAACCAGAGCAACTATTGTGGCTTGTATTCTATGCACATTTTAATGCGGTGCACCCTATATATGAAAGCAGCTTTAAAATAGGCCATTCATTGAAGATGCGCCTTATACTCCGAAGCGCCTTATAGTGCGGAAAATACGGTACATGTCTCTGCTGGAACATTACCAAACTTGTTATTTTGAACAGTGCACGCAAAAACGTTCTAATCTTCATGAATGATTGAGTAACTAAATTGTACAATCGTACAAAAGTACCAGTAATCAATTTTTGCTTCACAATCATAAATAAATAAATAAATACATCAACAGAGAAACAGGCAAGAAATAAATGTGGATGTTTGAGAAGTTGTTGTCAATGAGCATCTGCTTTACTTAAATACGATCACGTGTCAAGGCCCCCCGAGACCTCAGAGAGGAACTGCAAAATAGGACCGTCCTCGTTGATAAGGGACTTACTTGAAGCGCTCTCTCAGTATATGACAAACTTTTTGTTACCGTTCCGCCATTCTTTGACACAAAACCACTGAATGGACTCATTGAACAGGGAGTCATCGAATCGTGTACCATCCAAACGATGGAAGGCTTTTAAACCCCTCCATGGGAAAAGACGACAAGCTGTAGTATCTGCGGCACTGAGGCAGTTGATAGCGTCTCTCTCTCTCTCTCTCTCTCTCTGTCTATCTGTCTCGCTCTCTCGCGGTAGGGAAATGGAGCAGCCTGTGTCCTGCGCCGCTGGTGGGACTGTCTGTCAGCAAGCCACAGCCCAGTCCCATTAGCTGCCAGTTTTCCCACAATCTGGCCTTTATGAGAAGGGCTAATGGCACCGCCAGAATCAGGTAGATCTGAACTGCCCCACAGAGAGAACACAGCCTAATTCATACAGGACGGCCTAAAAATAACTCCCCGAGTGTGAGATGATGCCAAGCAAAGCACTCGGGCTCCCGGACTATCGCAAAGGATGTTGTTGATGTTAAAACGAACAGAAGGTGGAGCGAGATTTCTCCAGTCCACCTCGAGACCGTTTTATAACGGGAGCCGGTTCAAGGGCTCTGGTCTTTACGACGCAACGGTGGCTCCGGAGTGCGCTCCAAGTCCGGGGCGGTGATGTGGAGCTGCAAGGTGTGCTGGAGAGCGTTCAGAGGCCGAAGCGAGGCTGTGAAAGTCGTTTGTGCGACGAGTTTTTTCGGATGTAATGCAAGCCCGGGTCCTGTTTGGATTGGAAATGTATCTGTGACTCAACAAGAGGTTTTGCGCTCATAACCCCGGCGGAAAGCACCATTCCCCTCTGCTTTGTACTGCTTCCACCTCATTCATGTTGAGTCACAAAGCAGTGGATGGGGGAAGGATGTTTCCCCACAAATAACTCATTGTGGTTCTCTTGGAAGCAACGACTGACCAAGATAAAGTAAACGTGCTGTGTTGCTCCCACGTTTTCATCCTGTCAAGCACTGAATGCTGCGCATCTAACCGCAGTCAAATGACCATTTTCTTTTCTTTTTTTTAACCAGCAACATCACCATTAGCTCAACTTCATGGGGCTCTTTAAAAAGAACCACAGCTGCATACAAAGGACCGCACATTGAGTTGAAGAAAAAAAAAAAAGAAGAAATTTAAAACAATAATTTGATAACTTAAAAACAGGCAACAGTCTCATGCTGAGTCGAAAACCAAAGAATAAATATGTGTTTAAGGTTATACCGAAGGCTAGTGCTCGTGAGCTTATTGCTGAAATCAGGCAGAGAAGAAACGGCTGGGAAACCTCTGACTGGTCGCTAGCCGCACCCCCTCCCCCATAAAAAATAAAACAACAACAAATAAACCCATACATGCTCACATTCACACCGATGGACAATTTAGAGTCTTCAATAAAGCTAACGTGCATGTTTTGGGAATGTGAAAAGAATCCGAAAACTCCCGACAGGGCGGTCAGAACCAAGATTCGAACCCAAGAACAGTAAGGAAGGCTTGCTACGTAACGCCGTAACGTCCTACCTGACATGTTCTGCATTGCCAGTGCACAAAGCAATTTATGTTTTCATCACAGATATCGCAGCGTATATCTTAGCGGCTCAAAAGTCTATTACTGAAATGAAGTAAACTTACCACACTAAGTACAAAGTAAGTTTGCGGTGTCACTGATTTCCTTTGTTGTCATGGTGCTCTTTGGCAATGAATCACATTCGGTTGGGAAGCTTACACTTTTAACATGATGCCTCATTTTTAAGGAACACGCATTTGTGGGATGAGCTCGAGAACCGAGCATGTGGGTTGCGCCCAAGAAAAAAAAAAAAAGCCAAAACCTTCCCTGTCGATGCCAAACATTGAATTGCCTGTTCCCATTGACGCTTGTTTTGAGCTGCTGCTCCAACAATCTGCCTGCCAGATTTGACTTATCTTCCCTAACGCCACCTCCAAACCGAAAGCCGAGTTCCACAAACTGGGGGATGTCAGAAACGGGCCATCAAGTGGGCGTCCTGAGACGTTTCCTCACCCTTGGCGGTCAAGGTTTGCGGGACAATATGGCCGACGGCGGTCTTGTTGGCTGCCAGGTGGCAGTTGGATCCGTGTCGGAAAAGACTCGCACTCGCGTGTGATCAAATCCCCCGAGAAGCTTCCGTTTCCGCTTCAGATTTCAATTCCGGTGCAACCTCTGACAATGGTAAACCTTTTGATTTCTTTGGTTTTCGAATACGAACCCTTTCATGCACCCTGTGACCCGATAACATGATCAGTTGCCCACTGTAGTAACCGCTGTCCCTCAAAGGGTGAAAAATACTTTTATTCCTTCGAGAATAAATCCATCCATCTATTGTGTATCGCACTTATTCTTCTAAGGGTTGCGGTGTATCCCCGCTGATTTCTGGCGACAGGCGGGGTACACCCTGGACTAGTTGCCGGCCACATACCGCATCAACAAACAACCGTTGGCACTCACTGTCACGTCTATGGGCAATTTCATATTCAAGTTCAATGCTCCTCATTACCGCGGGAGGAAAATAATAATGGAATAACCAGACAAAAATCTACGCAAGCGCGGAGAGAACGTGAACTTCATACAGAGATGGTCCAACGGATGCGATGTCCGTTATGATCTTTCTCGGCCGATACAACGTTAAGATCATTTCAGAAGACAAAAAAACTGCGCTGTTTTCTCCCGTTTCTTGATATTCATCCTTCTCCGCGCTCGCTGCCTTTGCAACCGTCCACTTGCGCCTTTGTTATCCTTTTATGTGCGAGGGAATCCTCCGCCCTTTAAACGGCCTCGGAGCCACCGGGGACCCTGACTGCTCTGCAGACAAGGCTTGGCTTTTCAGCGTTGAGTCAACAGGCGATACGGCTAATGTTATGTGTACAAAGATTGGGTTTCCGAAAGCACGGAAAATGCTGACGAGTCCCTGAATGACTAAGTGAGGATTGAACTGTTTTCCAAACAGGCGGGAATCGAGTGGAAGGCG
>NW_017805798.1:2444769-2450178 GCF_001891065.2 Hippocampus comes
TCTGACTGGTCGCTAGCCGCACCCCCTCCCCCATAAAAAATAAAACAACAACAAATAAACCCATACATGCTCACATTCACACCGATGGACAATTTAGAGTCTTCAATAAAGCTAACGTGCATGTTTTGGGAATGTGAAAAGAATCCGAAAACTCCCGACAGGGCGGTCAGAACCAAGATTCGAACCCAAGAACAGTGAGGAAGGCTTGCTACGTAACGCTGCAACGTCCTACCTGACTTGTTGTGCATTGCCAGTGCACAAAGCAATTTATGTTTTCATCACAGATATCGCAGCGTATATCTTAGCGGCTCAAAAGTCTATTACTGAAATGAAGTAAACTTACCACACTAAGTACAAAGTAAGTTTGCGGTGTCACTGATTTCCTTTGTTGTCATGGTGCTCTTTGGCAATGAATCACATTCGGTTGGGAAGCTTACACTTTTAACATGATGCCTCATTTTTAAGGAACACGCATTTGTGGGATGAGCTCGAGAACCGAGCATGTGGGTTGCGCCCAAGAAAAAAAAAAAAAGCCAAAACCTTCCCTGTCGATGCCAAACATTGAATTGCCTGTTCCCATTGACGCTTGTTTTGAGCTGCTGCTCCAACAATCTGCCTGCCAGATTTGACTTATCTTCCCTAACGCCACCTCCAAACCGAAAGCCGAGTTCCACAAACTGGGGGATGTCAGAAACGGGCCATCAAGTGGGCGTCCTGAGACGTTTCCTCACCCTTGGCGGTCAAGGTTTGCGGGACAATATGGCCGACGGCGGTCTTGTTGGCTGCCAGGTGGCAGTCGGATCTGTGTCGGAAAAGACTCGCACTCGCGTGTGATCAAATCCCCCTGAGAAGCTTCCGTTTCCGCTTCAGATTTCAATTCCGGTGCAACCTCTGACAATGGTAAACCTTTTGATTTCTATGGTTTTCGAATACGAACCCTTTCATGCACCCTGTGACCCGATAACATGATCAGTTGCCCACTGTAGTAACCGCTGTCCCTCAAAGGGTGAAAAATACTTTTATTCCTTCGAGAATAAATCCATCCATCTATTGTGTATCGCACTTATTCTTCTAAGGGTTGCGGTGTATCCCCGCTGATTTCTGGCGACAGGCGGGGTACACCCTGGACTAGTTGCCGGCCACATACCGCATCAACAAACAACCGTTGGCACTCACTGTCACGTCTATGGGCAATTTCATATTCAAGTTCAATGCTCCTCATTACCGCGGGAGGAAAATAATAATGGAATAACCAGACAAAAATCTACGCAAGCGCGGAGAGAACGTGAACTTCATACAGAGATGGTCCAACGGATGCGATGTCCGTTATGATCTTTCTCGGCCGATACAACGTTAAGATCATTTCAGAAGACAAAAAAACTGCGCTGTTTTCTCCCGTTTCTTGATATTCATCCTTCTCCGCGCTCGCTGCCTTTGCAACCGTCCACTTGCGCCTTTGTTATCCTTTTATGTGCGAGGGAATCCTCCGCCCTTTAAACGGCCTCGGAGCCACCGGGGACCCTGACTGCTCTGCAGACAAGGCTTGGCTTTTCAGCGTTGAGTCAACAGGCGATACGGCTAATGTTATGTGTACAAAGATTGGGTTTCCGAAAGCACGGAAAATGCTGACGAGTCCCTGAATGACTAAGTGAGGATTGAACTGTTTTCCAAACAGGCGGGAATCGAGTGGAAGGCGTCGTCGGTCGGATGGAGGGAGAGGTACGTCGTTTGAAGTGCTCGGTGGTGGATGGACGGCCTCCCGGAGAGGCGGCTCTCGGCAAGGCTTTGTGCGAACGCACGTGTGAACAGGCAGCGTCGAGGAAAAAACACCGGATAAACAAGACGGCTGTGGCGACGGGGAGGAAACGAGGTCAAGTGCGCAGGAAGGTAGCCGACTTCCCGTTCAAGTTGTAAATAATAGCAATTAAAGATTCAGGGTGGCTGAGAGGCCAGAGGGCCGCGACGACGTGTTCACTCATTTATTTAACGGGAACTACAGCAGGAGGGGGGGCATCTGAGGTCATACGATTCAGAATTCAGGACATACGTTGATGCCTCTAATGTCCCTGTAAGAGGACTCACCGTGGGATTTTTTTTTTTTTTTTGGAGGGTTCAACCAAACTGGATCTAGAAACAATTACTGGGTCTCTTTCCTTTACGGTTCATCCACACCAAAGTCATTCAAGCCGGCTTGACACGGTCATGCTGAAACAGGAAAAGGGCCTCCTCAAAATAGTTTCGACATAGTTGTACAATTAAATTGTCCAAAATGTCTTGAAAAGATTAGGAGTCAAGATCCAGGGGCAAGTTTAAAAAAAAAGACAAAAAAAAAAAAACAAAACAAAAAGGAAAATGTGCTCTACGGTGCATTTGTTTGTTAGTGGAAGAGCAGGATTATGCAAAAATCAGCTCGCGCCAAGAAATTCGACAGACTGAAATTCAAGCAGTGGATTTTCTGTTCAGACAAAATATGTCGCCGGTGGCTTCGAAATTACGATGGAGAACCGGATCAGCTGACGATCCGGGCCTGTGCTGTGCCTCTGACTTCCTTTTCAAGTGACGGTGTTTGCGGAAAACATCCGTCATATTCCTTCATACATTTTAACTCATTCGCTGCCGGCTCGTTTCAAAACATATTGCCAAACATTTGACAGCATTTTGACTGCGCTTTCAAAACCCACAAAATAGTGTCAATCGTTCTCCAACAACATCGGAACCAAAACCAAAGAGTAGATTCTTTACTGTTTAAAGAAAAATGTTTGTTTCGAGCTTTTTTTTTCCTGGACTTTAGTTATGAGTAGAACATGTCAAGTCGAACAATAATTTTGTTGTTCACATTGTTTGCTTTTGTGACCCTCTCAAGCAAAATATGAATTTGTTGACGCTTCAAAAAAGGGAACGTCACCGCTATCATCTTCTCCTCGGCCGACGCAGCGAAGCGCAACTTGCATCTGGCGACTTGTTGTTCTGTGTCACCGTAAAAAAAAAAAAAAGTAAAAAACTTTGGTCGTTTTAGCGAAAAAAAAAACTGCTCGTTGTCCTCTCGCCTTCTCCTCTTCTGCGCTTGGTTTTCGTCACCCCTGCGCCAGTAAATCTGTTTCCGTGCATGCGCAGTAAAGAAACGGACGAGTCCATAGCATGAGAAGTGAGCACTCAAAACAGTCATGCGGCGTGACAAGTGGCTGCCATCAAAACAAAAAACATGGAATGAGCACTTTAAATGCTTCTAAAATTCTCAAATTTGACATTTTACCAGAGATGGGAAGTCGGGCTTTGGCCACAGGTGCTTCGAGTCAACTGCCAGGTAAGCGAGCTCGGTCATGTGTGGGTTGAGTGGAAGCAATTGCGGCTCAAGCCAAACTGCGGCTGATTTTCTCGCCGGTAATCTTCTTCCATCAACACGCGTTACCTCCAGTTTTGAAACATAACTCTGATTTGGAATTTGGAGTTTTGGTCTGCCTGGAAAATTGGCGGGTGGGTTTTAACTAAAACTTATCAGCTCATCGGAGGAGGGGGTTCCCCGAGTAAAGGATGGAAACCAGTGAATCCAGGAGAAAAAATGAAGCTGTACCATTTTTACTCTCATTTGAAGGTGTTTTTTTTTCACCACATTTTCTAAACAAAAACATTCCTCAAAAAGGGTATTTGTCCGCACGCAAATAAGCTCCATTTCTCCCGAAGGCTTCACCCGATTTTCAAAATTCGTCGTACTACGTCGTACTCATTGTGGAAGTGGCTTCTCCAACCGGCCTTTGAATTGAGATCTTTTTATTTTGGGGGAAATGCAGTCACGTTGCTCGATTAGCTTTTTGATGTGCCGCGAAGCAGACGCTTGATAGGGATGTTTGGGAGCTCCTGGAAATCTGCGGCCCTCCGGCAATCGCCTGAGCTTGTCTCAAGGTAAGTCTTAGGGCGTAACAGAAAGAGCACAAAGAACCTGCAGATAGCCTCAAAGAGGTGAATTTTTCAGCTAATAGTTTTGGTTATATTCAATAGGGTGGAAAAATAAATCAGGAGTAGCCGCGAATCTGCGGGTTTTCCTGTGTTCCATTCGTGTCGTGGTAACAATGTCACTCTTTTGAGTGACGGACTGGACTTCTCCGAAATGTCATTTCTGCTGGCTCAGACCCCCAAGTTTGCGATGACTGGGCCTTCCTCCACTGTTTCTTTTTCAACACCCATCTTTAGTTTTGATCTTAATCCGTTCCAGAGTGCACAAATGAAGTGCATACGACCCAGGACAATGAATAACAGCGGGCCTGAAATTCTGAAGAATCTCTGATGCTTTCCATGAAGGTTAACTTTAAAAACCTCTGGCGCATAGCGATGGGGGGAACAGAAAATGATTACCAGACTTTTGCACCCAATTAAAGGTATTAAAACTGAGAAAGAAAATAAAGCATAAAAATATTTACTGGGATCGGTAATTACTCTGCAATGTAGACTTTGTTTGTCAGCCAGATCGCGACTTTATTGTCATGAGCTTCTTTTGTTCGCTCCGATGCAGACGTTGATGTGGAATTCGAATATGGAAAAAAAAAAAAAAAAAAAAAGGCGAGGGGGTTGGGGGGTGTCATACGATGGGACGCGAGAGATGCAAACGGAGAAAAACGATGTGACTCAGCTCACACGTGCTTGGCACAATGGCAGCTGTGTGCCTGCTCGCAGGTGGCCCTTTAAAGTTTACAAACATGCGCCGCAAAGCTGCCGCCGTCGAGTGACTTTGCCCTGAGTCATCTTCGCCTCGCACACAGGCCCGTGCATGTGCACCTGCGCCGGCGCACATGCAAAACGCTGGCGCAGTACGCCGTTTCACCTGGATGACCGAAAGGCGCCGTGTCGTCAGTCACATCGATGCATTTCTCAACTGCCGTACGAGCTCGTCCGTCGCTTTCTATCCGCAGAAGGATACTGGTGAGGCTGAGACGATAACCAGAGAACCAGAAGCAGAAAATGATCCAGATATTGCTGAGTGTGACATAAGAAAGAGTCCAGCTCCTCTGTAAAATGTGCAAAAAAGAAAAAAAATGACCTCCAACTAATCATTGCAACCAACAAATGCCAAGTTGAATGGACAATTACTTAAACAGTACATACTGTTCCCATGCTGGCAACAGACGTACAGTCCACTCATTCGTTCCAGCAAGACCTCGTCTCATTCTGCGAGCAGCTTCCCGTTCCCTCTCCGATTGTGCATCCGTTGGGGGTTTTATTAACGTGGGGTATTCGAGAAATTTGTCTGTACGGTCGTTGACGGTTTTAGGATGATGACAATGTGAACCATATACCTCCATCCACCCATCCATCCATTTTTTTGATCCGCTTTATCCTCACAAAGGTAGCGGGGGTCCTGGAGCCTATCCCAGCCGTCTTTGGGCAGTAGGCGGGGGACACCCTGAACCGGTTGCC
>NW_017805798.1:2452378-2474916 GCF_001891065.2 Hippocampus comes
TACACACACACACACACACACACACACACACACACACACACACACACACACTTATCCCGCCTCATGCCCAAAGTTAGCTCCCGCCCCTCCGTGACCCGAATGAGGACAAAGCGCCGTGAGAAAAAAGGAATGCTGGATTAAGGGGTTGGCATCAGGACCAGAGTGTTCCAGGTATTCCAAATATTACAAGCGGGAGGTCATTGAGCTTGGAAGGAACTTACAAGCCGGGAGCTGTTCTTGCCAGAGAAGGGCACGTCGATGAAAACAAAATGCGTCCTATTTGGCCAAACGGGCTTGGTTATCATCCCAGACGGAGCGATGCTTCCCAGGACTTGAGCTGTTTACAAGCTCATGAATTTCTCAATGGAAAATATTCACCTCCAACAAAGTCACCACCAGTGTGGCTGGATGTCTAACAGAGCATGCACACACATACCTCGAATTTTCCACATAAAAGCTGTGTCTCTAAGCAGTGAAGTTCCCTGAGCGCTAAACCCGTGATGCCCGTAACACATTGTGATTGTTTCGAATCTTCAAAAAAAAATAGATATATATCATCAGAAGGCTTTTTTAGATGTCCCTCCGCTCCCTCGGTGTAGGACTCGGGCGGCGGGAAACTCAGCAGGCCCGGTGGGTCCCTCATAACCATGTTGCGCAATTCACATGAGTGTTGGCGGGCTACTCGTCGCTTTCTTCATCGATGCACAAGCCGGTGTGGCATGTGTCAGCCGACTTTGCGAGGCCATAAATGGCACAGGCGTCAACCGACTGGATTATCATGTGGAATGCTAAAATGCCAGCTGCACAAGTGAAGGTGCACAAAGATTGTAAAACGCTTGAAAAAATGCTTTTCATACCTTATGTTTCTGATCGAAGAAATGTTCAGTTTGTCTGAAATTGCCTCACTGAAAACGTTTCCAGACACTAAAATGCTGCTATGCACAATGTGAATTTAAGAAATAAAAACCGCTGCTCCTCAAAATGACTAAATTACTGCTCAGGGAGGAAAAGTGATTTCGAAACTTCCATCCATCCATTTTTTTTATCATCTGAACCGCTTCATCCTGGAGTCTATGCCAGTTGACTTCGGGCATTAGACATGCAAGCAATTAAATTCATCGTTATTACAATAAACAATATTATTCATACACTTTAAAAGTTTGGCGTCCGTTCAAATGAAGACAAATGAAGCTTGAATTTTGACTTGCAGCCATTTAAACGTTCACGAGGACAATTTAAAATTCGACCAGGTGGAGTGTCGACATAAATCTGGGAGTCATAAATCAGTTTACAACAATGTCGCGGTCAATCCAGGAATTTATTCGTTCATGTTTCATTAGAAAATGACCGTAAACATGCAGACTGCACTCCTTTTTTTTTTTCCATGTAATGTTTTTTTCCCCTCTAAATTGCAGCTATTGCAATTTGAAAATCACATCCTCCTACTTGCAGTGTCGATTTGAATTTGTTGAATTGTTCGGTCCAAAATGTTCAAACCGCGTCGCATTTCACCAAGAGCTGTTTCAAATATTTGGGTTGGATTTCGCTGGAAGGGAGGGTTGAAATATTCAAAGCTCTCCCCAGTGTGACGCAGCGTTTTTGACTACTGAAGGATGTGAGGTTAGCAAGCAGGCGCTTTTTTTGCCTTTTTTTTTTCTGTGCCAGTTGATGTGTCATAAGCAAGCAGCGCTTTCAAGAGCTCCCCAGCTGGGCAGCTGAAAATGAAAATGTCTCGTCGAGGGAAGCGAGCGTGGATTTGCCAGGAATGTTCACACAAGAAAGGTTACGAGGACCCCTCTTGTTTCCGCTCCCCATCCCACTCACGGCGAGCGTTCGATGTGGTTTCGCATTGTGACGGTTCCACAAAAGGCAGTCGACCAAAAGTGCCATTTATTTATTTCACCAGCCATGTGGGGTGTTTTTGTGTGTATATATGTGTGTGTGTGGGGGGAGGGGGGGATTACCACACACTATACTCTAGGCTAATGAATGTGGAGAGGCAGTCATAAACTGGAGGGAAACTTTCCAAAATATGTCCTCTAATGTGATTTAAAGATCATTTAAAGATGTGCCAAAGCCTGATGACGCCCATGTGCTTCATATATTCTGTCTGACTGCAACATGATCAATCTCGAAACAGTGCAGGTGACTGATCATGACTGGGAGGGATTTATTTCCTTGTTGAAATGCACTTGGGACCTCAGATGAGTGGACAAAGTACTAAGTGATCGAACAGATCTCTGGTAGATAGACTGCACAGTACAAAATACCTTTTTTGGGGGGGTCCCAGGACGTACTTTTAAGAAATAAGAATTGTTGCAAACACATTCTTTTCATCTTGGTTGACCTTCATTCAATTAGGTGGACCATAGTTTCTCAAACTTTTTACACCGAGGACCACTTTTCAATTATCAGTTTTAAAATACAGCAGCATAGTAGGCCCAAATGTTCTTCAAAAATGAGACATTCTTTATATGTCTATTGAGTTAAAATGTATGACACGTAACATGAAAATTGCACTTTAACCCTTTCAGCGGTTACGAGAGTGGACAGCTCTTCCTGCTGCAAAGCATGGCAGCGATCCACTTGAACAAAACCTACTCAAATGTATTGTCACTTATTACTTTCTAAAAACATATCCAAGCAGGCAACAATTACACAGAACCAGGAACTAGGCGGAGTTTTTCACTTCTCAGAGATTTTGAGTGTTTAAGAGCGCTAAGTTCCAATGTTATTTTCACCACTTTAAATGAGCTATTATTGCATGAAAATAACTGACAAAGTGGTTGCACACCAACAGTATCGCTTTGTGTAGGATGGAGTTACCATGACAGTTTTTGACCTTAATATGGGCATTCCAAAATCAGTTAGTTAGAAAACAAGACCCCTCAAAAATCGTATTGCCGTTACGTTTCAGACCACCCCGCGATAAGTCAAGTCTGCCATATAGAAATACGACAGAGGGGGATTTATTGCACATCAACAACTATGCCAAAAGATTTGCATTTTGAAATGGACCTACAGCTGTAGGCGTAAAAAGCAGGATTACAAAACATGACGTTCAATAATTTTCGACAAAAGCTAGGCTATACATCCTGTTGTGTTTGGCTTTCAAATGTACAGTCTCAAATGAGATCGTGTGCTGCCATCAACTGGTCAACAGCACAATTACACCTAAAGTAAACGAGAGTTTGAAGAAAATAGTTATTAAATATACAAAAAAATAAAAATAAAAATCCCCCACACCAAGCCCCCAAAATGGTGAAATAGTAGGACTGCAAACTTAGAACTTGTAACAGAGCTTAGTGTATTAAGAGCAGTTGGTTTACCGCTTTATTTACTGTAGGATTCATGCAGAACCAAGTTGCATTGTGTGTGTCATAACCTGTCTGAGCACACTGATTCATCACATTCATAAATGGTTCCGGTGACAAGTGATGAAAGCAAAAATAACCTTGCCTTTGCTCCATCTCCTATTTGTGTGCTAATTTAATATCCTGTGAACAAGAGGAAGAGTACCGTGACCCCCGGCCCAGCCGTGTTTGTACTCCTCCTGCTCGCACACTTTTATTAAGTTCTTGATAGATTGGTGGAAAATGCTCAGCAACTTTGATATCTTCGCATGTCACATTGACAGCCGTGCGGAGGATATTTGTGCAAAGGCCGGAAGCAACTATTTGATGTGAGCCTATTAGCTGACCAGTCTTTCATTTGGCCACTTATAAGAGGGAAAAACAGAATTGCAAAATATATGTTCCTACCTGGTTTCAACAGTAAACATCTCACAGAAGATTGCTACTAGATACCGATTTCTTGTTCTTGTTCTTGTTGTTCTTCTACTTCTTCTTCTTCTTCTTCTTCTTCTTCTTCTACTTCCATTTCTTCTTCTACTTCTACTTCTTCTTCTCCTACTACTACCACCACTAATACTACTACTACAACTTCTTCTTCTTCCTCTTCTTCTTCTTCTTCTATTTCTTCTTCTACTTCTTCTACTACTACTTCTTCTTCTTCTTCTTCTTTTTGTTCTACTACTACTTCTTCTTCTTTTTCTTCTATTTCTCCTTCTTCTTCTTCTTCTTCTTCTTTATTAACTAAGGCCTAAATAATTTCCATATTAAGTACCCCAACACCACCACATCAATCGAATAACCGTGGTGCTACTCCTTCTGGTGGACCTGGAGGCACAATAAAATAGTGAAATACTGTTCATTGAGGCATTATGATGAATCCACTTAAATTTGAGGCAGTCAAATTATGCAGCGACCAGTCGTACTTCGGCAGGGGAATGGAATTTAAAATAACGCTTCATTAATGTTTCAATTGCTCTCTCACCTCATCAGTGTGGCAATAATACGTGTTGTTCTATGCCGAGGAGAAAACCTATGAGTGTCAGAAGTGCCCGTCTATAGGTTACACCGTTATGAGTGTGAGAAGTGCCCGTCTATAGGTTACACCGTTTGTGTGTCACCGCATCATGGATGCTAGTCATGTTAGCAGGAAGCTAGCAGCCTGAAAAGCTAAGCTACGCAGTTGTTTTAAATACACTTTGTTTTGTGTTCAGCTTGACTGTAAACTTGAGCTGGGAGTGGCATTAAACAACTTGACACCTTTTAATTTTTTTTAATGAAGTGTTCACTATTTGCCAAAGTGCTGCTCATTGAGTGCCTGATTAGCAGATAAAAAATATCATTTTGAGCCATTATCCTGTCGTGTGGCGTCTGTCAATCTTTGCAAAAACAGTTGCGGCGGGCAATTGTAAAGCTGTTCAGTATGTACGATCGCAAATGTAGTCAGATGAGCTAGCAGTTAGCAAAGCTTCTTTGATTTCTTTTCCGACAACTGTTCTTTTTCTTTGCATTTTCCGGCAGTCTGGATACGATGTGGTTTAATGCTGCCTCTCGCAGGTCAGTCTTGGTACTACGACGGACATTACTATGTGTGTGCTGTGCAGGACAAGAACGCACTTGCCAATTATTATTATTGCGCATCATCTTTGGTGACTCTCACATTTTCAAATCAGTTAAGATCGCTATGTGTGTGTATCCTGCTTTACCAACAGGGGCAGGTCTTATTGAAAGCTCATTTGGCCTGCCAATGGGTGAATGCTCATGTTGATTCATCCCTGCACTGAGAATTTTTTTTTTAATATTATTCATATAACCATGTGCACTTTGTCAAAATAAAGTGAATGGTGAAGGCTGCATGCTGAGGGTGAATGGAATGATGTGCGGTTGAAAAAAAAAACACAAGTTACAGCAGCAAGCAGTGAATTGGTGATGCACAGGAATCTATGCAGAAGGTCATTTCGAATGAGAAGAGCATAATAAAAAAGTGAGTGAAAAGTGTTGACTGAAACTAACAGATGTTGCATTGCTTTCCTTTTCCACACAATAACATCTTTATCTTGGACTGTGAATTAAGATTATGTAACGCAGACTGAAGAGGTTGACAAGTGGACTGAGGAGAAAGTGGTGGGCTGGTTATGTGAAAGCACAGCCAGGCTGCTACTGTTCAATATGATATCCTGAATGTAACCACCAACAGAACTGAACACACAAGATAGGTGACATCAGCGGATGACAATCATATCATGACAAAAAAAAAAGAAAGAAAAAGCATCAAGCAGCATCATGTGTTGAACTACTTTGTAACAAAACTGTATTCAGAACAGCGCTGGATTCCTGTCATATCAGTGAGCCTTTTTTTTTTGTTTCCAAAACCCGATCAAATGAATACATGTGTGCCAATCATACTCACTATAATGTTTCCTTGGCAACTTGGGGAGAGAGAGAGAGAGAGAGAGAAAGCAGAGAAATCCGCAGCATCGCTTCACAGAAAAAGGACAGGGAGAGGTGGCAGCAACACAATTAAAGTCAAATTTAGGAGCCCAGAGCATACTCGTCAAAATACAAAGTAAAAGAGATGAATTTTTTAATGACTAAATTAACTGCAAGCAGACGATGTACAAGTATATGCAATGAGATAAAGAAGAGCGCTTGCTGACAGGGTGGACATTTTTGGCTAACGTTAGCATTTCGGAAGCACATAGTGGACTTGCACCAACCTGGCCGGTTGATTCAGTGAGCAAGCTGATTGCGTGCTGTTGAACAACATACTTTGAAATTCAGATTTTTTTTTTTGTTTTGTTTTTTTTTTACAATAATAATGTATATTTCATCATGACAGAGTGGACATCAACTAAGCGACCCAATTTGCCGAGTTCCCTGATATGCTACATTCTGCCTGAGGGCCTGACCTGCCACATGGCGTATCAGCTTTCTGGCCGCTCCCATGAGAGGCTTGACAGCGAGGCGACGGACTGCCAGGATCCCGCAGAGTGTCCAGAGAGCTCCCGCGTCCAGGCACGATTCCAGCACCCAGCAAGAACACCAGCCCATCATCTGATCCACGGGGCCTTCTCACCGATGCATTTTCACTGCCATCGTGTTTTCATTAGGCTCGATTATCTCGGCCATTTGCCTTCAACTCCTCATGTTGAGGATGTGGACTTTTTTTCCTTTTTTTTTTAAAATCAGGATGTTCAAAGCTCCTGTCGTGAATGTAAAACCACAATGCTTCTCTTCAGATCTGATCAGTAAAACGGTGCAGAGCGTGTGAGATATTTTTACGAGTTTACACATGCAGGCACATTGAAACTTTGATGGAGCTTCAAAGAAACAAACCTGATCATGTAATATAATTTTTTTTCCCCTTTTGTTCAATTTCAGCTTGTGTTGTAACAAAAGGACACATCATGTTTGGGATTCGTAGTTGGAACATTCGATAGAGACGATGAAAACTCATTTGAATTGAAAAACTGGCGAGTGCATCGACTCACACCGAATGGAATCGATTAGTTCCACTTTAAAATGAACGCCATGCATCCAGATATGTATGAAATCATATATATATATATATATATATATATATATATATATCGCAAATGGAGTGCACTTACAACTTAACTTTCCGTGTATATGATTTCAAGAAGACTTCCTTGTGTATATGATTACTTCCTCAAAACAATGCGAATATTTTCACCCCAGCCCAGTTTGAATATAATCTAGCAGCAACATTTTGGGGGAGTTTATGCAACTCAATTGAATGGAGAAGTTAGGCGATAATAAAAGAAAAAAAATTCTGCAAAAATCCCTGCTGAGCAATGATATTGAGGCACAAAATTCCACTTGAGCTAGAAAATAGTGCTTGGACGTTATTTAAACGCTCAAGTTGTAATTCCTTTGAATTCTATTTGCGCACTGTGGCGTGATGTTGCAATATGCAACAGCAGCCAGTTTGGTCATCATATAATACGCACAATTTACTTTGTACAATTTCCCACTAAATTCTTGTGGGCAAACACTGCACCATGACAAAGCATCTCAGCATAGGAAGTTACAAGGAATCCTAGCCAAGTTGCCCCCCCACCCCCGCCCCTCCCATTTTTTTTGTTTTATGGGAGAGCCTTGAGAAGGACCCTGCAAGTTTAAAGCTACCTGTCGGCATCAACGCAACATGTCACAAAGAACAGGAAACCGAGAGCCGCTGCTCTCCTCACGCAAGATGGATGGCTGCGACCCAATAGGGGCTGCACATCTTCTGGGGGGCGTCCAGAATATGAGGACTAGCGCTGTGCAGCTTCTATCATTCAAGCGGGAACGGTATTAGCATGCAAATTGAACCGCCACTGCCTTTGACAATATCCAAGTGTGGTCTTATCACACAGCCTGGTGAAATATTGTACAGCTCGATGAGTACAGTACATGCCTGTGAGACACTCTTAGTCATTCCAGTCCGTTCCGATGTGCTGCCGGTGACTCTTTGAAATGGATTTAGGTAAAAGTGACACACACTGACACAGCACAACTTCCCAGGTTTGAATGAATGGATGCCAATGTGAAACGTGTTAGTCATTTGGTGATTAAAAGTGCATATTTCTCAATGCCTGGTCCCACAAGTCCCCAACTTAAACATGCTGCATAATCGCCTCCTTGTCGAATGGAAATACTGGGAAAAAAAAAAAAAAAACAACCCCAAAGTCATCCACAAAATCAAAGCCTTCTGTTCGCTTCCTAATGACATCACATCGATGGATAGTTTGAATGAAACTAGCGTGCATGTCTACGGAATGCAGCAGCAAGACGCAGTCCCTGCAGCAAATCTATGCCAGCACAGGGAAAATATGCCAACTCCATCAAGGAAAGCCAGAGATGAGATTGTCAATGCAGATTGGCTGTTGCCGCCAGCAATGGACAGACAACGGCTTGGCCTGAAATAATGACGGAGGGATGACTGACGGATTGACGTGCCCACCTACGACTACAAATATTGTGCTTTGTGACTTTTTTCTTTCACCCACGTTTGTTCGCAGTTCAACAGTTCTTTTCTTCTCAGTGAGCCATTCGAGTAACTGACATTACAACAAATACTTAGTGGTACAAGAGCTCCCTCTAGTGGTAATCCTAAAAATCACTAACTACAGTTCAGTTGTATTTAACTTTTATGTTACATGTATTTGATTGACTATACTGTATTTATTTAGGTACAATTTAGCTTTTATGTGCAGACCAATTGCATTGAATTGTTTTTTTGGTTTTTTTAATGAAGAAATGTCAGGATTAAGGGATTTTGTGGTGGTGATCGGGGCAAAAAAATGGAGAAGCCAAGTGCAGGGCAGCAAGGAGGCAACACATGAGTGCAAGAGTCTCTAAAATTATTGGTTCACACACAAAAAAGGTAAACAAGGCGTGTCCCCCCCCAAAAAAATCTAGATTCAAACTAACCAAAAAAAAAAAAATCAGCATGAAAGATTATGTGACCATGAACTGTGTGGCTAACAGTAATGTTCACTGCATATTTTAGGAATAAAATCTCTGTCTCTCTATTTCATGGTTGATCATAATGGTGGTACTCAGAGAGCGAATGACCGTATTTTTTATTTTATTTTTTTTAAAGTGGTACTTCATTTCAAATTTTTGAGAGCCACTACAATCGCAAAGGCAAAGATGAATTCTCCCTCATGCAACCTGTGAAGTGAAACCTAGCGCCGCATCATTTGGTTTCTGCATTTGAAATCACAGGCGGCATGCCTGAAGTCATGTTTGACAACACCCCTCCCCAAACGACAACAAAAACATATATTAAGGACGTTGAGATGCGAGTGATTGAGAGCACTTGCCCGTGTGAACGGATGTGGGCACCCCTCCAAAATGTATTCCTGAGATGCCTGTTCTGGAGACACAACCAGATGGGTCTGAACTACAACCAGATGGCTGGCTGAAGGTAACATAGGCTAGGTAGAGCAAGCTTACACATTATCACCCCCCCTCCCCCCACACACACACACACACACATGGATGCATACACTGTACCGTATCTCTGGAATCTTCACAACGGTGTGCATGCTTGTGTTCAGATACAAATGTGAGCATGTGACAGCATGGGGGGGGGGGATAATATGAAGATGTAGATGAGACTAACAAAGTGATTTGCCTTTGACAGTACAATGTATACCGTGGTATACGAAGTGATTATTAGTTGTGTTTTAAATCATTCGAATGTTAACATCCCACGCCAGCTCTGTAGAACACTCTCTAATAGTGCTACAAAGCCAATTTTAAAAGAAAGTAAAGGAGCCACTTCCATTGGCCACAAAGCTGTGTTCGCGCCCACAACGGCGCAAATCACCCGTTTTCTAACTGTGCCAAGTTGTGCGCGTGTTGTGAAAATAACAACACTTAGTGTAGCCCACCCCGGCTCCAGCCGTCCCGTGTGAAATTTGCATGTTAGACCCGTGCTTGTGTGGGTTTTTGTCCGGGTGCTCCGGTTTCCTCCCACATTCCAAAAACATGCATGGCAGGTTAATGAAGCACTCTAAATTGTCCCTAGGTGTGATTGTGGCTGTGAATGGTTGTTTGTCTATATGTGCCCTGCGATTGGCTGGTGACCAGTTCAGGGTGAACTCCGCCTACCATCCGGAGACAGCTGGGAGGGTCTCCAGCGCGTCCGCGACCTTCATGAGGATATATAAATGGATGGATGGATGGATGGATAAAGTCATGATCGAGTATTTTTCTGAGGTACACGCAATCATATAATGTGCACCTCGATGGTCAAAGGAAACTAATTGGAGCCGAAAATATAGCCAAACGTTGTAGCGCAAAGGGAAGCCGTTGTCATTAACCTGAGCACCAAGTGAGAGAAACAACTATCGATAGACAAAGTTCAGCTTCACCAAATTATTCTCTTGATTTTTTTATTTATTTTTTTTTAATTCCCTTTTCAAAGTCATGCTTTAACACATTGGCAGCCATGACAGTGTTTTATGTCAGGTTGAGGAATGAGCATGTCGACGTGTTACGTTTGGACATCTGCTCAGTTTTGCTTGAAGACAAAAACCATACATTCATTTTATCACGCACACTTGCACACAAACACACACACACTCGCACAAAAGTGAAATGAGCTGCTGTGACTATTAATGTGTGGCAAATGCCGCCGTGTTTACTGGCAAAACAAGCAGGGTTTCTTCTATATGGTCCATACCCGGCGTCATAAACCTTTTTGAAAGCCAGAGCGACTTCTTGGGTACTGATTCATGTGAATGTGGTGTCAGCATGATACAAACTTCTGAAAAATAACAATCACGGTGCTTCTCAATGCCGAGCGCAAACTCGATGACAAACTCGCAGCTAGACTGGTGCGGTCGATGATCCCAAAAGTGGAAACAAGGTTCTCAGTCCCCTCGCAAAGTGATGCAACACAGCGTTACTTCATTAGTTGTTGTTGCAAGCGTCGAATTACAAATCATATGCGGTTTTCATTCCGAAAACCTCATTATTCTGTTTTTCCACATGGAGGATTTTGCAAGCTCATTGCCTTTGCTTTTTATTGACCTATCAAAGCCCCAATTTTTTTGGACTCAAGATAAAATAGTAGTGTGGAATGGTAAGTAAAATAAGTCAATTAGATTTCTAAAACTGGAACATCTGCAAGTGAAATAAGAAGAAATTAAAAATTTAGAATGCCCCAAGGGTAAAAGTGAGGTAAGCTTTCGCTTGTTCTGCATATTATTCCAGGTTGCAGGTGCACTGTCATAAAAGCGGGATTTTCCACCCTGAGTAAGAACAGCCGGCGGCATCAATGTGATCCAGGCATTTTCGGCGGGTTCAACAAAGGCGACGTTAAACGTCGGCAGCCAGCCGACGTCGGGACGTAAGGAAAACAAGGCAGACTTGGTCAATAAATGAAAGGTCCGCATTTACGGCACCTATCGGCAAGAACGTTCCAGCTCTCTGTGAAGTGACTTCTATCGTGCTCATAAACGGGCGCACTAAAGTCCTACAACAGAAAAACAGAATCCAAATCAGTTATGTGCAGATGTTAGTCAAAGTTGATAAACGTGAGGGGGGGGAAAAAAAAGTGTTTTTTTAATCCGTCAACCCACATTGCGGCAAGCTTCAGTTTCTGCAATCGGCGGCGCGCGTTCGGTTCAAAGCGAGGAAACAATGGATGAGCTTGATTTTCAATGCAAATAACGGAGCCTAATTCTCTATTCATATTTTAGATTTGAGTCTATTTGACACAAAGACTTTGAGGGACAGCGCTTACCACAGTGGACGGCTTATTATGCAATCAGGTTACAAGGTGCATGTAAGGATTAGAAGCCATAAATCAACAGTTCCTCACCAGCTACCCAGTACTCAAGTCGTCTTTTTCACTACGACACGGCGGAATAGTGGTCGGCACGGTTGAGAGATTCCAGGTTTGAATCTCAGCTCAGTGTGGAGCACATGTGTCAAACTCAAGGCCCGGGTGCCAGATCTGGCCGTCCAGGTCATTTTCTGTGGCCCGTGAAAGCAAATCATGTGTGTCAACGTGCTTAAATCTATATCGAAATGTCAAATTGTCACGTAGTAGCTTGTAACAAGCTATTTTAATCGATTTGACCAATTTCAAAACTAGTAATCAATTAATTTGTCGTGTCGAAGCAATAATTTTGTGGTTTCACTGTCATAACGGCCTATTATTATTGCTTTAAAAGGACTCGCGGGACGACAACTCGGTGTCGGGTCATTGTCGTTGTTTCTTTGATGCTGTCATTCATGCTTGTTCCTGTCATGTTTTTGGTCATGTTTCTGTTATTGAGAGTTTTTAGCTTCTGCCATGGTTTTTGTTTGCTACTTTGGATTTGTTTTGTTCTTAGGACTTTGTTTTGGATTTAGTTTTCTGTGTTTTATCAATACACTTCTTCAAGTACACCCTGCTCCTCCCTCCTTCCTGCTTTTTGGGGTCCACCACCACCTCGCAAACGTGACAGTATCAGCCTCAGCCTCAAAGAAGTGAATATTACTTATAATATACTGTGCAATCACATACTAAGAGTTTTTACTCAGTTCAAGTTTAAAAATTAAAGTACAATATTTGCTTTCGCTGCTTGTTACTTCTTGAAGAAAGTGTTGTTTTTGGTTTATACATTTTTGCACTTTATTTTATTGTATTTCAATCCAATTATCAGCTCAGTGTGGAGCACATGTGTCAAACTCAAGGCCCGGGTGCCAGATCTGGCCGGCCAGGTCATTTTCTGTGGCCCGTGAAAGCAAATCATGTGTGTCAACGTGCTAAAATCTATATCGAAATGTCAAATTGTCACGTAGTACCTTGTAACAAGCTATTTTAATTGATTTGACTAATTTAAAAACTAGTAATCTATTAATTTGTTGTGTCTAAGTAATAATTTTGTTGTTTCACTGTCATAACGGCCGATTATTATTGCTTTAAAAGGACTCGCGGCACGACAACTCGGTGTTGGGTCATTGTCGTTGTTTCTTTGATGCTGTCATTCATGCTTGTTCCTGTCATGTTTTCGGTCATGTTTCTGTTATTGAGAGTTTTTAGCTTCTGCCACGGTTTTTGTTTGCTACTTTGGATTTGTTTTGTTCTTAGGACTTTGTTTTGGATTTAGTTTTCTGTGTTTTATCAATATACTTCTTCAAGTACACCCTGCTCCTCCCTCCTGCCTGCTTTTTGGGGTCCACCACCACCTTGCAACGTGACAACAAGGGTCGCGGAAGGTGTGGGAGCCTATCGCAGCCGTCTTCGGGCAGTAGGAGGGGGACACCCTGAACCGGTTGGCAGCGAATCACAGGCCACACGGAGACGAACAACCATCCACGCTCACACTCACACCTTGGGACAATGCTCAATGCTCAATCAGCCTGCCGTGCATGTTTTTGGAATGTGGGACGAAACCGGAGTACCCGGAGAAAACCCACGCGTCTCCGGCGAGAACATGCAAATTCCACAAATGTGTGTGTGGGTTTTTTTTTTTTTTTTTTGGTCGTAAATGTGCGTGAGGGTGATGACGCCTGACAAGCCGCACCTTATGTAAAAGTTGACCTCTGATGGCCCAAATATCGTTATGCAAAATGTGAAGCAGGCAATATCTCAAGTGACCTTTTCTGTCTGACTCGCATGCATTTCACACCTGCCTGGTGTGTAAATGACACCTGCTGTGCTGCCTGCCAGTAGCCCGCCGAACCCCTTGCTGGACTTTATGACACTTTTACATGTGTTAATTGTGTGTGCTCATTCAACACGTGTGCGTCTGGGCAAAACAATCAACAACTGCTTTTTTTTTTTTTTGTGTGTGTGCTCATTCAACACGTGTGCATCTGGCCAAAACAATCAACAACTGCTGTTTTTTTTTTTTTTTTTATGTCTTTGGTGGACAGTATTCAAATGTAAAATGACTTACGAAGGCTGATGAGAAGCGGATGAAATGTCTACTAGGGCAAAATGGGGATTAGTATTATTACGAGCCATTTGATTGCGAGCAAGATTGGCGAATGCTTTCCTTGTCGAATGTGCGGAAATGATGACTCACGCCAATCTCTCGTGACATCACCGCTACTGGACTGTTGCGCATAATTATCATGTTTTACATTCACTGTCAAGCACAATCAAAGCTACATTAGCGGAGAGTTAGCAAGAAGTCATGGGCCCAGACATGTTGGTGGACATGCGTGATGACGCAAATTCAGTCAAGTGATTGGCTTCAAAAGGAGATGACGCAAGCAAGCGGTAAAATGTCTGCGCCTCTTGTCGGTGGCTGAAATAAAACCTTTATTTTTTTTTCGTCGTGCAGACATGTTGGTGGACATGTGTGATGACGCAAATTCATAGTCAAGTGATTGGCTTCAAAAGGGGATGACGCGAGCAAGCAGTAAAATGTCTGCGCCTCTTGTCTGTGGCTGAAATAAAACCTTTATTTTTTTTTCGTCGTTTGGTTCGGCAAGGTTAGGAGATGCAACATACAACCATCACATACATACAGGTAACACCCATGCTTTATCATGTTGTGAGCTGAATTGTCGTAGAATTTGTGGACGTCATGCCTGAATTGCAAATTGTCCAAACTTCAGGGTTCATTAGGCCACGGCCAAAACAACAGATGTAACGGCCGGCGCCTTACAATAACAATATGGCCCCGTCGAGGGCTGTCGCGTCTCCAAGATGTTATACTCATAGGTGTATATATCTGCAGCATGTCTTTCCTTTTGGATGCTCCGGTGAAAACGTTTTCTTTCAGGTCGTACGATGGTATGTAGAAGTAAGCCGTGTCCTCAAATGACAAGGATGCTGATCGTGATTGATTGTGAGGATCAACGTTAAATCTTTTTCTGTCCTTTTTTTTTTCTTCCCACATTTATGCACCAGACAGGGGCTCATATTTGGATTCTCCGGTGGAGAAAAGGTGCCAAGTGCTTGTCAACAAGTGCTGACAATGATATGGAGGGGTGGGGGGGCGGTCAAGCTGCGAGCACAAAAGATGTGCTGAAGACAAGCAGAGCACAAAGATATGAAGAGGACGTCTTCTGATAGAGCACAGTACAGTGAACGTCATGACACCACGGGATGATTTATGTTCGTCACGCACGCCTCTACAACTCATTTGTTTAAACAGTTTGGCTGAACGCAACTATGAGGAACCATCAATACCGCTGCCATTTGTAATAGTGCCAAAAGAATATCCAGTAAACCCCGCTCCATCACAGGTTCAGAGTTCGCGATCCCGCTATTTTGCGGATTGACAGATCATAATTCATTTTTGGTCAATAAATAAATAAATATAAATGGGTGTCATTCAGGCGGCCCGGTAGTCCAGTGGTTAGCACGTTCACTTCACAGTGCGGAGGTACCGGGTTCAATTCCAGCTCCGGCCTCCCTGTGTGGAGTTTGCATGTTCTCCCCGGGCCTGCGTGGGTTTTCTCCGGGTACTCCCGTTTCCTCCCACATTCCAAAAACATGCATGGTAGGCTGATTGAACACTCTGGATTGTCCCTAGGTGTGAATGTGTGCGTGGATGGTTGTTCGTCTCTGTGTGCCCTGCGATTGGCTGGCAACCGATTGCGGGGGTCCCCCGCCTCCTGCCCGCAGTTAAAAATAATAAACGCCAGAAAACGTGTCGATAGAGTATTTAAACGAAGTTTTTCACGGATTTGACTCATTTTTATTTTTCTCTGACTTAGGGCGTGGTCTGGAACGTAGCCCCATGACGGAGGAGGCAGGGGTGGAGCTAAGTGGTGGCCACGGGGATCCATGGCCACCCCTTGTCACTCCCTGGCCACGCCCACAACAAGGGGAAGAGTTTGATATCTGTGACGTTTTTTTTTTGCCATTTTCACATGGATGAAGTATTCTTAGAGTCCTTGATATTCCACCACAGTTAATTTTGAGTTATTGCACTCAATTTCTTCTAATTGATTTAAAAGTTTAATAGAAGGGCGCTTGTAGATAAATTACATTCACATACACATTCACACCTCTGGGCAATTTAGAGCAAGGGTCCCCTAAGACCCCCATCCTGTTTTCAATGTTTCCCTGCTTCAACACACCAGATGCAAATGATCGGGATGGTAATCAGGCCTCTGCAAAGCTGGCTGATGAGCTCCTCATATGAATCGGGCGTGTTGGAGGAGGCAAATATCTAAAACGTGGAGGATAGGCACCCTTGATTTAGGGCACGCAAACTCCATACAGGAAAGCGTGTTAAAAATTCAAAGACCGAATCTCAGAAAAGGGAGAGACAAAATGCTATTGTTGTCAAATGTTTTTGTTATTCATATCACCTTTCTGCTGTTGGTTTGGGGTGTTTTCAATCATTGTATATATGTATAGAGGTGCATCCATTCAAGACAAAGTCTTGGTGAGACTTTACGGAATCAGAACCTCATGAACAGAACGTTTCATGACTTGGAATAAATATGAGATGTTCAGGCTGGTCCACCGGTATGACACACCGTGAAAGGAGTTTATCTGGCGTTGCCACGGCAATGAGAAATTCTCCTTATTACGAGCCATTGTGCCATCACAATGGTGTAAAAGTTGTTATTATAAGGTCAGATGAGTGCATAATGTCGCTTCACGCTGACATGTTATCACTCTGCTCTTTGTGCGTCGGATGAGTTGTTCATTCTGTCTGCTGTGCCGCTGAGGAGGCGTGAGATAAACGGTCAAGGCCCACACATCTTCCTCTGTGTGCAGACACATGCTGCTGCAAGTTGGTGGACTTCTTGAAAAATGAGGTCAACTGGAGACATTGTACGCGCTTGGCGTCAACAATGCTCAACAACTTAGATGAGATGATAACCCGAAGCAACAAAAGGCCTTAGTCGCTGTGGGAAAATGTCATGTGATAAAATGAGAGGTCATTTGAATATGGTGGGCAGTGGCTACTCCGTTCCATGATGCTGGTTCACTTCCAAGTTGGTCAAATTCCAAAACCGTCTTTCCCGAAGCAAAGAGATTAAACAGTATCTGGTGTCGTCAAAACAACGTCATAGATTTTTCCTTCTAGGTCTGCTGACTTATTACTCACACATCATGCAAAACATCAGAGATGGGTAAATGAATGCAGCGTCAACCTTGCAGTGTTGTAACACTAGAACCAAAAGACATATGAACACAAATGGTGCAGCAACAAGTGTAGACAGACCTACAATGCTCACGGTATTATATTCAATTGTGAAAAACTGGTGACGTTACTCGACCTGAATGGGGAAGTGGTATCCATATGTGTATATTAAACTGCCCCCTGGTGGCCAAACTGTGTAGAAGGCATCACACAATATATTTATCATGATGCTTGAACTATTCAATTCTTTACATTCTATATCGGTACGGTATTTAACTAATGTATGTTTTTGTAAACTAAAGGAGTGTAGCGTGCTATTATCTCTGCAGTATTTTGAAAAAAAAGTCTTTCTTTTCATGCTGGTGCTTTATTGAGGGCCTGTTACAGACAAATGTATTCATTTTCATGAAAGATGATTTAGATGATGGAACGACAGGTGAGACAAGGGTGGATATGTGGATAAAAGGATGGATGATAGACAGTTGATTGGGTACATTAGTGGGTGGATGGATGGGTGGACAGACAAATTTGGTGGTGACATCACACCAAAAAAAGCAAAAGAAAAAGACAATGAAAATTAGAACTTAAGTTCTTGTGGAGAAATGGATGGATGGATGGTTGACAAATGAGTGAGACAAGTGGGTGGATGGATGGATGAATGCTGGAGTGGGGATGATGGATGGAGGGATGAATGGACTGATCGATAAATTAAAATTACGACTGCTGTGGCGGAGTGAGGGAAAAATCCCTCAAAGATGAAGGAAAAGCAACGCACACAAAAAAAAAAAAAAAGCCGCCCTCGCCAATAAAAACTCCCTCAGATAGACTCTCCCGCAAACTTCTCGTAGCAAGTGCGAACAGGAGAGTGGCTGTAAATTCTTTTCTTCCATCTCCCCTTCCTGTAAAACGAGCGGCTTTCCCGATACGCGTGTCCATGTAGTGCCGGTATCTTGATGATGACTTCGCCCGTCATAAAAAAGATGAATGCATCGTTTTTCCCGATGGACGTCGTGATGAATAACTAACGTGGATTTTTTCCCCTTTTTTTTTTTTTGTAATCAATTAGTAGTGGAGCGGTGCAGGAGTCGATCCTTGAAGGCAGCCTCGTGATTGGCGCAGGCGTCCAGCTCGTGGCGTTCCCAGCTCCTATATAAAGCCGAGCGAACCGAAACTCGGACTGAGCATCGGTGCCGTCTTGCCTGACATGCGAGTCCAAAGCACAGTGAGGGAGTAGCGCAGCCTTGTAAAAGAGCAGCCTCACTCCTCGTTCATTTCTTTCCATTCAGCCCTCCTTCCTCTTTTCTTTCCTCTTCTTCTTATTTTGAATTACTCGCGGAGGCTCGGCCGTCTCTTTGCGATCACTTGTGACATCTTCGCCGGGGAGACGATGCCTCTGAGGACGGGACTTTTCCTCCTGATGCTGCTCAACGCATCTGCATACGAGCTGGATCAAAACGAGTCCTATCCGTCCAGGAGAGCACGCTTCTCGGCCAACAGCCCTTGTAAGTAGCACACACATGCTTGGGCATCTATTGTGCGTGTGTGTGTGTGTGTGTGTGTGTGTGTGTGTGTGTGTGTGTGTGTGCCAGCTTTCCTTGCTCGCTCACATGCACATTTCTTCTCTCGTTATGATCATTTTTGGCCTGTGCAGCCGTTTTGCAATGCAGTGAATTGTGCATTTTCTTTATTTATATTTTCTGTTTTTATTTTTTTACTTGGTTGCCGGTGTCCAGCCGGCAACAGATGAGCTTGAACCTGCTAGTGCTGCATAGCTTCCCCCCTTCTAATGTTGTGCATTCGTGAGTGTTAAACAATATAAAGCTGCACAATGATTCGATTTTTTAACAGGAAAATAAAAACAGACGGCTTAAGCATGAGATGCATTGTTCATGTGGGGATTTTGCAGTGCAGTGAATTGTGCATTTTCTTTATTTCTATTCTCTGTTTTTATTTTTGATTTTTTACTTGGTTGCCGGTGTCCAGCCGGCAACAGATGAGCTTGAACCTGCTAGTGCTGCATAGCTTCCCCCCTTCTAATGTTGTGCATTCGTGAGTGTTAAACAATATAAAGCTGCACAATGATTCGATTTTTTAACAGGAAAATAAAAACAGACGGCTTAAGCATGAGATGCATTGTTCATGTGGGGATTTTGCACTAATTGGTGGAACGTGGGTGGACAACCTGCGGCCCGTGGGGGCATTTAATCAGGCGAGCCGTGAAATTCTAAAAATCCAATCGAGCCTCAGAGGAAGCCACAAGTGCACATGGTGCACGATAATATACTTTTGTCGGATTCTGACAGCATATTTCGTGTGACCTTTCCAGGACTGCATGGGGGGGTAATAATATCAGGGGCCACAACAAGGGTCCACATCCTAGCCTATCTCAACTGACTTTGAGCGAGAGGCAGATTTCACTCTGGACCGGTCGCCAGTCAATCAAGGGGCACTAACAGACAACCATTCACACCAGTGCATGTTCTGCGTATGTGTGACTTGCAGAAAACTTCCACAAGCACAGAGAAAAATCCAAATAAAAATCCAAAGATGCTCACAGGAAGTTAGAGATTCAAACCCAGAACCTCGGAACTGTGAGGCAGACATCTTGGCGTCCAAAAGAGTAACGGCATAATCCCTTCAATGATTTGCGATATATCTGAGGTGGGCTAGGGCCCCTTTGTCACATTTTTTAACAGATGTATGAGGGTGATCGGCGACCCGTCCAGGGTCTACCTTCCCTCTCTCACCAAAATGTAACTTATTCCTCATCTTTAACAACCAATCCAAATAGTTTGCGATTCATATTCCCTTTGGGCAGTGAGAATAAAAACTATTCGTTTTCAAAACATGACACCTACAAATTGGTTGACATTCCACTTGGCAGTCAAAACAAACAGAGGAAGAAAGAAACTTTTTTTTTTTTTCTGAGAAATATACAGTTAAAAGGTTTGGAGACATTTTGTCCACTATATTTTTGGATGAGGTTGTTTGTATTATTATTATTTTTTTTTTTTGCAGATTTTTCAATATATGGAAAATTCATATGAAATATAGTGACGACAGTACAGTATATAGAGTCATCAGTATATAAAGTAATGTGTGCAGCAGCTTTAGCTCACATTTATTTGAATTATACAAATGTATAAAAGGTCAAAATATAAAAGCGCGCAACCAAACCGTTGAGCTGGCTTCTATGGTTATGGTTCTTACAAAGGATTTTTTTGCTTTCTCACTGTGCTCAACAAATTGGTCAAGTGGGAAGGTAATGTGTTAAGCATTTAACTCAACTTACTTAAGGGTCAAATTCGAGGCCCGGGGGCCAAATCTGGTCCGCCACATCATTTTACGTGTCCCGCAAGAGCAAATTGTGTGCATTGACTTCACGCTTCTTGCACAAACACCAAATCATCTTCACTTTTAAAACTGTTGAGATATCATAAGCACTTTTTGTTACTATTTGAACAAAACATTTTTACTGGGCTCCGAGTTCAAAACTTGCCGATCGATTTTGTTTCACAGTCATACGACCAGAAGTGGCCCGTGACAAAAATGACTTCGACACCCCTGCTCTAAATTGTCCATTGTTGCAAATGTGCATGAATGGTTGTTTGTCTAAATGTGCCCCCCGCGACTGGTCGGCGACCAGTCCAGGGTGTACCGCGCCCAAAGCCATTTAAATAGGCTGCAACTCACCTCCCGAGGCCGGAATGAGGACAAATGGGCGGATGGCTGACTGGATGATGTCTCTTATCTGTTTTCATGGCGTTGAGCGTGGCTGTGCTGTCATGGACGGGGAATTACTTCCATGTGTCGTGATCCATATTTGCTCGCACTATGGCGTGTGGCGACTCTCTGGTCAGGAATACTGAAGTGGTCGGAGTCCTAAAATGTGGCCTAACAATTACCACTTGGTGTAAAAATAATTGAAGACAGAGGCTGGTGGCAGGGCACCATGTGTGTGTGTGTGTGTGTGTGTGTGTGTGTGTGTGTGTGTGTGTGTGTGTGTGTGTGTGTGTGTGTGTGTGAGTTTATGCGTGTCGAAAGGCGCGCCAACAATTCTCAGGAAACTCTTTGGTATTTCTGGTGCCGTTGGTCCAAAAGCTCTGCTGAGAAATATCGGTCCCGCCAAGGGAAAAGCCAAGCGGCGCCAAAAAGTGTCGGAGCCTCTGGGAGCTGTAAGGTGTCCAATCTGCAGTTTTGCCCCTCGCGGCTGCACATCCTTTGTCAAGCGCCACAGCGTGATGGAATGAATATTCTCCCTTGTCGGCCGCATTTTTGTCGCCCGGAGCCTGGCAACTGTAGTGAGAGTGTGCAGTCGAGCTACTGTTGGCTTGCGCCGCTGATGGATCATCATCATCATCATCATCATCATCATCTCTGTGCCCACAGCAGATGTGGCGCGCTGTCTCAACGGTGCCCTCCAAGTTGGCTGCGGGGCCTTCGCCTGCCTGGAAAACTCAACGTGCGACACAGATGGCATGCATGACATCTGCAAGTCCTTCCTGTACAGTGCTGCTAAATTTGACACTCAGGTATACGCTTACACTCCCTCCGCCGACGCCTCCAGTCGCGGCCGCGCGACTCGGAAAATATACAGTGCGGCGCTGCATCGCGAAATCGTCACATAAAAAACAGAATCAAAGAGGATATAAAGCACAAAAATGGATTCATGAGTTGTAATTTAGTCAAAAGTCACACACACACACAATATTGTGTGTCATTTAGTCAAAAGACACACACACACACACACACACACACACACACACACACACACACACACACACACACGCACACACACACGCACACACACAATGCATCCCAGTGCTTCTCAACTTTTTACCACCTCAAAAATACTCGGCTCCACCAACTATAATGACCCGCATGAAAATACAGTAGAGCAGAGGCCCAAGTAGTCATCAAAAATGAGACAGAGGTTTCATTCCAAAAAAGCAGTGGCGACCTTCAGCGGGTATTTACAGGAGGTGACCTAATCCACCTCTTAATAACACCATCACGTCACAAAAGAATGTCCGACAACACTGTGCAGCTATGCGTGGCATGAAAAGAAAAGACGGAGACGTTTCATGGATTTGAGGATGAAAAAAAAAAAAGCACGACTGCAAAAGCATGACACCGTTTCCGCTATCTTCCAGTATCACCTCCGAATCTCTGCACTGCATTATAGCAGCTCAATATGAAATCCTCTCAGTGTAAGCTAACCGTTCCACTCACAAATTGCTCTCCAAGTGCCCCGCAAAAATCATTTTCCAGATTGAAACAAGCCAGCCACGGCAACAGTTTTGGTTGACCTCGCCTCCCTGCAGTTTCAAGTCACACTCATTCAGTCACAGATACTACAGTAATGTGGGAGATGAAGATGGCAGGCCCAAGTAGGAAAAAAAAATAAGTCAAAGTCTCTTCTTCTACAGGGTAAAGCATTTGTGAAAGAGAGCCTTAAGTGCATTGCCAATGGCGTCACCTCCAAGGTGTTCCCGACCATCCGTCGCTGCTCCACATTCCAAAGAATGATATCCGAAGTCCAAGAGGAGTGCTACAGCAAACTGGATATCTGCACGGTCGCCCGGACCAATCCAGACGCTATCGGCGAGGTGGCTCAGCT
>NW_017805798.1:2474939-2486342 GCF_001891065.2 Hippocampus comes
ACATAAATTGTTGCACTCGCTAAGCTAACGTAGCACCAAACTCGGTATCCATGCTAACTTAGCACATAGCATGTTTGTACAGACTTAAGTTTGCCAATTTAAAATTTGTACGCACACAAAATGGCGACTTACTTATCAGTGACGTACACTTGAGGAGAAGATAAGTTCCACTGATATCAAAAATAGTGCTAGCTCCCTGAGTTAATTAACTGCGGCATTTGCAATATCATAACTTATCACTCTCGATTTTTCCCACGAAAGGACCCACAAAAAATAGTACCTTCAACAACATTGATAAAACAAACAAACAGCCCTTTCTACACATGAAATAATGTTAATTGGTAGACTTATGGTTTACTTGTTTGTGTTTAGTCTTAGAATGTGTGTGCAAACTTACTACCCGTGCGGTTGTATTTATGTCGCATGTTTATTTGATTTTTGTTTCACTCTGACTTCAGGGTGTGTTTGGTGTAGTGACATCTTGTTTATCTCTACTGACTTACTGAGTGTCGTTTTTTTGTTGATTGGTCATTAAAGCCTGAACTGTTCGTAAGCAACTCATCTTTCCCACAATAGTAATGCACAGTGACGAGAATAAGGTACGAATTGGGTTATCAATTTGCAAATCGTGTAACTCTAGCTTACTCCTTACTGAAAGTAAAAGTGGTCAATTAGAGACGTGTTCCTGGCCTTACTCCTTATTAGACGCCTATAGGCCATGTGTGCCCTAGATAGAGCCCTTGTTTGGAGAGTCCTCACCGCAAAAGTAGCGTTACAGCGCTGTTGTTGGTTCAGCAAATCTAAATGTTGTACACCGGATGCCCCTTTGACCTGGATTTATGTAGCATAACAGATGGCTCACGTTGTATTCACTTGCATGTTTTGGTTACCATCTGCTCAATGCAGCCGGGAAGAAGGCAAATAGAATTCAACGGCGCGTCTCGTTTGTCGGTGTGTTGTACGAAAGGGGAATCGGACATTTGGACGAGACACCGGCGCCCCCCCTCGGCCTTGAGCGGTGAACGTGTTTTTATGGCCTCAGGTTCTACGGGAGGCTGCTGCAGAGCCTGATGGACTGTGACGAGGACACGGTGGAGCGCGTCAGGGCCAGCATGGTGTCTCGGATGGGCCCGGAGATGACCATGCTGATACAGCTCCTGCAGAACAAACCGTGCGCGTCCACGGCCGAGGCGGCGGCCGCCGCCGCCACCCCGACCGGAGCGGAGGCTCGCGGGAGCTGGCGCTGGTCCGTGGGACCCCCTATGTACAAGATCCAGCCTAATCTGCGAAACAGAGACCCTGCCGGTCATTTTGGCAAAAAGCGCTCAGCCAGTGACAGCTCCTAACTTCTTCTTTGCACTCCAAGTCCGAATCGCTCCTCTATTCCCTCGGGGTGACCCCATTCATTCCCCCACTCGTCTGGGAGTTATACAAATATGCACCTCCAGGGAATGCTGGACCGCCCCGAGAGTTGATTCGATTGTTGCTATATTGTATATCCAACGTTTAAGGCTTGAGAGATCCCTCCACCCACCCCCCTCCATCCATCACTCCCGCAGCCTTGTTCACTCTTCATCTCCTCCAGATGAGATGAATCCTTAAAAGGTCTTCATGCCAAGTACAAAAAAAGAAGAAAAAAAAAACAGCCATTGTGGTTTCTATCTCTAGAGTAGGGGTTTCTCAAACTTCTAAGGGAGAAGAGCCCCCCCCCCCTTAAAATTCCAATGCCATTTAAAACTAACGACCATGTGTGTTAAATGCCATACAAAGTAAAAAAATTGCCTATTTTTGAGAACAAATGTCATAATAGGAGAATTTTTTTTGAAGAAAAAAAAAGACTTCGTTTGTCGGTGAAAGAAGTCGTAATCTTCTGAGAACAAATTCACATTTTTCCAAATTCGTCATATTATTATATTAACAAGTGAATTTCAAAAATGCATTGTTGAGTTTGTGATACAATGCCTTTCTTTTTACAAAAGTGACTTAGTTATATATATATATATATATATATATACACACACACACACACACACACACACACACACACACACACACACACACACAATTTTTCAATTGGCTCAGAGCTAAGGTAGAGAAGTGGTGTGTCAGAAATGTTTCAGGACTGGCATCCCAAATACACTTTTCCCCAATGGAAGTAATATCCCTGAAGTTGAACGTACTTTCCCCAGTCTTCTTTGCCACACCTTCATGCACTCCTGAAAGGCCATCTTGATGTCATTCGCATCTTGAAACGGGTCCTCTTGATGACCCCCGTTTGCTCCAGCACTTGGATGCTCTTCTCACTAGGATGCTCTTCTTGGCCAGGAACTGTCACATGCTCAGGGCATTGTCAGCAGGTGTGTTGTCATGGTGAATAAGCCAGAAGTTGTCCTGTTTGTTCAATGGAAAATTTATAGTTTGGGGTACGGAGGATTGTGACACCAATCCTGGAACTTCTCAGACACGCCACATCGGTATGCACTTTTTAAAATATAAGACAACGTAATTTATTGCTCATTATTTTGCTGAGCCCAAACTCCAGTTCACAGACTCCAGTTTGAGAACCACTGCTCTAGAGCACAAACAGGCATATATCACTTTGGACTCCGCCACTTTAATGCTGCAAATTGAAATAGCGATTTTCTCGGTCCCAGGCAGTCACGGGGACCGTTTGTTCGAATCACTTTTCTCCCTCTTTTGGCTCCTCCAAGCACAAGTAAAAGTCATCCATTGATAGATTTATTGGTTCATCCACAAGGGGAGGATGGGGGAGGGGGGGTTTGTGTTACTTTAGATGTATCCAATATTTTCGTGATGAGACCAGTCAAATTGTGAGCATGAGATGTGAAGATCACCTTCACGTGTATTTTTTAACGATGCTAACTCTTACATGTACTGTATCCTATAGGTAATCTGAGACAGCCATAGCTAGCCTTCTACGAAGAGAGCGTGGGTCACCGGAACCTTTGAGAGGTTACCTCAAACTGACCAAAAAAAAAAAAACAAGAAAACAAAAGACCCAACTTCAAAACTGCCCTGAATGCTTTTCATGAAATACCAAAATACTCGTGTACAGATATAGCACATATTATTAGGGTGTTTGTTTTCTGATGACAGATGTAGCCATTAGTCGTGGCATGTGTCGTTCGCAATCATCACGAAGCTCGTGAGGCCAAATCTGTCCGTCATATCATTACAATGCATACGACTGTTGAGCTCTCCGGCGTCAAAGGCACTATGTTTATGTTGCTAAACTGAGGGTGAGGCGCTCGCTTCCCCGGGGTTCGAGATTTAGAGTGACTATTTAAAAAAAAAAAAAAAAAAAAAGCACTTAAAAAAAAAAAAAGCCTTCTTGGAATTATATTTATTTTCCTACTCTATTATTTAATGTCTTATTTCAATGCACATAGTGTAGGTTTAATTCACTTCAAACAAGCAGTTCAGTTATGGCTCTGATTTGAACATCTATATGCCAAAAAAAAAAAAAAAGACTGAATGGGACCCGTGTCATGACTCTGTGCTGGCCATAGGGGAACAAAGTTGGTCATTCAAGTCAGGTGATCAACTCACATGGGACCACGGCGACGCGTTGCATTGCGGCTGCTACAAAGCACTTTGGATGCATCGGGGGGGTCAAGCAAACATCAGCATGGACGTCTTGGATGACGGAATCCATGCGTCCATTTGTCACTGAAGAATTGGAAACGCAGTCGAGTGAGCAGCTGGCCTGTTGGTAACGCTCTTGTCTGTTAACACTTAAAGTTGCTCTTTTTCCCCCTTTTGACAAATACAGTCTGTGGAGCCCTTCATAGCCTATGCAGACAATCGCCCCTGATAGGAAGTCCCATGCTGGTGTTTGTTTGGCACCGTTACCTTGTCGACAGGAGGAGGCAGGCAGTCTTGGAGCCTTGAGCTCACCCGTTTGTCACATTGTCTCAAAGGAAGTGGGGGCGGCGGCAACGGCCCCATGTTTCTTCATCTTTAGGCTTGGGTTCAGCTCCTTTCAAAACAATTTGATGAAATTAGGTTAGTAGGTTAATTGAGCCAACAGAGAAGTTGGATCGACAATTCTGCCTCTAACAAGGGTAATAACGCTCAGTTTTGATTGACGCTGGACATATCTAGACAAACGATTCACACTCACACCTGTGGGCGATTTAGAGTCTTTCAATAACCGAGACTGGCCGGGCAGTCTGGTCGCCAGTCAATCACGGGGAACCTCTAGAACAGTTTTTAAGCTTTAAATCCCACCTAAAAATATTAATATAAACGTTTTTTTTTTTGTGAATACTTGTTATGGAGGATTTTACAGGATTTGAAGTACTAATTCCGTGTTTTTTTAGTTTTTTTTTTTTTTTTTAAAGAAAATTCTGCATTGATAGTTGCCACTTATCATGCTGCCTACACAAAAACAACAGTGAGTGCTCCGATTACCACCAGAATGACCATCAAGAAAAAAATACAGATGTGCAGTAGGCCTAAGTGTTGGACAGACGTAAAATACCACATCTATAGACAATTTGGCCCACACAAGGCAACTCAATTAGGCCCACTGTTGTGAATCAAATCAATTTTCCACACGACACCCGCAATAACAAACTCATGACCCGTCTTGATAATGTCAATCAAAACTGTGAAAATCAAACATGATTCCACCCGTAAAGACCAAAATTCTTGATACAATTTGACGTGCAGATTTTAATTGAGGAAAACAATCAACGAGCTGATCGCAATCCTGCGTGAAGAAGCGAGCGTCAGTGACCAGGGGGAAGCACAAACGTGACAAGATCTCATTTTGTCTCACCGGGAATGATTATTTTTCAGCGCCGACTCCGAGACTATGTTGAGAATTCCAAACTATGCAATGATCTCCGACGCAAAGGCTTTCGCGGCGACACAGAAATGGACCTTTTGTTCACGCGGTGAACGAAAGCGCTCCACGGTGATTGTTCAGCTCAGTCAATGGCGTGTCCTTTGAGCATCTAAGAGCTGTCGTCACACTGTAGTCCAATGCTATCCTACTATTTTATGTTCAATATGCACTTTTTTTTCTCCTTTCCATCTTGACCACTATAAAGGGCATTGAAACATACATGATACATATGTGTGTGTGTGTGTGTGTGTGTGTGTGTGTGTGTGTGTGTGTGTGTGTGTGTTTGTGTGTGTGTGCGTGTGTGTGCGTGTGTGTGTGTTTTGTCCATCACGGGTTAATCCCTCAACCCAAACAGCTGCTGCCCACTTATTGGCGACACCCACGTGTCTTGTCTGTCGTCATGGTGACTTCCTGTTGGACATTCCTGTGTGTCAATTACTTCTCGGGCAAAGTGACTGTTTCCCTCACCAAGTCCAGTGTAACGGTAGTTTTCAGAGAATGTAACTGTTTACTGAATGTCTGCTGGCAGGAGGCCACGCCCACGTGACACGCAAAGGCTACTTTTGCATGGGGAGGGACCAAGAAGCAAACAAACACGTAGCACGCGCACAGGAGTGGTCGCGGGCCTTCGGTTAGCTTGCGTTGCAGATTCGAGCGACGAGGGCGTCACGGCGGCGAGCTGTGCGAAAACGGTTTTCTCCTGACACGTCATGGTACTCTTTCCTCTCAAGACTTGAAACAGATTGATCGTGATTGATTGTCGTTGTGTGCTCCAGCAAAAGCGGGGGAAAAATTAAAAAAAAAAAAAAAAAGCTTCAGTGACTTGTAAAGTTTATTTTGTATTCATATGTATATATATCTATATAAATACAGATATATATATAGATATAGACATATATATAAGTGACAGTTATTTTACTATTCCAATAGCACACTCAAAGTTATTGAGGTTTGAACTGAAGTTCCTGATACAGATGCTATGTAACGCATGATTGACCTTGTGTAAATGACTTGCACTTTAAAATATACCCACATACATATATACCCATTCTGTGTATATGTTTGGGTTTTTCCTCTGTACTGAAAAGTCATGAAAGATACAAATGCATCAAGTGTGTGTCTTTTGCTGAAATAAAATATTTATCATATCTGACACCGTTTTGTTTTTGTTCATTCCTAGGTGTCTTAATACTAAACTGTGATTCACTGAAATTAGCCAGTTTCTCCGTAAAGCTAATAAGAGCTTTATCGCTTCATACGGTGCACAACATAACCTCCATCCGGCCACCGTCAATTCACAATGCTTTTCTTGCGGTGTAGGGACAATATTTGCCTCATTAAAGAAACGCGAGAAAAAAATGTTTTGGTTGTTTGTGGGGTCGCTGGAACATATTAGTTACATTTCCATTCATTTCAATGGGGAACAATGATTTGCGATCCGAGTGTGGTCACGGGACTAATTAAACTCGCATCTGAAGGAACCACTGTATACTTTGGAACGTTAAACACTATACCCTGTATCACGTTCAAACTGGACTAGTTTCCAGCAACATGAGCTCACCACAAAAAAAAAGAAAAAAATTGTCAGTCTTGCCACAACACACTCCATAAACAAAGATTTTTCCAAGTAGGCTAAACGTGATGAAAAAATAGCAGACTTCAGTACGGTTGGGCATTGACGATTCCGTTTACAATTCTCCTCAATTTGATTCCAGGTCTCAATGATTCTCAATTCCAATTCTTTTTAAAAAATATATTTTTTTCTTTTTTTAAATGAAGGTGCTAGCCAGAGTTATTTCGAGAATGAATTTCTCTCTGTATGCTGCATGTGTACATGTACGGATGGATATATTGTTGCTGTGTATGCCACAAGCTAATTATTAGCATTTGTGTGTTGACCCATTATTTTAGTTCCAGTTGAAGCCAAAGTTAGAAGCAGCACAGGAATGTGAAAGACGGGACACTCACAGGGATGGGCAACTTAAATGATGGAGGGGGGGGCCACAACTTTTCATCAGCGCGATTGGGCGGCACATCGGACCAAGCACTTCCTAACCACATGTATGACAAATAGGCGATTTTGTATTTGTAAAAATATATGTGCTGCCGGTGAACAGTGAGAATCCGCGTATCATTGACCATTGACGCCCGTTAAAATGCATTGGCGAAATTTGGGAAAATAATCACAATCATTTTATTGTTTTAGAACTCCCCACAAAATTCTTTAAAAATATCACTGATCAAACCTCTAATGTTCAGGTCACATTTAATTCACACAATACTGGCATTGGAAGGGGGTGTGTAAACTTTTGATATCCGCTGTATCGAGGCAAGCCGCTGAAAGTGAAAACCCAGTCACCTTGCGAATACAGTACTGTATTTGTGCTCCTGAGTGGAGCTAGATCCTGCTTCTTGCGCACGGTTCCTGCCTTGGAAGTAAACGTGATCACAATGGTCGGACTGGTTGGAACAAAACAAAAAAAAGGAAAGCTTCTCAACTGTGCGTCCGTTTGCTCTTTGCAATGTCCTGTAAAAGCCTCTCTTTGTCCTAATTGTGCAGGATGGCTTGATCACCACCATTGGCCGTGCCAGCTCTTGAGTGGAGAATTTCATGCACAGTGAAGAGGGAGAGGAAAAGAAAAAAAGTACACACAATGCACTTCATTCTAGCGGCACATTCCCCGTGACCTCCCAAAATGAAGACAAATTAGCCGCGTTCTGAGAGTGTCAACAACAATTGGACTTTTATAGGCGTCTTAAAAGCAGAATTTAGTGCAAGGCTGCTGCGGGGCTGACGTGTGTTACATTGTGCAGGCGCAGCCGGTGGACTTGCCAGTGAGTGGCTTTCAATAAGTTCTGCGAAATCTATCGTATGCGCTGAAACTGAAAGTGCATCCAGCGCTCTCCGGGTCTTTCTATTAAGCGCAAATTATCCGCGCATGACATGGCTGTGGTCGACCACATCCTCTGAGCGCTCGGTATGTGTGACAAATCCAGCAGGACCCGTGAAGGCGGATCAAGGACGCCGAGCACCTCCTGATGGAAATGAACTTTCTTCAACTTGAATGCGAGCGAGCTGAAACTGCAAAGTGGCTGTTTGGTGGAAGGGCCCGAGGACGAGGGAGTGAGAGAGGCTGCATGGACACATAATCTCAGTCAGAGGCAGATATAATTTCATGCCTATTTAGAGGAGAGTCCTGGGGGGGCTTTCTCATCAGCCCGCTCCCCACCCAGTCTGCCTCGCGGATAGGTGATGCTGCAACTGAAACGCGCCAGTTCTAGTATCTTCCTCCCTGCAGGAGACCTTCACTCATTAAAAAAAAAAAAAAAAAAAATGCATGATACAAATATACTGCCTTTAACATCAAATGCGGACTGAAATGAATGTTTTAGTGGAGACATACACTACCCCAATATATAAAAAAAAGATGCCACAAGATGGAGCCAAAGCCCTGTTGAATAAGAAAATAGTACATTGGCACATATGAGGGGCTAGTGACATAATTCAGGATGATGTCACGCATCACATGACTAACACGCTCTCACAACAAACCACTGAAAAATGAATTGGCGTCATAAGAACATTTGCGAGTCGTGTGTGAGAGCATTGCCACATACGTTTCGAGGCATCTAAACAATCGAGCATTGGCTGACTTTGGTCGGAAGTGAGGAAATATGCAAAAAAATTTGGAGCGATTTCCGGCATTTGTGTATGTATCGCGCTTAGCATGGCACTTTGCGTGTGTGCATGCGCGCATGTGCGCGTCCAAGTCTGCGCCGGCGTCACTTTTAATAGCAGCTGGCATGGCGCTTTAAATACACAGAAACACCTTGTTGCCTGGAAACAGATTTTTGACCCTGCCTGTTCATTTGGATGCCCGTCGCTTGGAACGCTGCACGGTTGTTTCGCCACTCTCACGAATAATGATGACAGGAAAGGATCATTATGCAGATGTGATTCTTACCATCTGCTTGCCGCTCATGAAAATGTGCTCATTTGATTTCACTTGCCCCTTGATGACAAATAAAGCCTGCGACACAGCGTTAGGTACAACCGTACTGCCGAATGACAACCACTACGGGAGAGGTGTTAAAAATGCTCGCTTCATTTTCATTTCGCGTTTGTGGTTGTAGTTCGCAGCAAGGGTAGAGCCGGAGACTAATAAGAGTCCAATAGATCCAACATTCTAATAATATTTGAATGTATTTTATGTGGATGGTTTAATATTTGTATGATATTGGTGTGGTCGGATATGACATGAAAATATAACATTTTACCACACCGATATTCATTTATATCCAAATTATATTGCATTGAATAATTATATTGAATAAAAATTATTTCTTATGAATTGCGAGATGTAGATTGAATTTGTTTTTTGATCAATAAAAAGTAATCATTAATAGATAATTTGGTCCCTACCGATATGGATTATTTATTTATGTATGTATGTGAGGCCAAAGTGGATTTTGATGTTCAACTTTACAACAGAGAAATATTTGTCACAAATCTACAGCTTTTTGGGTGGGGAAAAAAAATGGGTGGTGGAGGGTACATATTGTGCTCATGTGTTTAAAAAAAATAAATTAAATAAATAAAATTATGCAAACAAAAAACCCCGCCGGATTTTAAAAGGTCTCATACTGACCGATTAAATCGGCCGGCCAGCTAATCGGCTGATACATCTCGCGTTGGATCTTATCAGGCTGGTGCCGCTAACTATTTGGCCGTGTTCCCCCCCCCTTGGCGCACATTGATCGCAATCACGTCTCGCTTGACATTTATGACACCGACACCTCTGAATCACTGCGCTCTTAATTCTGACCGTCAAGGCACAGGCAAAGAATCCACGCTTGAATGCAGCGCTTGCAATTAGACAGGATCAACTGAATAATTGCACTGTGGTCAAGCGCAGCACAGCACAGCACAGCAACGGTCTCCGTTGTTTTTGCACTGCCTCTTTCCCCGTGTGTGTTTGACATTCATTATGTCCCCTCTCTTTCCCTTGGAACTTGTGGCATATTCATCAGCACTGTGACAAATTAGATGTGCGGTGAAATGGAATAGCGGCGAAAGATTAGATCCACTCCAATCTCGCCAGCAATCACTATCCCCTTCAGTTCTGTGGGGAAATACCCAAGGACAGCCAAGATAATTAGATCACATTTGACTGCAGAAAGTGTCAGAATGGCAGCTGAAAGACGTGGAACTGTCTCTGGGTTCAGACTTGATGTGAATTGTGCATTGCGCTAAATGCGTCTGACACATGACATGATTGTCCAGCGACACTTCATTATTTGCTTTATGATGACGCCTGAGGCCATGAGAGAGCAGGATATTTATTTGGAGCGGCTCTCAGTATGACGCAGTGCAAACTATAACCACAAGAAACATCCTGTTTTATAATTTATTGTGTGAATCAAACATGAGCACATTCATATTTGGAAGGCAAGATTTTTAACATACTGGATACAAAAAGTCGACACACCCCCTGTTCAAATGCCAGGTTTGGCGGATATCAAAAAATGAGACCAAGATAAATGGGTTCTAAACTTTCTCCACCATTTTTACAAATGCCAGCATATAAAGTGCCTCCAAATAAAGTTTGGCTGGTCTAGTAGGCTTTTCGGGACATGCTTTTTATGTTGGTGGTTCTTGGAGAAAAAAAAAACTTTTTTTTTTTTTTGCGGCACTTGGTGGAAAAGGCTGACATCATTGACCTTGCTTCCAGTCCATCGATGTGTGTAAGCATAAAAAACGAGTTTTGGAAGTAAATTTGTGTATTGTTGTGACAGGCTTTTAATGTACAGTCCAACACCACTGAATAGATTTCAGGAACTGGTGATGGCTATTTGCATTATTTACTCGATGGCCGTTTTTCCATTTGTGTGTGTACATTTGTTTAATAAAGCATTTGGATGTGATGAAAAAAACAAAACAAAACACGTAACTTAGTGCGACATGGTACAAAAAGCGACACGAGCAATGATGTTTCACTTGCTTTACACTTTGCTGCATGAAGGGACCCAACTTGGTGTGACAGAGACACCTAGTGGGGAAACGCAGGTTGCACCCCCTGAACATGAAGAGAGCAGAATCACACCGCCAATTATAAGGATGTCAAAAGAAGGTTCCGTAGAGAGTATAACAATACAGAACTGCTACTTTGATTCAAAAAGGAAGTTCTGCACTTGCATCATCTGGTCTAAATATTGCCAGGGGTGGCCCTCGAAGTTTTAAGTGTTGTCATTGCGTGTTGCGCGTTTATGTGCGCTTGTGTGTTTGTGTGCGCGTGTGCGCGCGCGCGACGTCGTCAGTCACGCATTGCAGGCTGGCGCCGCCGTCTCTCTCCTTCCACAACATGAGGTGTCGTGTTTCTGTTTGTTGTGGCCTCGGACAACACTAATAACGTGTCTGCACAACAATGTGGATGGCAAAGCTGGTCAACATCACCTAAGACGTCACTCTAACATCAACAATACCCCCACTCCCATCCCACCCACCCCTGCCTCCCACCTCCCGGGACGCG
>NW_017805798.1:2506599-2646097 GCF_001891065.2 Hippocampus comes
TAAGAGACTTTCTTGGATTACTTTCCAGTAAACATTTTTTTTTAACCCAAAGGGGTACAAGTAGTGACACTCTGTACTTAAGTAGAAGTAAAGGTACATATTTCCTTCAGATACATGTTTAGCCCTCTGTAATATTGTCCATTACAAAAAAATATAAAGCAATAAGAATTAAACTGAATGTAAATAATGTAGGGGCGGCCCGGTGGTCCAGTGGTTAGCGCGGTCGACCTCACAGTGCAGAGGTTGTGTGTTCGATCCCAGCTCCGGCCTTCCTGTGTGGAGTTGGCATGTTCTCCCCGGGCCTGCGTGGGTTTTCTCCGGGTATTCTGGTTTCCTCCCACATTCCAAAAACATGCATGGCAGGTTAATGGAACACTCTAAATTGTCCCGAGGTGTTCGTCTCTGTGCGCCCTGCGATTGGCTGGCAACCAGTTCAGGGTTACTCACTGCCTGAAGACAGCTGGGATAGGGTCCAGCACACATGACCCTTGTGAGGATAAAGTGGTTCGAAAATGGATGGCTGGATGGATGGATGGTAAATAATGTAACAGTTTGTGCATCATGATTATGCAGCAATTCACTTCACTCTGCTGCTTCTTCTAGCCACTGGGAGGCAGTGTAGTCCAATCATGCAAACCTAAATGAAGAATAGTACTTTACGGATCCTGTGACTCAGAGATGATGTAACATTACTTTTTTTCATAGAGGATAAAGAATATATGCGTGTGAGGATCAATATATTATCTGTCTGCATGTGATGCTCCAGCGTTTGTGCTCAAATATCCATCGCTTGTTACCCGTTACCATGTTAATGGCGTAGCCTTTCCTAAGGCCAAATGTTATTTTCTCTGAACAATGTATAAGGGTTAATTCTCTTTGCTTAATTTGACAGTGAACTTCAAATGAGATTGGCATTAATCAGCTTGAAGCCTCTTTTGTGTTGTGCGTTGTATTAAAAAAATATATATACTGTACATCGGTGAAAATCAGCGACAAAAATTGCCCGATTTTTGCCCATTTTAAAAGAGCTAAAATTGGCTGGTGAAATCAGCCGCCAATAATTGGTCGGACCCGAATCTCAAGGAAAGTACAGACCGAGAAATTGATTTCAGTACTTTTGGCACCGTTTACACGTTCAACCATGCTTTTAATATTTTTTTACTCTCCAAACTGAAATACAATTTCCAACTTTGTAAGAGTTTAATTTCACAATGTTTATTCCTGCGGTTGTAGTTTGCACTGGTGTACAATCTGAGAGATGTTTAAAATATAGTTATTTATATTTAATGTACAAAACCTCTCTGGCAGCATCAAATAAAAATCGAGCGTTTTCATCAGAATGAACAGGAGGACCCAATGACGTGTTCGACTGAATTAGCTTTCTCGTGATGAGTAACTGATGGCAGACAAATGCTTCTGACATCAGGCTCTCACTGCCTGTCAGACGCCAATGAGCCCACTTATCTGTCAATTAGCGTACCCAGCACCCCCCACCCACTCGAGTCTTCCGAGTGGGCTGTGTTCAGGTGTAAGGTGAGAAGCATTCGGCGGGAGATCAGAGCGTGCGGCCTGTCTGTCGGCTTCTTTTTGGGGTCGGGGGGGGGGGGGGGGGCCGGCGAAGACACATTATTTTTCCCCTCTTGGGCCCTTGCATGAATTTAAAGCTGCACAGGCGACCACTTTGCAACTCAGTGTCAGGGGTCAGGCGGCATCGAGCACAGAGGAGCAAGAAGAAAATTGCAAGATCAAAAAAAAGAGGGATGACGCATCCCGGCGCGTCGACACCGTTTTCAGTCGAGGATATTTTGAAGCAGCAGCGTGGCTATGAAAATGAAGTTTTGGAGTCTGAGCAACTTGCTCCAGTGCGTGACCGCGACATGCAAAAAAAACATTTCGCACACCAAGCAGAGGCGGACAACGAGATGAAGAAAGTTGGTAAGATAACGACGAGTTGCACCTCTCTAGCTGACCTTGATCGATGGAACACAACTTGCCGTAGTCCTTTAAACTTTAGAAATCATTTTTAGTCGTTCTATACAATGATGGAAATATGACCGAATGTGTTCAAAATACATAGAAGGGACATTTCGCGTACATAAATAGATATAGAGCATGTCAATAGTGGTTTCGATTGTCAATGAATGCACATGGTTACACATCGTTATCAAAATGTAAAACAAAACAAAACTATTATGATCCAGTCTTAAAACGTAACATTGTCAGCTTGAGCAGAATTTGTGACATGGCTTTTAATTAGTTATTCTTGTACAAGTTGATGAATTCTATTGAACTGTGCCAATTTAGAGAGTCATAAGCCAATGCAGATATTCACACGTCACTGCTGACTATAGTTTTGTACATGAAGTTGGAATTGACACAATAAAACATGGAATTAAGACAAAACATTAGCTGGAACAGTAAAACATTTTTATAAGTCTGTGAGCTTTTGTAATAGCTTAAATGACACTTCCTGACTTCAATACAGTCTAAAATTCATGAATAACTTAAATGTATTTGCATTGCAGAGTCACCAGTCAGTTTCAACACTTATTTTACTGGAATCAATGTCAGATAAAATCAGTACATAGCAGAGTGTATTTTTACATTCATTTTATGCATCTTTTTTGCCCTGTGTAATTTATTGAAAGTATTTTTTTTTTTTTACGATTGTCTTGCATTATTTTAAAGAAACCAAAAAAAAAGTAAAACGCAATTTCTATACCGTATATATTTCTCTCTCTCTCTCTCGCTTTAATAGATATGTTAAGTAAAAGTTGTTCAATTTAAAAAGTGCGCTGCATCGCTAGCATTGTAATTGCCTAGCATTGCTGTGTTTCAACAGACACACGTATCGAGAGCAAGGGCGGCTCCGAAGGAGGCGCGGGCTCTCGCAGGAGGCCCCGCGTGCTCTTCTCCCGGGCTCAGGTGAGTGAGCTGGAGCGTCGCTTCCACCGGCAGCGCTACCTGTCGGCGGCAGAGAGGGAGCAGCTGGCCCTGGTCATCAAGCTCACGTCCACCCAGATCAAAATCTGGTTCCAGAACCGCAGGTACAAGTGCAAGCGGCAAAGTCAGGACAGGAGTCTGGAGCTGGTACCCAGGAGGGTGCCTGTGCCGGTCCTGGTCCAGGACGGGAGGCTGTGCGGGGCGACCTCTCTCCTCCCGCCTGGTTGGAATCCAACTTTTGGCCATTATAATGGCATGGTCGGCTACGGTAACAGTGGTGTGTGCGGTTGGAGTTATCACAGTGTGTCTGTTGATGTCAATAATACAGAGGGGGGCCTTCACGTGTGCACCGGACACTCTCAGAGGCTGCTGACAACGCGCTCAAAATAAACATTTCAAAGCAAATCCTTGCGTAAATCTGTAATATGTGACGGTTGTACAGAAGGAAAGAGCATTTGCACTGATTTCAGTGTCCGTTTTGTTTTGAAAATGTGAGAGACTGCTTTCAGAAACGACACCTCGATAAAACCCTTTTTGTATGTTATTGGGTTGTTCTTTTTTTGTAATTTAATGTTGTCGACAATAAAAGGAGAATTTTCTATTTCACTTTTCATTTGTGTTGTTATTTTAACACACTGCTAGTCAGGCAGGCAGTCAGTCAGTCATACATTGGTCAGATGCTAATAGACAGTCAAACATCTAAGTGCTTACTGACACAAACAGCTGTGGTAGTCAGTCAGTTAGTTAGTCATACATTGTTCAGATACATGCTAATAGTTACAGTGATTCGGTTAATAGCTTAGTGACACACTTAGTCAGTCAAACGTTGGTCAGATAAATGCTAACAGATGTTTAGTTAGCTAGTTAGTCATACGCTGGTCAGATGAATGCTAATAGACAGTCAAACAGCTAAGTGCTTACTTACACAAACAGTTGAGGTAGTTAGTCAGCTGGTTAGTCACACATTGCTCAGATATATGCTAATTTTAATGGCTTCTGTAAGAAATGAGTCCAGAGTCAAAGGAGGAAGTGACATTCGACCTGAAGCGAGGCGCTCTATCAAAAGGAGCTCATCATTGTCCCATTGACTAATCCATTGATAAGAGCTCAGCGTCCCGTCTCGTCCTCCGGCTTTGCTTGGTAAACAAACCTGCAGACTGAGAGGCTCTTTAACTGGGAAACGCTTTCCATTCAACTGTCACTCACTGATGGACACGCCACCAAGTTTCACTTCCATCCCAGAGCTTCTTTGCCACTGGACGGAACTTGTGCGAGCCCAACAAGAAATGGTGGATTTGGAACATGAGCAGAGAAGTGACATACACATGGAAATAGGTCTTATTCAGACGAGAGTGGAGAATGAGTTAAGCCGACCTGCTTGTGGGGAAAACCCCCTCAAGGTGGAGAGGAGGTGAAGCTCTTTTGATAAGGATGAACATGTAGACAGAGTGGAGTCCAGAGACACTTGAAGAGATCAGATAGGCCTATTAGGCACCCACCTCTTTATCTTCTCGTGCGTGCGTGTGTGTGTGTGTGTGAGACAGGGGAGTGAAGAGATACTTGATTACAACGCGGTGATTCACATTTCATGAGGGCCATCTCGTAGCGAGGATGACGTGAGTGCGCTCATCACATAAAGAGGGGGGCATGCGAGAGGTAAAAAGCAGATCACGTCATCTGTACACGCGGATGCTTTTTAATGGTGCACCTCTTTGACAATCTTGCCGTATCATTGAAGGCTGGCGAGACGCTGGAAAAATGGGATTTCTTCCGTCACCTCAACCGACATGACTCATCATCTTAATCTTTCCCAAGATGAATCTTTGCTTAAGAACAGTGTGGCACGACGATGTACATGCTGCAGTTTGGCTTTTGGTACGTTATCTGACTCTATCTCGAGTGCTCGCTAGTGTAAGACCCTCACATTATAATATAAAAAACACACGCACACGCACACACACACACACACACACACAATATGGTGCTTTATGTAATGTAAAATAGGTATCTACGATTCTCTACGATGCCACATATCCATCCATCTGTCCATTTTCCAATCTGCTTATCCTCACAAGGGTCGCGGGGGGTGCCGGAGCCTTTCCCAGCTGTCTTCGGGCAGTAGGCGGGGGACACCCTGAACCGGTTGCCAGCCAATTGCAGGGCACACAAAGATGAACAACCATCCGTGCTCACACTCACACCGAGGGACAATTTTGAGTGTTCAATCAACCTGCCATGCATGTTTTTGGAATGTGTAAGGAAACCGGAGTACCCGGAGAAAACCCACGCAGGCCCGGGGAGAACATGCAAACTCCACACAGGAAGGCCGGAGCTGGAATTGAACCCGTTACCTCTGCCCTCTGTTCATCAGATCGCCCAACATGGCGATAGCATAGTCTACCAAATTCACAGACGGGTAAACTAAACTCACCCTTGCATGAAAATCAAGATGCGCCAAGTTTTACACCGAGCATATGCTCGCTGCCTACAAAAACGGAGCCCGAAGTGTTACGTTGTCCCCAACTGCTACGTTTATTTTGCTCACGCCACAAATCCACATTGCGTGCCAAATGACAGCGAATTCCAACTCCACTCAAGTCAGTGGCGTGGTTAAGGAGACTAACGGCTGGCCCGGGTGCTGCGGAGCAAGCTGACACATGTAACGTTACGCCACGGCCTCGGACAAAGACGTCGGCAGGAAAACAACAGAAGATTAATGACGAAACAAGTCGGCGTGGCTCAAAGAAAACATTTTGTGCAAGATAAACAGCTTCCTGGTGTGAAAGGTCACGAGTCGAGCTATGTCGCTGCACATGTTCACGGCAGTTACAAATGTTGACAATGCTTGCACACTCGGCAGGGATTCTCAAAGTGTGGTACAGGCTCCCTCTAGTGGTAAGAAAAACAACCGCTGCCAAAGTGCAGTTCAGTTGTATTTCAATTTTAAATTTAATACATTTGCATTTAATCTTGAAGCAGTGTTGTTTTTTTAAACATGTACTAACCATTTTTATTGATCTTTTTTTGTGTGTGAAATACATTGTAATCATTTTTTTATTAAGAATGATTTACAGAGTGCTATTCATCCATCCATCTGATTTTTTTTTTCAATTTAAGAAAAATTCTATTTCTCAATGTCAAAAATTTGAGAACACTGGTAGAAGAGTAACTGTAAGGTACCTGAAATGAGAGAAATGCCTGTGCCTCTAAGTCAACACTTTCCCAGGCAGAAAGAAAGAGAGTCAAGGTGAAACCTATCACGGAAGCGATCTTAATACTATGTTGACCAGACAATCGCTAAAGCCTGGGAAGAACCTCTTTTCTGGTTCTAAGCGGATGCTTTTACAGTCATTCGCGCCTTGCTGTCCCGTTTTTTTGAACAGGGGGACAGGATGTGAGAGTGTGATTAGGATGTATGCACAACAAATATGGGGAGAAATTTTGGTTAATCCATATGAAAACACATGCTCTAATACAGTTATTAGTGACCTTGCAAAGCAAAGAAATAACCAGGTACTGGACATGTATGACACACACACAGTGATTTCGAAACATCTTAACCTATTTTTTATTTTATTTCATTTTTTTTAAATGGGAGCGACCCCACACATGATGAGGAAGGAATCGGCTTGTACTGTATGTCACCACTGACAAAAGATGCCTGTTGTAGTACCAAGACTGACCTGTGAGAGGCAGCGTGGTATCAAAGGACATCCAGTCAATGCAAAGAAGAAGAGAGAGTCGTTGTAGCTAATAGAAGTAACAGTCGTCGAAAGAAAAAGTAACACAAGAAGCTAGTCCCGATTTGCGTCCAGCAAACTGTACTAATCACTTGCCGAGCAAATCGGAGATGGGAAATCACTCTTAACATATCCAATAATAATCGCTCATGATAATGTTCATTTTAGCAAGTCTTATCAAAGTACAGGATATAACACGAAGCATGACATGAAAGGTTTTCCTGGCTAGTCCAAAATAGGTAAGATGAAATTGTAATAGGAAAAACAAATATATTTGCCTTAATGCAAGCAGGTGTCGCATTAACATGTTGATACAATTCATAGGATTGGCCAGAGGGCTCTGTCGTGGAAAAGCCATATCTATCCGACGCAAGCTGCCTCTAGTGGTATGCAAATGAATCACTGGCTCAGTACAGTTCAGTTGTGTTTAACTTAACCCTTCAAGCGCCAAAGCAGCAAAATTGCAAGAAGCATCACTTTCGAACAACAAAAATGGATTCTTGTCTTGAAAAAAAACCTCTGGCGCCTGGCGGTTCTGCTAGAAAAATCACTTTAAAAGGTGGCAAGTGTGTTCCGACTCCCATTTAACATGAGTTTGAATGTGATTGGTTCATTCTGAACAGACACATCCGAGTTAGGAAGAGGGTGTGCTCACTTGTGCAACCACGTCATTTCAGTTGTTTATTTTTCTTCCCCTTGCACTGATTTTTTTAAAAATTGATTTCTACGGGTTGGAGGTCACATAAACATTGGAGAGAGTTTTGAAAATATTGTCATTGGATTTCTTGTTTTTATTGATAGGACAAAAAGCTGTCATTTGAACAGGGGGGGTGTAGACTTTTTATTCACTGTTCACCTCCCTCTCTCTCCTTTTGAGTCAAGGTCTCTCAACCAGGTTGCGTCAAGCAGTGACAACACTAACCTTGAGATGGGCGCTCTGACTAATTCCATTTGATTTTTTTTTTTTTAAGTGATTGCTCTCAAATTTCAGATACAACCCCCTACCACTTCATTTGGCCTGTTGGTCACCCCGAAATGTCCCATTCCCAGAGGACACCGCGAGTAAATGTATCATTCTTGGGCCACCACCACAACCAAACAATGAACGCGTCCGTCCGTCCAGGAGCCGGTCAAAATGTGCTGAAGTCATTAGCGCGGCCCAGTGGATACGACCACCCACTCTGACCTGCGCTTCCCCCCCAGGACAGGTCATCCTACCTCCCGGAAGTCGCAGACGCTCAGCTTTGGGCTGCATAATATAGAAGAATTTCAGTGATGTGAAAATAGATAGTTTAATTTATGCAGTATTTAGCTCTTTATTTTTTCTTATATTTGAAAAGTGGTTTGTTTGGATATGTTCGGTCCAACACTTTATAGATTAAAAAAAAAAACATTCTGATCTTGTTACTCTCATCTTTTCAACTATTTAATTATTTTAAATATATTTTTAAAAGTATCTTTCAAAACATTTTAGTCTCAAATTTGACCTAATGCTTATTTTCTCATATTCATATTTGACTGCTGATATTTTTTCACTTCATTTGATATTTTACAGATTATTTTTCTTATTATAACATTATTTTTGTGACCAACACATTTTGAAAAATTAATAATTTAATGCATTTTGAAATGTTTGAAATTTTTAAAAAAGGGAAATTCTTTTTTTTACAGGTTATTTTAAAGAAATGTACTAATGTATGTTTTCTTATTCATTATTTTATACATTAAACATTTTTAAAAAATCTAAATAATAATAAAAATTATCCAGTCACTAAAACCTTTTTTTTCATTATTGTGCCAAACAACTGCAGCCAAAGTTACTACGTGAGCTTGAGTACACACCTCCTTGACAAACCCGCCCCCGCGCTTGTATAAAAAGCGACTGTGCGCGTGTGCGAGTGTGTATGCGTGCGCACGCGTGAAGAGAACGCAGCACTTGAGCACCCTTTGACACTAAGAGGCCTCTCTCACAAGTGGACCTGCGGATGGGAACATGTCTGATCCGGTCAAACCTCGGACGTCTTTCCTCATCGAGGACATTCTCTCCCTGAAAGACAACGCGGCCTTTGTGGGGAATTGCTGCACCCAGTCAAAGGAAGAATGGCAAGAAGACGCCAAAACGTTGTCAGAGTCCACATTGGTGGACCACACAGGTGAGCTCAACATCTGACTGGGATACATTGCTTAATTATTTGGCTCGGCATGCTGTTCCCTTCCGATTTATTGACTGATCCTATCTCCCTATTCACAGCATCTCTGGACATATCCTGTCCCGGCACGTCCGAGCCGGGTGGCTTCGCATCCACGGAAAAACCCAAACGCTCTCGAGCGGCGTTCACGCATCTCCAAGTGCTGGAGCTGGAGAAGAAGTTCAACCACCAGAAGTACCTGTCGGCCCCCGAGAGAGCCCACCTGGCGGGCATGTTAAGACTGACCGAGACCCAGGTGAAGATCTGGTTTCAGAACCGCAGGTACAAAACCAAAAGGAAGCAGCAGGCGTCGGAGTTCCTCAAGGACACGTACAATGCGGACGGACTGGACCCGATCGTGTTCTTCAGCTCTTTCTGTCGGGCGTACCAGTACAGACCGTACTTGTGGGACTACGGCGGGGCCTGGAGGCCGGCGTTGTGGTGAAAAACTAGCATCAAATAAAATGCTTATTGACTCTGCCAATGTGGCTTTTGAGTGTTGTTACCACAATAGTCTGTATTGGTTTCTACTTTGAAGAAAAACTGTTAGCATAACGATCTCTTCTATGGCCAATCAAAAAAAAAAATCTAAATACTCTCAATGGTCTCAACAGTTAGAGAATATTTCCGAGTTGCTTTCATGATGAAAATAATTCATAGCTTTGGAAATTTTAGGGAAATGCTCCCCCCCACCCCCATTCTAACGGCTCCTTGAGCACCGGGTACCCCCCCCCCCGCCCCCCTCCAGGACCAAATGAGTAGCCCACGGGCCTGTTTTAAAAATAGCTCTCTAATTATAGGGCATTCTGATTTCCTAGGAATGTTGTCAAAGTGAAAATTTGAATTTAATTTCCGTTTGAAAATGTAAACACTGTCAGTGATTTAGAGCAATAAACTGTTACAATTTGTATTTACCGGTATCTGTTGCTCGCTGTGTTAAATCAGAGTTCGAGTTATGGTGGGAAATCATGAACACCATCAATGTCTTGACAATTTTTCTTTCAATCCTGTTCATATTAATCACAATATACTGTAAAACAAAGAGTAATTTGATCAAATTTGTGATTTCAAAAGTGTGTATTCAACTGGGAGCCTTCGCAAATGAGCATCCAGTACTCAAGAAATAGCTCTCATTTTCAAAAAAACGCTGTGCATTTATTGAATTATTTTTAATATGAAACTTTCTGTCTTCATGTTAAAAAAAAAGGTGTACAAAATCTTAGCACTTTCTTGTGTGATTTCCAATAAAAAGATACCAAATGAAAATGCCATTGAACTCAAACTTTGAAAAAATGTAAATCAAGCTTTTTGACCAAACCCACTTGAAAAGTTGCAAGCAAAACGTGCAAAACAGAACACCACAAAGTAAATTCATCAAGTGTGGACGTGGACTTTAGCCCCATTTTTGTGTTGAATCTAACGTTGTGGCCGGTTCGAGATGCGGCTGATAGAGCAACTGTGCGCGCAGGAATGACAAGAAGCACTAATGCGATGACTCGGCGATAACGCCATAGTACAGTGAGTTGTGCAGGGTCAGGTGGTACGGCTGCGTCACGATTGGCTGCAACCGTCGGGAAAGTTCAATCCGAGTGGCGAGTTCACACGGGTTAGTCGTCGCCGATTTGATAGGAGGGCGAGTGCCACACACAAGAACATACCATGTCAACAACACGACTGACAAACATCTTAAAGAGCTTCCTCTTATCTCTGCGCGTGAGCATCGCAAGATGTCAACGTGGCATGAAGCGCAGAACCTGTCAACTGGCTCCGCTCCTCCGTGTGACCATTCCAAGTGGACCAACCAGTCGGTCAAAGCGGGTGTGGGGGGAGGCGGGGGCGGAAGAGACCATCTTGACTTTCGAGACATCCATATGACGACTTCTTATCATCGGCGCGGCTCTCAGCGTAAACAGGTAATTAGACATGAAGAGGGCAGATAGCGTCTGTTTTGACGGCCATGGGAATGTGACAGTGATCTAGCCGTGTCTCTCAGCGGGCGGGCCGCATGCGGACATGTTGAATACGATAAAGGAATTTGTCATTGTTATGCCCGCACAGAGACGTGGTACATTGTCCTAAACGCCATCGGAAGACCGACAAGTACAGCCTCAATCCGAACGTGCACCCCTGGAAATCGTATTAATGTACTGTATTCCCAATAGTCTATTCTCCGAATATCAGAGCGTTCCTTTTGGTGGTGGATTCGATACCGCGTCAACCTCATAGTGCAGAGGTACCACAGTACACTGTGCTAAATGATTGCGAGCCGGGGGATCATGTGGCATTTAGCATTTTTTTGTAACATTAACTGGGCACATTTTATTGGAAAAAAAATTAAATCGATTTTTTACTTTTATTTTGAAATATCGGCACTTTCTTGTGACTCAAAGAGACACGGTACACGGAGCGCCAAATCCGTTATCCTCTCATCTTTGGCACCTTGGAATCTCTTCCTGCAACGCCTGGATCAACTGGATTTGGAGGTAACTGATGAGAAGCACTGAGGCATTAGTATGTGTGCCTTTAGATTAACGACTTCCCGTTAGGAACACCAAGGAGTGACATGTTGTTTATTTAGGCTTGAAAGTGCGGTTAATAGTACAATGTACCCTTTACCGGGTAAGGAAACAGTGTACCTCTCACTATGATGCAACAGAGGTTTTTCATGATCCGCTAAAAAAAAAATAAGATAAAATAAAAATTAAAAAAATAGGGTTGATGCTGTTTATTGCCACTCTCGGCTGAATGTTGCTGTCTAAATAAACATAGAATTACATATTATTATTTAAAATAGCCACACAGCCTCTGTGACCATCATGCTAACATACAATGGGAAACTCCAGAGACTCATGGGCTAACAGTTAGCATCTCTGTAGCGGTGTTGTTACCTTTCAAGCAAAGGATGTCAGATATTCTTCAAAAGTCTTATTTACAATTGACCTCAATTTTCAATGGCTGATTTTTTTTCCTCCTTCCGGGTGCGAGTGCCCCATGAAGAGTTAAATGTGTCTTTGAAGACACAGCAGATCTCCATCAAGGGATGAGTAGAAAACCAAACCTGACCACAAAGGTAGCCTTTGTCAGGGCTGCAATGTGCCGTGACTGCCTGACAAATTTGGTGGGTCCGATAAGATGTTTTGAACCAGCCTTCATCTTTTCATGCGCTATCATAAACTTCCTCGGATAATGTAACAGGATCTCCCATGTTACCAGGCAGAGAGGCAATGAACATACTTTTGAATCCTGCCCCTCTAGTCGCTAGCACTGTGTGAATGTTTGTGTGCCAAGACCAGCGTGCGTTGAGAGAAGAGGCTGTTGTAAATTTCCAGCTCTTATCTTCAGCATAAAGATGTAAAGTAGTCAAGCAAATGGGCTGCAGATGAAGCCGACAAGGAGAAGAAGATGGGAGCGTCCATTGTCGGCCTCGGATAAACAAAATGATCACGGCCAAATCAGGGACAACTCTTCTACACCACCTGTGTACGTGTGCTGGGACATGCCGGCTCTGAATAAAGCTCGCTACTGTCTGCATCTCGATAAGAACATCAGATCAGTCTTGTTTTTGTCCCATTGGAGCATATCAGCAAGTATCTGCCTTCATGTAAACAGTCCAATAAATGACAGCCAGCATAGGAAGAAGCAGTAGCAGAATTACTGTGAGCACATTGAGGTCATTGAAAGGACACTTACATGGTCCAAGCCTCAAGCTTGACCGAGGTGATATGGAAAGTCGCACCCGTTTCTGTGGTTGTGTGGTCCAGGTCTTAAGATCTTGGCTATTTAGTCCAGGTCTCAAACTAGGACCGGGTTATGTGATCTGACAAGTCATCCCAGGTCATTTTAGGTCAGTAATTAAATCATGTGAATCCATTTTGATCCTTGTTCAAGATCATGCTCTCAAGGTTTCAAGCAAGTCCGACCAGTTTTAGGGTGATTCGAGGTTTAATGTGACAGGTTGAATGGAATCCCAGGTGGGTCATTTGGTTTATTTGTAAAAGTTTCGGTACATGGGATTTGGGTATCATGCAACTTGTACAGGTCTCATTCTAGCTCTATGCAAAGGAACACCGGTCAAAATTCACCAAGGAGTCCCACTCAGATTTGAACATAGTTCAAGATCATGTGATCCAGGTCTTAAAACGAGTCCAAGTAAGTTCTTGAAAGAAAAATCCAAGGTTATAGGATTCAGGCATCTTAGAGGTGCAATTGGGCTCACATGGTGATGTACAATATTTGAAAAGTACCGCGGCACCTTGCCGTCAAAAATAAAACAATGCTGCATATTTTTGCTAGTCAGCAGATAGCGAGCAGTTCTCCCCCCTCCAAAAACGAGGCTCCAAACTGTTGATTAGCTGCTCCTGAAAAATATGTATTTGTACACGAAAGAACGAAAGAGCGTACAGTAGACTGTAGCATACTTTATTCAGGTTTCCAGGCCCCCCAGGCGACAACGGGAGACAGCCTAAAGGGCTGGGGAAGACTGAAATCGAATCCACAATACGTTACAACTCCCAGTTGGCGTTTACTGTGGTATTGTTTCGGTATTGGTATTTAAGTACTTTATGCAGGTATAGTCATAATTTGGTGATGACAATACGGTTTCACGGTTTTAATCTAGGGGTACAATTCTCAAACATGTCCTTGGTCATGGGACTTGTTTGAGAATTGTACCCTGGTCAATCATTTTAAAGCTAGTTCATGGGTGATTCAGGTCTCTAGCAAGTGCAACAGTTCTAATGCTATACTCCACAGTAAAGCAGTCCAAGCCCTTCATGTTTAAAGGCAGTCCTGTTTGAGTAAAATATAGGTCTCGCTAATGTTTAATAAGGTTAAGTCATGTGACTCCGTTTCTCATTGTTCTGTAAGGCACTGGGTCCCGTTTAAAGTAGAATGCAATCCAATACCGCCCTCTGCTGGCACCACATTGGATTGATACAAATTAGACAACGGGCCTGCGTGAGCGATGGGAATGTAAATAAAATATTCCTTCTTGGCAAACACAAATTTGTTAAACTTAAATTACGACTGAGGCTTCGAAGACACAAAAAAAACATTGACCAAGTCATCATATCTCACTCATTTATTTCAGCTCCAGTGTTACATGCTGTCGCAGCATCGTCACAATGATTTCATATATGCATGGTCTGACATTGACATTCGGTCTGCCATTTCAGTTATTTGTGCGCAAAAAGTGTAACATATTTACATCCAAAAATACTCACATGCCACTATTCTGCACTCTGGTGTTTTATTTAGAGTTTCGTGACCGACGAAGACAACGTGAGCATATTTCTTCACTTTGATTAGACATGATTACCTCATGAAACAAAGATAACGCAAATCGATAAAGCTCAGAAAAATAATTCCCATTAGCTCATGGGAAGTGCAACTATGGCTTATATAGTGTATATAAAAAGAATGAATGAAAAAAATGCCACATGTAAACACCCAAACATATTGAAAACCTACAATAACGAAACAGTTCTTCAACTGCCACTGCACCGGTGGGTAGATTAGTAAATATGGGGGAGAAAAAAAAATCCACCTTCCACATTTGAAACAATGTTGAGGCAGGAAGAGACACACAGTGGTCACCACAATGTGGCTGTAAACAAAAAATAAGCCTCTGGCTCTGACTACGTGGGACTAATGGAGTGGGCACAATGAAAAAGCAGATGCATAGAAAAATGTCATTCGATACCATACAATGTCTTTGGTGGGTAGTACACAATGACCAAAATAAACACTCCAATGGGGCTTTTCTGTCTTCAGATAGGGAAATGTCTTCAAAAAATAAAATAAACGGAGTAAAATATGTATTTCGTATTTGATTTAAAAAAAAAAATCTGCAACATTTATTTATGTACAAGAGTCGGACCTCCAATAGCTGCCCCATGTCAATTACATCGGACCGTATCGTGTGTGTGCGTGATTCAACAGCGGTGTACTGCCGCCATGCGGTCCAGTAGAGGCGGATCATTAGTGAACAACTTTATGCAGACAGACACTCCAAGAATGAACAGCGATGACATAGCAATCAATGAATTGGCATACAAGGGTGGCAAAGCGACGTCATGGGTTATGAAAGTCCTTCTGCCCGTCCATTTGTAGAACGGAGCACTGCATTTGGCTGCAACCAGCAGAAGCAAGCGCCGTTGATTCAGTCAGACAAATTTGCTTTCAAAAGAAGTCCAGTCCCATGATGTCAGCTATGGGAAGTTGAGCTTCATCCACGATGGCATTTTCGACTCAGTGCAGCGTTGGCATGGAAACGGGAGTTCAGAACATTGGGAGAGATTATTTTGTAAATTGTTTTAAAATACAGTGGTACCTATCAATGTCTCATACATTAATTTTCCTCAGTGAATGAAATCTAGTCAAATAAGCATCCGTAATAATAAAAAATGTCCAAATATATAAAAAGCAAAGATTTTTGGGGGTGCAAATAAAAATATGCTGACAGACTGGCGCAAAAGAGGCACTTGGAAGTTGGAGTGAAGATACATTTCTCCGTGTCCGCTCGTTCCTTATAAATAGACACATTAAAGCAAACAAAGCAGCGTTGCGCTGCTTCCTTCTGCAGCCCTTAAAATTATAAGCCACACAAATAAATAAATACTACCGATGTCTAAACATCATTCAAGACAACGTTCTTTCTTCCATACACACATGGCCCTCTCGTGTGTAGGAAAGAATGCTGAACGATGACTGTATGAATGTGTCCCCGATTCTTTTGCCCTCGAGTGACGTCATCGCGGAAAAAAAAAAAACATGCAGACGTCAGTGCGGGAACAAGGAGGCGTGTCGCTGCTCGGCTACTTCCTCAAACATCTCGGAGAGACCACGTTCACTTTCCGTTCCTGGAAGCGGGTCTCGCCTCCTGCTTGGTCAGGAAGTACTTGAAGAACTCGTACACGGACCAGGCAATGGCCGTGGACGGCATCTGGTATATCACTCGGGCCTGCACCCCTTTGAAGAACGCCGCCACGCCGCCCAGCTTGTACACTGTCCTGAAAGTGTTGGCCATTCCCGACAAATGGCCGCTGATGTTCATGGAACTGAGCGCAACGTTCTCCTGCGTGTTGAGCAGCGTCTTGCACACGTCAAGCGGCGTGGTGATGGCGGCCGAGATGGCGCCGGCCGCCGCCCCGGACACGATGTGCGTGCCGGGGTGGTAGTGTCTGTGGGGGTTGAGCCACTCCTGCATGGTCTCGTAGGTGATGAAATGAACGGCCTGGAAGGGGATGTTCATGGTCAGCTGCGTGCTGTAGCTGCGGTAGAAGGCGCCCGCGCCCTCCGTGCGTGTCACTTTGCAAACGCAGTCCCAAAGTCCACGATAGGGTGACTTGTACATTTGCATCCTCTGCTTCACCACTGAGTCATGATAACAGAAACATATTTAGGAGGCTTAAATGAAATATTGACTTGAGTAGCACTGTTGTTGGCTTTTCACTCTGGAACATTTGGGAAGGCACCACGAGCGCGAAATGAAGCTTGAAGTGATGGAACTGGTAGTGTTTGTGGAAGAGCCAAACTGTGACCGAGTTACAGCGAAGTCCATTTAGCACTCTGAAAATTTTTGAGTGATAATTCACTGGTATAAAATCTATGTTTTGCTTTCATTTAAAAACACTTATTGTTGGGGTGACGTAATAAAGTGGTGTACAAGTACACTACATGTTATGTCTTCAAAATGTTAAATACCTGTACCACTGTTACCACTGCCAGGTGCAACGTACATTGTTCAATTAATAATTGTTCATAAGTATCCTCGTAAAAGCAGACATTTTGGGACTTGTACCAGCTGATGAGTGTTGCATAAGATTGCACACCAAAACAGTAAAAACAAATAAACAAACCAACCAAAGAAACATTACTTGCACATTAATTAATTAAACATTAAAAGAAAATGTATTTTTGATTTTATTATGACTGAAACACGACCACAAATTTTGGACTAGGCTATTTTTCTGGTTACGCCCTATTAATAATTCATATCAGTCTATCCTTTCCACAAGTATAGTTTGTATTTGTATTTTCAAGGGCTCGTGTTGTGTTGTGTTGTTACCTTCAGCCGGGTTCATAACGGCATCATGAAGGACAGTGGCCACACTGCCTGCCACACCTGTGAAGACAATTTTTTTTTTTTTTTTTTTAGAGATTATAAAAAAGGACAAATTACAGAAAATGGTCTTTTGAATGGATGCGTTAACTTGAGAGGGGGGCACAATATGCCTGGTTCAACATGCTGCCAAAACGAGGATTTTCGGGGTGGGAGGCTTTGTACCGTTAGCCAGGTGGCTGTTTCCTCCGCTTTTGATGACGCCGCTGAGGGAGTGCTTGACCCGTTCGTAGCAGGCGAAGTAGAGCGCGTGGGCAGGGCCGGCGCCCATCATGGTGATGTTGAGGCCCCTTAGCGGTCTGAGGAAGCCCTCTGTGCGGATGATCCTTCTCAGGGCTTCGTACACACCTCGATACTGGGCATTGGGTTCGGGCTGCAGGCTCTGCATCCTTGTCTGGAATAAATAAAAAGGCACTCATTCAATATCATTGTTTTATTTTTTTTTTCCTCGAGAGTGTCACAATTGGGATATGCGTGAGGGCATCAGACTTTTTCCAAATGGGGGGAAAGAAACCTGCCTGGGGTGATAAGATACATTCCCGATTAGGATGTATATGCTCTGCTGCAAACAAACAAGATTATTATTTTTTTGAATAGAAAACAAAGTTGCAGTTGGGGATCACAAATAAGAGAAAAGGGCTGAATTTGGATATCCGCTGTCAGCCAAACACGACTTTCGGGACGCATTGTTGCCTCAAAAGTAGTCACATCGTTGTGACAGCTGAGGGCTCTTTAGTCGGAGGGATGACGACCTGGTGTGTGAGGACGAAGCATCGCTTTGTTTTCGTCCAGCATGCCAAGTTATCCGCGCAGCACAAAGCCTGTTTTTATTTGCAGGGAGATGAAGCCGCCGCTGGCTGGGAAAGATAGGCCCCGCTCTATCTTCCTCGGCACGTTCTAATGCGTTTCCTTCCTTTTTGCGCTCACAATGAACTACAATTACATTTCCGTTTAATTCAGATGCGGGAACTTGCGGCAACACAAATCGTGGCTGATGTTGATGTGTGTCAATCTTTGCGGCACCAACCACATGATGGTACAGGGAAATGAGTCACTTTGTGATTCAGATCCAATCAAAGTCCTTAAAATAAACGGAATGAGAATGTATACTGAACAGAGAATACCGATCGTCCCAAAATGAAAAACATAACTCCAGGAAGTGGCGCTACATCCACACTATGACACAACTCCTCCAGGCGGCAGTTGTTCTTCTTTTCAGTGCAACACTGGCACTGAAACAGTTGTGAACATTTAGACATTCTCCCATCGCTTCAAAAAAAATACGTAACCAAATAACTTAAAGTATCATTTACCCACAGATTACGCACACCACAATGAGCAGAGCAGTGCGTGGGACATGACGAAATCACGTCGAACCAACAGCAGTAAAAATAGTTTGAGGAAATGCATTATAAAAGATTGCGCATGGTACGCGCCTGTGCGCAAATGTTTGGCTACTTGCAATACAATGACTCATAATTTCATTCTTCTGCCACATCTTATGATGACAGAGTCATTCTAACGAGGAGAGCAAAAGGCATTTCATCGTGATATTTACCCTTTCATTGTTTTGCTGTTTGATTTAGGGGGAGAACTTAAAAAGACTGAAAATGTTACTTGTCTACAGTTTTCTGACACAGGTTGTCTGTTTGAGCAAAAGTATATGAAATACAGTTCTGGCCGCAGTCTTCCACTACCCAGTGTTAAACCATGTCAAAGTTGTCGCAGTACCTCAACCCCGGCCGTTTTTAATCAATACTGCACAAGGGCGCTGACGAGCACACACCCTTCACTGCGTGAGGCCGATTTCAAGAGTGTGGAGAACAGATAAGCATCCCCCCCACCACCACCCGTACACACCCTTCACACTACTGGCGTAAAAACATTAGGTGTGCCCTCGACTGAGATCTCGGGAAGTGAAGTCATTATTCGGCAGGTCCACCGGACTCCAAATAAACACACCTAACATTTATTGACATCAGAAGCTCTGCTATGACTGCAGAAGTTTACGGCGCCTGAAACAAAAATCCAAATGAGCTCAAGAGGAAATGGCATAAGGAGTTTGAGTAACGGAGGACAGTTTGGCAAGACGGCACAAGAGGATATCATCTTGATGAGTGACGGTTCTTGACGCCACTTGATCAACGCAAAACCACGACATTATCTTCATTATAGATGGAGGAGGCGGCCCTCCCTTTTTCCTAATAGGAAATAACAAATACTTATACTGTACTGTACGAAATATCTGTCAATATGAGGTGCATCACAAAACCTGTTTTAACTGCAATTGTTTGAAGTCACGTGTGATTTGTGAGCATTCTTAATTGTAAAATTTAGAGATAATCTTACCTTTTAATAATGAAGGTGTGGGTCACTTTTTAAACGCTCCTATATGTCATACATGCAAAGACAGACCACTAGTGGTGTTCCTGCACCAGCCGTTTGCCCCGGATGAGCAAAGTAAGCTTTATCTGGAGCCATTTTTTTTTTCTTCACTCATCTCTACTTGGGGGGTAGGCGTAGGAATAAACCTCACTATTGTCAATTTCGTTGATCTTATTGTGAGAACTGTGGCCCTTCGCCATTTGAACAGGGGTGTGTTGGCTTTGTATATCCGGTGAAGCTTCCTTTCACCTTCTCTCTAACATAGTTTAATTGATTGTGCTAACAGAACTAAATGGAAAAGTTAAATATACCTGCTACTGCTTTTCTTTATTGAACGAACAAATGTGAGCTGAGCGTTTCTGTTTTCATATATAGCCTATGCAGTTGATGCAGTAAGGTACAAATGGCCAGATGAAACGTTTGAAGCGAAAAGTTTGCTTCTTTGCAAATGTGAACGTTTCATGGTGTTGCGTCACCAAGAGCCAATCGCCATTGAGAATGTCGCAGCAGCACAGGAACAAACACACACACACACACACACAACATGGTGAAATAAAACAATGTCGGACAATATCATTGCAGTCTGAGGGGCTGAGAAGTATACGACACAGCCGGCCTCCAAAAACGGCGCGGGCCCGAACCAATAAAGTTGCAGGCTCAGAGAATGCGGAGCGAGGAAGTTGGTGAGTGGATTAATTCGTTCACTGCTGTTAAACTGTCAATCAAAGGATTTGGCAGCCAAAGTACACAATCACCAGTCACCAGACTGGCAATGTTCAAACTTCTTTTTTTTTCATATGTCAGAGGAGAAGGAGGAGCATATACTCTTCTCCGCTGACAGGAAGCACCATCCATGAAATTCCCCTTGCGAACAAACGCACACGAGACATGGAGCTTAATAACACTTACTAAGAACACTTTTTTGCCTACTTTCCATTTTATTATATAATTACATTCACATGATAAAGTGCAATATTTTTTTTCTAAAAACATGAAATAAAAAAAATGTGGGAAGTTTTGGTGTGGTGGCACGGATTAATGTAATTTGTATGCTTTGCTTTTCAATGGAGAAAGTTGATTTGAGATGGGAGTGATTTGAGTTTGTTAGCATTAAATGCCATTATACTCGCAAGTAAAGGCACCGCTGTACTGGGTAGCGTTAAGATATACCAAGTTAATTTTAATAACTACATTGTTTATGAAGTCTCTTGCTGGGCGTCAATGGAGACTAGTAGTCAAGCAAACTTACAAGTCACACTAACAGCGGGAAAATGAGGAGACACGCGAACGGAAAAAAAATGAAGACATCATTTTTTTCATGCTATCCACGACAGCAGGTTCTCTCTTAACTCGCTTCCTGAAATGAGCTAAATAACACAAGCTAACAGTGGACAGGCAGGTTGAATAGTTTAAAGCTAATGCTTGTTAGCTAAGAACTGGAGTAGCCAGCTGACAAACCGTCCGCGGTGCCGTGACCTTCAGACGAAGAATAACGTCCACGTTGGGGGTGTGAGACGGGTTAGGGGGAGGTGCGGCGGTGCGGTTGGTAGTGAGTCAGTTACCTTGACGGAGTCCACGGGGTACATGACCGTGTGCTCCAGCACGCCAGCCACTGCGCCCGCTGTCATGTGCGTCGTCACCGAGACATGAGGCGGCAAACTCTCGTAGTCGCCGTCAATGGGCTGGCCGCCTTGGCTCACCGTCTGCGACATCTCTAGCGGTGCCAGCACACGCTCTGAGCTCAACTCCATGCGTGGCGAGTTTATCAGCGAGTTGTCCGCAGCATGGACCGCCACAACATCTTGGGTCGTCACCACTCACTGGAGTAGGAGAGCCGAAGTGACGTTTCCCCGAATAGGCGTGGTTGGCTCCAAAATTCACCAATCGAATTATGGATACTTGCGAATGGGGCGGGCTTTTGGACTTGTGGTGGCCAATGAGAAGTTTTCTCTCTGACACTTGGTTATCCCCGCGATCGCGCAATCTCTGATTGTGACTTTTAAAAAGTGAAAAAAAAGCAACATTTTTCAAGGAATTTTCGTCGAGTTTTTTTGACATGCACCTTTTATTCAAAATATGTTTATATTGTAAATTTAAATAAATTCAAATCAAAAACCAATAACTTTTGTTGTACTATATAAACAATAAATCAAAATTAAACACTAAAAAATTAATTACATTATTGATAATACAGTGGCATACAGTAAAATCAAATAAAACAAGATAGTTTAGACGGAGAGGAGCACTTTCTGGGTGAAAAGTAGTTCTATCTTGATATTTTCTGAGACTTTCGAATGAGTTTTACAACACACTGCTACTGGAATAGATAAGTGGGGTTCGGCACCTCAGGAGACAGCCTGATAACATGGATTGTAATACATATAGTAGTCAAATCTATGAAGTCCGCAACATTGTGCTTTCTCCTTTCCAACGACTGTAAATGGAATGCAAAGGGGAATGGAAAATTTATATGCGTGTAATTAAAAGGGTGAAATCATCTGCAAACCTATTTCAGTCATGACTAAAAAATAGACATTCATATTTGCAATGAATGGAAAACTATAATGATAAAAACAAAAAAGTATTGAAATGAGTGGAAACATTGACCTTGTGGATTTAATAACTGAACACACATATCAGTCTATAACAATGACATCACATTAATTAACATGACCATTATCTTTGCTTTTGAAATGAACATTTTTATTCCCAAATTGTCCGATTTGTGCATTTTTGCAAGGTTTCTTGCAAATTGTTTCAACAGTTTTTCAATTGGGCAGCACATCTGCCTTTCATTTGTGAGGTTGAGTTTTCAAATCCCTACTCTGGCCTATTTTATGTGAATTGCACATCTCATGCTTGTGTAAGCTTCCCTCCAAAACAACCAAGTTAGCTTTAAAAAAGGGCGAATGATTGTCTATGTAATGACAGCTAGGATAGGCTCCAGTTCACTCGTGACAATAATGAGAACAAGTTGTACAAAAAAAAAAAAAAAAAAAAAAAGGGGGGAGGGAAAACGAACGAAAACCCCTCACGAAACGTTGCACTTCATGGTTGAGGGATCATATTTGGAGAAGGGAGAGGCAAATCAAATGGTTGTCTTTTCTCATCTCCTCGGGCAAGAGAAAACTCATACCACAACCTTTTTATTGGCATATCGCAGTCCGACAAACATTTCATGACACCAATTGTGCATAAATAACATGTTACATGCACTTATAATAATCATCATGAGTCCTACGACCGCTTCTGAAAATGAAGCGCACCATAAATAGCCGCACCAGCCCTCATACGTTTGACGTTACAGCAATAACGAGACATAAGAAAAACAGCAGGCCTATTGAATAGAAGAGTGTTTTGAAGGAGTCCAACAGTGACAAGACATGTGCACGAGTGTTGCGTCCGATTCTTTTGCGCGCGCACGCACACAATTGTACCGGCACGGGCAGTATTAAACATTTGCAGTGCTCCTGCCGCTTAAAGATGGATTATTTGGCGTTAAATGCGAATTATAAGGTTAAAAAAAATGTTCCTTAAAAACACAGAACGAAGAGATCACCCACACAAAAAAAGTCCAACCTTTGTATATTGTTTAGTTTCTTCTGTAGGAAAATACAACCATTTCCTCCACCTGGTTTGTAACATGACACAAAGACAATAACTGACACTTTTTTGTGGCTCAGTAAGGCTCAGTAAGTCTGAAATGGGAACTTCCTGGCCAAGAAACCTCAAAAACCAAATGGCAAACCTTTGTATATTGTTTAGTTTCTTCTGTAGGAAAATATAACCATTTCCTCCACCTGGGTTCTAACATGACACAAAGACAATAACTGACACTTTTTGTGGCTCAGTAAGGCCCGAAGTCTGAAATGGGAGCTTCCTGGCCAAGAAACCTCAAAAACCAAATGGCAAGCGCTTGCACCGGTGTTTAGAGGTTGATGGGGAGCGTCGGTGATCCCAAGCCATCCTCCAGCCATGGCACAGAGGAAGGGGAGCAGCGCTGCGCGGCGCGTCGGTGGATTCGGCGAAGTCGCAGCATGTACAAGATGATTGACAGGAGAACGATGAAGAAACAAACCAGGAATAAGTAGTGGTTGTTAACGAAGGAGAAGCTGTGCCGCCAGTGAGAGTGCACTCCTTTCAGACTTTCCTGCTGGATGTCCCTGGAGGGGGGAAAAAAAAAGAAAAATGAAGCTCATGACTTCATAGAACTCAATTCTCGGCATACGGAGAACTAAACGCTTCCTCAGAGCCTCACACGGCGCAATGTTTACCGCGGATAAACATGAACAACATCAAAACAAAGACACCAGCTTTCATAAGTACATTAAAAAAAATCTCCAAAATCGCAGAGACACTAAATAAACAATACTTGTTGAACATAGCAGAACGATATCACAAGAGAGAAGGTTAAATATTTAATAAGTGTAGCAAAATGAGAAAAAAAAAATTTCCCTTGATAATATCGCGAGAGCATCAGCCTCAACGCCGGGAGATTCTCGGGTTCGAATATGGGCACCTTGGAGGGGTTTGCATATTTTTTTTTTTCCTTTTTCTTTTCTGGTCAACTAACTTCCTCCCACGTTCCAAAAACATGGATATTATGTTCACTAAAAATTTTAAACTGTCTTTAAGTATGAATATGAGTGTCAATGTTTAGTCAATGCGTGCCCTGTGGTAATGTACGCCACCTTTTGACCAAACGAACAGAAAATGGAAAGAATGGAATGCAACTTTACCCAAATGAAAGCCGAGCTTACCTCAAAGGTAAAAAGCGTGTTCGGAAGAGAATGGCTCCGAGAGTCCACTGGACTTCCTTATCGTAGACTAAAAATGCAGTTTTCAGGTTTTTATAGTCAGGCGGGAAAGAGAAGCCCGAGTGTAATACTTCATACATCCATGCAGATTTAAAACACTGATACCTGTGGACATATATGACAATTTTTCGTGTCAATTGTTGATGCACATTTAAGACACAAAATCTGCCTTGGCAAAATTATGAGGGAGAAACTTACTGGAGTCTGTGGAGATCAGCGTGGGAAGCGTACAAACCCGAGTCAAAGCGTTCCCTCAGAGTCTTCCACTGGGTGGCACAGTAACTCTGAAAATGTGAAACTACTTTATCAGCAAGTCATCACAAGACGGTTATCTTTTTTTTTTTTGTGTATTTATGCATACGCGTGCACACTGACAGTCGAGTATTAAGCTTTGTTAACAGTCAGCGTTTGAGGACAATTTGTGTAAACACAAAACTTTAATACTTTATTTGCTTTTGAGTTGAATGTTTTAACAATCACATTTACAGGTAGACACCTTTAAGATTGGTTGCTGCTCTTCAAATACTGGTTTTGCTAATGAGTCTGAGATTACTTTTCTCTCCTTTTCATAGCGGCACCACCAAAGTCAAATTAAATATGCTTGACACTTGTTTGAATTGCAAAAAAAAAAACAAACAAAAAAAAAAACAAACAAAAAAAAAAACAAACAAAAAAAAAAACAAACAAAAAAAAAAACAAACAAAAAAAAAAACAAACAAAAAAAAAAACAAACAAAAAAAAAAACAAACAAAAAAAAAAACAAACAAAAAAAAAAACCCTACAACAGTATTCCTAGCATCTGTTGCTACTTATTACTCTCAACTCATTCATTAATGAGGCACGTTACTGTTTACCTTGGCAGCTTGGGCATATTTGGAAGCGTTATAGTCTCCGCCCATGCGCAGCACGTCCTCTGTGCAGTAGTAGAATTCAGAGAAACCAAAAAACTGGCTGTTGTTGTAGTCAATGGCCGGCTGGAAGATGCCGTTCAGAGACGTCTGAGGCTCATTGGTGCGGGTGAGAAAGGGGTGAAGCCTAAGTCGGACGAACAGAAAATGGAAAGAATGGAATGCAACTTTACCCAAATGAAAGCCGAGCTTACCTCAAAGGTAAAAAGCGTGTTCGGAAGAGAATGGCTCCGAGAGTCCACTGGACTTCCTTATCGTAGACTAAAAATGCAGTTTTCAGGTTTTTATAGTCAGGCGGGAAAGAGAAGCCCGAGTGTAATACTTCATACATCCATGCAGATTTAAAACACTGATACCTGTGGACATATATGACAATTTTTCGTGTCAATTGTTGATGCACATTTAAGACACAAAATCTGCCTTGGCAAAATTAGGAGGGAGAAACTTACTGGAGTCTGTGGAGATCAGCGTGGGAAGCGTACAAACCCGAGTCAAAGCGTTCCCTCAGAGTCTTCCACTGGGTGGCACAGTAACTCTGAAAATGTGAAATTACTTTATCAGCCAGTCATCACAAGACGTTATCTTTTTTTTTTTTGTGTATTTATGCATAAGCGTGCACAGTGACAGTCGAGTATTAAGCTTTGTTAACAGTCAGCGTTTGAGGCCAATTTGTGTAAACACAAAACTTTAATACTTTTTTATTTGCTTTTGAGTTGAATGTTTTAACAATCACATTTACAGGTAGACACCTTTAAGATTGGTTGCTGCTCTTCAAATACTGGTTTTGCTAATGAGTCTGAGATTACTTTTCTCTCCTTTTCATAGCGGCACCACCAAAGTCAAATTAAATATGCTTGACACTTGTTTGAATTGCAAAAAAAAAAACAAACAAAAAAAAAAACAAACAAAAAAAAAAACCCTACAACAGTATTCCTAGCATCTGTTGCTACTTATTACTCTCAACTCATTCATTAATGAGGCACGTTACTGTTTACCTTGGCAGCTTGGGCATATTTGGAAGCGTTATAGTCTCCGCCCATGCGCAGCACGTCCTCTGTGCAGTAGTAGAATTCAGAGAAACCAAAAAACTGGCTGTTGTTGTAGTCAATGGCCGGCTGGAAGATGCCGTTCAGAGACGTCTGAGGCTCATTGGTGCGGTTGAGAAAGGGTTGAAGCCTAAGTCGGCACTGGTCAAAGTCGCCCGTGCCGAGCACATGGAGCTTCTGTTCAGAGGTGCCGATCTGATCCTGCAGGTCTGTGGGGAGACAGGGGTCCAGCAGGGGCGTCTTTTCCGTCTCGCCGACATGCTGACCTAACAGCCTGGTGAAATCGGTCAGAGATGTTCACGAAAGGGAAAAAGGAAAACGAGTCCGAAGGTCAGGCACTCACTTATTTTGCATGGTGGTGTTTTTTATGAGGCTCTCCTCATATGTTTGGCGTGCTGCGTTTCCACCGAAACCCAGGAAAGTGGACACGTACACACGGTACACATGATCAGTCTGATGGGCATCGCATCCCAGATTAAATTCGGCCAGTAAATTCTTGGCCACTTCCTCCTATGGGACAATTAAAGACTATTAAATGAGATCACAGTGTGGGTTAATTTCTCACAATGCATAAAAAACGATGCCGATTACGACATGACTTTTCATCAGGTACACGAATCTAATGAGAGCCGATAAAAGAGCTGCTTGACAAGTGGTTTGTATAGACGGTCAGAAATGTACCCATTGAAACAAAATGGTTAGTGGTGGTGCCTTACGATACAAGTGACTTGACTGGTGAGTTTTGCTTTGACTTGCGGCGACTGTACAGCGGCGTAGAAGTTAACATCTTTCACAACAAGCAAAAGATATTTGAAGACAAACAGTGCACGTGTAGCTGGACAAATCAACAAAGGCATATATTCTTTATCCTCTTTGAAGAACTACTAATATTAGAGCAGCTTACGCGGTCGGTTAAGAAACTCTTTGCCGTGTGCCTGTTTTATACTGCCCCCAGGTGGCCAGAGCATGCACATCAGAAGGAGCAGCACAATGTCCATTGAAGTGAAGCAAAAATATAGCAAAAATTGTTGAATTCTTTACATTGTATTCAATTGCATCATTTCTGTGTGTGTGTTTTTTTTTTTTATAAAGTGCAATATTAGAGTGCTATTTTGCAGACTACAAATGTTATTTTCCTCCTTTATCCACGTTATTATTCCAAACATACCATTATTATCCTTCAAAGGCAATATTTCCAATACAGAGGTTGGATTTTATCCAATTATACTGTGCAGATGTACCTATTAAAAAGTGCCTGAAATATGATCATCTGAGGTTGTCCTTGACCTAGTCAAAAAAAAATTAATACAATTGATGATATAGTGATAAACTTATACACCATATTCAAATGGAGAGATTGTGTAATTTATTTCAAATAGCTCCGAAAAAGTTCTAAATGTTATTAAGACACCTAAGATCACCTTTAAATTGTAATTAAAATCATTTACAAAAATGTAATAAAAATTAATTTCATTTCTTTAAAATTCCTAAACTGTATTTTTAAAAAAAATGTGTTTGAAGGTCTTTCTCTCCATAAAATCAGTAAAACATCCTGCTACGGATACATGCAACAGGCTTACAGTAAGTGATGCATGGAGAGTAGACGGTCTCCACGGGACAAGAATGGTGCACAGTGTCAACCAGGGAGCAGAAGAAAGAATGAGTGACACAACCAAAGAGCAGAAAAAAACATATTTGGTCGTGGATAATAACCTGTTGTGGAGATGCAAAGCTTACACTTTTGGGCACTTCAAATGCAATCTGTGTGGAAACGCCGCCCATGTCCAACACCCCAGCAGTCCTTTTTCTCACCAGTGCCGCCTGTTGATCACTGCCCGGGACATTGACCTCTACAACAGCGTCTCCATCTTGACAGGAGAGCAGGACATAGGTCAGAAAGAGGTTACAGCAGGTGATAACTGGGTCACAAAAAAAAAATCCTAATGTTGCACAACATTTTTGGAATTAACAAAAACGCAACAGACTGGGAAACTTGTAAAACACCATTCCTTGGTGTCCTTACCATTATGCGCATGCTGAAATTTTCCAAGGACAAAGTTGATTCCAATCCACGCATAGATCCCTGAAATCAACGAGAACATCTTTGAGAGTTAATATACGTTGTGTGGACAATATATGCGCACAAAAATCAGCTCAAGCAGGGTTTTGAACGTGAAAGACTTCATTACTTCACCTTTTGACAACCGCTGAGGTTGACGCATTCAGGAATGCATAACACGTTGGGCCCATATAGCATTAAATGAGCCATTGTGTGTGCATGTAATTTGAGAAAGACGGAAGCTACCTCTTGGGCCCCACATGAGATAAGATTGCGGCCCTGCTAGGATAAGCACTTGAGAAACCTGATTGATGGACAGTATTTACCGCGGGTCACCAGCATGGCACTCGCTGGGACCAGGTCCTCGTTGAAAATTATTGTAAGGAATCACCATGGTCAGTGGCTTCACCGTGATGAAAATCATGAATTTTTAATCATATATAATTCAAAGGTCATTTGAACACGTTTCAGAAATGTGGATCGAACTGGCAGCCCCTTTGCATTGATCAATAGCCAAGAAGTAGAGCTTGCTTTGAACTAGTTTGGTGAGCCCTGGTTATGCAGAAAGAGTTCAATTCAAGCGCTGCATCAAACTGACAACTGAGAAGAATAAATGCCCAATTCTGATTTTCAGAGTTAGAGATGATTACTTTCTTAATATGTTTATTACTGTGGTGGCAGTATCCAGTGGTGTATAACTATCCTGGATTATAAGAGCTCTTTCTAATACTGTAAATAATAATAATAATAATAATAATAATAATAACAATTGAGAAAGAAAAATACCAGGTAGTCAATTTGCATTGAATTACCTTCCAATTTTCCGGAAATGACTTCGACGTGAGAATCTGAGAACAGGAAGTTGAAGTGCACTGGGATGTCTGTTCGCAAATCTTCCAGAATTGCCTCCTGTTGACTGATATGAAGACAACAACACCTTTTGCATTACAGCGGCACTTTGACTTTGTGAGTTCTTCAAGCTACAGTAAGTGCTGTCGCTTGTACCGCCAAGTTTTTTTCGACTTGAGTTGCACGAAATAATTTGAGTCACAACCGCGAGCTATGGTGACAGCAAACTCCACAAGTTGCAGTTTGGCAGACTGAACCCCTTTTAGAAAAAGAGAACTCTTTATTCCTACTCCCAGTGCAAGTTTACTGTAAAACGAAAAATAAAGAAATGACACAAAGTTTGCATTGATATCATTTGCAATTTAAAACTTAAAAAAAAAAAAATATATATATATATATAGTTTTACATTTGAGCACAAGTGGAAGCAGGACATCAACATGAAGTATGTCTATTTATTCACTGCGTCAAATTGTATTTATTCACTGGGGAAAGTCACTTTGACATAGAAATGCATTACGTTATGAGGGTGTTCACAGAAGGAATTAAAAATCGCTCAACATACAACATAAAAGTTGATGCGCTCCAGGAAGGAATTTTATTTTGCAGACTACAAATGTTATTTTCCTCCTTTATCCACGTTATTATTCCAAACATACCATTATTATCCTTCAAAGGCAATATTTCCAATACAGAGGTTGGATTTTATCCAATTATACTGTGCAGATGTACCTATTAAAAAGTGCCTGAAATATGATCATCTGAGGTTGTCCTTGACCTAGTCAAAAAAAATTAATACAATTGATGATATAGTCATAAACTTATACACCATATTCAAATGGAGAGATTGCGTAATTTATTTCAAATAGCTCCGAAAAAGTTCTAAATGTTATTAAGACACCTAAGATCACCTTTAAATTGTAATTAAAATCATTTACAAAAATGTAATAAAAATTAATTTCATTTCTTTAAAATTCCTAAACTGTATTTTTAAAAAAAATGTGTTTGAAGGTCTTTCTCTCCATAAAATCAGTAAAACATCCTGCTACGGATACATGCAACAGGCTTACAGTAAGTGATGCATGGAGAGTAGACGGTCTCCACGGGACAAGAATGGTGCACAGTGTCAACCAGGGAGCAGAAGAAAGAATGAGTGACACAACCAAAGAGCAGAAAAAAACATATTTGGTCGTGGATAATAACCTGTTGTGGAGATGCAAAGCTTACACTTTTGGGCACTTCAAATGCAATCTGTGTGGAAACGCCGCCCATGTCCAACACACCAGCAGTCCTTTTTCTCACCAGCGCCGCCTGTTGATCACTGCCCGGGACATTGATCTCTACAACAGCGTCTCCATCTTGACAGGAGAGCAGGACATAGGTCAGAAAGAGGTTACAGCAGGTGATAACTGGGTCACAAAAAAAAAAAATCCTCATGTTGCACAACATTTTTGGAATTAACAAAAACGCAACAGACTGGGAAACTTGTAAAACACCATTCCTTGGTGTCCTTACCATTATGCGCATGCTGAAATTTTCCAAGGACAAAGTTGATTCCAATCCACGCATAGATCCCTGAAATCAACGAGAACATCTTTGAGAGTTAATATACGTTGTGTGGACAATATATGCGCACAAAAATCAGCTCAAGCAGGGTTTTGAACGTGAAAGACTTCATTACTTCACCTTTTGACAACCGCTGAGGTTGACGCATTCAGGAATGCATAACACGTTGGGCCCATATAGCATTAAATGAGCCATTGTGTGTGCATGTAATTTGAGAAAGACGGAAGCTACCTCTTGGGCCCCACATGAGATAAGATTGGATCCTCTGCTGCTCCATTACAGTCATCTCAATGTCATTCACATCTTCAAAAAAACAGGTCCCCCCTTGATGATCCCCGAGAGTTTGGGAATGAGGGGTGGACATACTGTACATCACACAGAGATAGCTCCCTACTCACCTGAACTTTCTCCATCACGAACAGGAGGGGAACTGTTGGAGAACAGGTCCCCCCTTGATGATCCCAGAGAGTTTGGGAATGGGGGGTGGACATACTGTACATCACACAGAGATAGTTCAGGTGAGTAGGGAGCTTTCTCCATCACGAACAGGAGGGGAACTGTTGGAGGCTCAGGGCAATATGAGCATGAAGCAGTCACTAGTTATCCTGTCAGATATATCTCACCTCTTCTTGAGCAATTACCAAAGCAAACGCCCCGGGATGTCTATGTAATTGTGCAAAAACTCGTAGCTTGGGTTTGACATATGTTGAGGCACCAGTCATTGTACTCTTGTGACACAGTACATTCTCAGCACACAAACGAACCTGCCCATGATGAAGAAGGTGCTCAGCGTCTTGGTCTCATTCGTGTAAAGGCATCAGTCTGTAGGATGGACGAAGAAACTCGAGCTTTCGGACCACTCCATCTCGGTTTGCTCACGCCTTCCCATTACCTTGCATTGGCAAAAATCGGATGTTCATCGTTGATTCTCCTTCTTTCGGCTCCTTTGGAAGAAGGTCTCACTGTAATAGTTAACCGCAGAGCTGAATTCTTCGTCGTTAATATTTGTTTCGATGCGCAAATCAAGGAGAGAAAAACAAAATATTAACAAGATTAAAAAGAAAACAGCTGCTGTTTGCTAGCGTTAGCGTCATCATTCCAACACAACGCTGGGAGTGAAAGTCAGCATTATTTAACACTCATCGGAGTCGGTGGGGTAACTACTTGCACGCGACATTGAACATGTTGCATACTTACATTTAAAAATGGCAAATTCCTAAATTTTTGCGTACCATCGTCCTCCGTGTGACACCAACCTGCTACCCGGCTAATGTGGACGAGTATGTGGCAAGTCGCCTTCCGAGTGACGTGTTATTATAATTCTCCAGTTAGTGCGTTTGATTTTTTGTTCTGGGTTAGCCGAATGTTCCAGGGCCAAGTGGTCACACCGTACAACTTGTTACAATACCGCCCATCGGCGTCTGTGAAAGTTCAAATTAGAGCTTCGTCATTCTCGTTTGGGAGCAAATTAAAAGTTGTCTCTATCTACTAGAACTAGATCAATACCGTATATGTTATTTAAATGGTCATGCAAAAATTAATATTCTAAATTATTAATTCTAATTATGTAACATTCCCTCATAATATTGAATTGAACGCACTGTTTATTAGAATAGATGTTAGCCACATTACGTAAAACCTTTTTATTCAGCACAGAAGCGATATGTTCAGTTTAGGGGGGAAAAAAATCAACAAATTGGTGCAGATGGGATACTCTATTTCAGTACAGGAAGTCTGTATAGTATTAAGTAGCACAGTATAGTTAGTGAATTGGTATATGATCAGGCTTGGGGAGTAACGTATTAAGGATACAAAACATATGTACAGTAATTGAATTCTGTTACAGTTTAATAAAAAACATATTTCGATTACAAGCACATTTTACTCAAATTTGTCTTCTCCACACACCCGGCTAATTTGAAAGCAACATGGAGGGAAAGTGGTGAGCGCTACTTACTGTTTGGGACAAAGGGCTGATTTATTTTAAACAATATCTACAAAGACAAGTGTGAGCTGTCAGAGGCCTGCGGCACCACAACACTCTTCTCTGTCACATTTCAAATTTCTAAAATATTTATCGTTACGTTATCGGGACTTTAAAAATCTGCATTGCGTGATTTGAACATTCAAGGAGACAATTTGTTTACATATTAACGGCAGGATTTAAGATTTGAGAAAAAGACTGTTTGCAGGTTAAACATTGACTTTTAAAATGGTTGTCATTTCAATTGCATAACAAGTTGCACATCTCCTCACTACACCCAGACAACTTGCGCTCGACTTGACCTTTTGCATTCTGTCCACTGCATGTGACTGATTTGCCAGCAATGACTCACGTCTACACACTTTAGTCTCTTGCTCCGCTGCATTATGCCTTTCACAGTAATCATCTCAACATCGGTTCTTTGCAGGTCAAGGTGTGTCACTCTTTCGAGTGGTTTGAGAACACAGTGAGCAGAAGCTCCTAAAGAGTGGTGTCGGAAGCCAGGCGGATCCGCGGAAAATTGCCATGTATGCAAGTTGCACATCTCCTCACTACACCCAGACAACTTGCGCTCGACTTGACCTTTTGCATTCTGTCCACTGCATGTGACTGATTTGCCAGCAATGACTCACGTCTACACACTTTAGTCTCTTGCTCCGCTGCATTATGCCTTTCACAGTAATCATCTCAACATCGGTTCTTTGCAGGTCAAGGTGTGTCACTCTTTCGAGTGGTTTGAGAACACAGTGAGCAGAAGCTCCCTAAAGAGTGGTGTCGGAAGCCAGACCGCAGTACATTTTGCAGAATATGGTTGAGTCGACACGGTAAAGAGACCAAGGAGAGCCTCTGGAGTAAAGGGGAACCAGTCAGGAGGCAGTAGATCACCCTCATCAAAGACATCCAGGACATGGGAGGCCGCATTTGGTGATGCCCATATGAGAAACTGCAGACAAAACACATCAATGAACACATTAACACTGTACCGTTTCTGCCTTTTAACCTAAAACGTATTCCTAAACTTGAGTCCAATGATATCTTCTGAATTGTTGCTTTTCTCTCCTCATGTCGTGAATATTGCAATTCTAATCTGTCTCTACAAAACCTAGACTATCTCTAATTAGTCCAGAAACCACAACAAGGTTTTTGTGTCATCTCATTGGTTCAGCTACATCACTCCTGATTTGCCTTCCTTGCACCGGCTTGACGTCTTTTCATTCCATATATTTAGAATAATTTTATACTGCGCTGGGCATTTTTTTAGGCTATGAAAAAAAGCACAAAACAATAATTTTGTGCTGAGTGTTTTTAGGTCCCTAAAAAAAAATCTTCAATGTTACAAACAATCTAAAGATAGGCCAATAATTCAAGGTTCCACTGCTCTTTCATTTGAGCTGATAGTGTGATTTTTTTTTTTTTTTAGAAAGCACTAAAAAAATCACTTTTGGCAGCTAATGTGAAATTAACACAACTAGAAGGTCAACCAATGTCACAGAGAAGATTGTCTTCAACCTTCTGTTCACATTCCGTTGTGCTAAATATCATTTGTAGTCTTACTTGAGTGTCAGAGAGCAAAGGTTGGGCAGACTTGGAAGCTCGCGCTCATCCGGCTCTCCATGCAGAGCCGGGGTGGGAGGCTCTGCGCGGATGAGCAAGTCTTTGAGTTTGGGACAGGCCCGGATGAGCTCCAGTAGCGGTGACTGAGGGTTCGTTTTCACTCCCTCCAAGGTGAGTGACACGAGGGAGGAACCTGACACTTGCAAGGCAGGGAGGAGATCCTGGAGAGGGCCTTGGTGCTGCACGGAGAGACTTCTCAGCTGACCTGACCACGACTGCAGCCCTGTTGCCAAAAGAGAGGGCAAACTTCTTCCTCCATCGTTCTCTTCCTCTTCAACTCTCACAGATATAGAAGTGATGTTTGGGCACAAACAGCCAAAAATGTCCAGAGACTCACATGTTAAATGTTTCACATCTCTTAAGCGCAGTGTTAGACGTTCATCACTGCCTATTTCCTTTGCATCATTCTGAGAGCAACCTTCCTCATCATCCTCACTTTCACTCACATCTTGCGCTTCGGCACTCGCCGTCTTAGATGTCTGCTGTGAGCGCCTGCTCTCCCTCCACACTTCCTCCAACCTAGGCAGTCTTTCTCTACTGGCGAATGCATCCACCTTTGTAAAGTCTCTGTGCTGGATCAGCCAGCAAGCCTGCAAGAGGTTCTCCACAGCCAATCTCTCTAGGTAAGGCAGAGCAAGGAGCAGGTACGCCACTAACGCGAGAAGGTCTCCCTCCTCTTCCCCGAAGCCAATATCAAGAGCGAGCAAACTACACAGACGCAGCGGAGACGCAGATGTGGAAGAGGAAGAGCCAGAAGGCGAACATTTAGACAAAGAACTGAAACCGCCGAGGGGAAGGAGCGCAGCGGGAGAGAGTAAGTGGCATCCGGATACATCCAAATGGCGAAGTAAAGGGCAGCAGAGGACGATGGTCTTGATGACACCGGCGTCACATGAAGTGCCCGCCAGGGAAAGTGAACGCAGGGCAGGTAGACAGCGCAGGGTGTCTGACAGCGCCCTGGAAGGTAGCTGTTGAGCTCCAGATAGGCTGAGGTTGCGCAGGCCCTACAGAATGTATGAAAAGACATCAGTTGCATTCATACTTTGTCCTCAGATGAGAGACAAGTGGTAGTTGGGAATCCAGAACGATGACCCAATAGGAGAATTGTATGGGCAGGTGAGGTTATACTAAGCACACAGCAGTTCATAAGGAAGTAAACTTCTTTGAAGACAGACTATTGTTTGTGTTACAGCACATGGAGTAAATATAAAAGTCTACACACCCTTGTTCCAAGGCCAGGTTTTTGTGATTAAAAAAATCAGACAGAGACACATCACTTCTAAACTTTTTCCACCGTTAATGTGACTGACAACCTTGACAACTCAACTGAGTGGAGAGTGGAAGTGAACCAAACAACTGAAATTATGCGGTCGCACAAAGTGTGCAGATCCTCAAATAACTATGAAATGGCTGCGTTCAAAATAAACGGATCACATTTAAACTCATGTTAAATATGAGTCAACACACACCTGCCATCATCAGTATTAAAATTAAATGTAAGGTCATGTTTTTTTTTTAAAGCAACTCATAAAACTTGTGTACCACTTCAAAGTTCAGAGACGCTGATATTTTAGGTAACTATTTTTTTTACAATGTCACTATCTAGTATGACGCAGTATATAGATACAGTTTTCCCAACAAGTTTGTCTGACCTGGCAGCGTGCAGCAATCATGGCACACAGGGCAGAGGTAACTAGGCCGGGACAGGTCTCCAGGGATAGGCCTCTCAGCTGGGGTACTATCAGTAGATGGAGGGCAGCACGGGAAAGCTTCCTTCTCGAGCACAGCAAACGTGTCAGCTCTTCCACCAACTCGCCAGCTATTAGAGAGAGCGGGAGGGGGCACAGCAGAGAGTTACGTGGGTGAGATCATAATTACTTGATATGGCAATTTTAATCAGTGTGGTGCATATGTAAAGTGTGCCTGTGACTCACAGAGCAAATTGAAAGGTCCCATGATGTGAAGGAAAGAATAATGATCTATGTAGTTATCAGCGTAATCTTTCACCCACACATTCTTCATATTGTCAGCCAAGCTCAGTAGACAAAGCCGAGTCAGTGTAGGCACAGAGTCATCCTCATCCATCACCCGACTGCGCCTCGTCTTCCTCCACTTGGGCTGAGCTTTCACCCTCTGGTCCCCAGAGGCTCGGAACAGGGGCATCTTTGCAGACCCCAATCAGATCGGTGGGGCTCCCAGGTCACAGAACAGTTCTTGCAAGACATAATGATAAATGTATCTATCCACTTTGTGTGCCACTTGTTGAAGCTTGTCCCAGTGGTTAAAAAGTGAAACTTATCGTGTTAAAGCTGAATTTATTTTGTATTTTGTTTTTATTTTATTTTTTTATATTGCATTCTGTACTGTGTACAATTCAGTTTTTAACATTTATTTTGTGCATGCAAATACTGTACTTGTTTTCTACTTTCTTCCCTCCAAATTTTGCTGCTATAAATTGCGAATTTCTCCATTGTGACAATAAGGTTTTCTTATCTTATCTTATTTATTGGGCAGCAATGCGCGTCTGTCTAAAAATTCAAAAATCAACCCCCCCCCCAAAAAAAAGCTACCGCACTGAAAGGTCATGAATGACTCAAGCGCATATGAGTGAAAAACACTGTAGTGTGTAATAGACATTATTGTATTGCAAAAAATGAAGACAGTTCAGTAGCTCTGATGAACAGCATATTACACAGTAATGTACACCCCTGAGTTGCTTCTCACACAGCATTACCCGTAAAAGCAAATACTTGCTACTCACCACAAATAATCAAATTGGCTGAATTATTTTATAAATAAATGTGATCGTTCAGTGGGGCTTACTTGTCAGGTTGAAGAATAGGAACCAGTTTTTGAAAGTTTGGGCAAAGCCACTTCCTAAAAACAAAATCACTTCCTGGTTGTAAGGCTTTCGGATTGGCTGATGATTTTTGACTAAGCCCCGAATTTCGTCTTTCAGGCATACTGTATTTATTTTTTTTTCCCCGAAAGAACAGATGAGGGCGGTGTGATCATATCTTAAGCAAGTGAGGACTCTGGCTTCAACGAACTTATTCAAGTTCCAACCCCCCCCCCCCCCCCCCCCCACACACACACACACACACGCACTCAAATCTCCCCAACAGACTTATACAGTCAACGCCGCACTCGCGACTGCTGGGAAATGTCCCACTTGGAGCTTGGAGTCTACCTGGTCGTCATAGCGTTGTGGTTGAACATTAACTAAAATCACAGCTGAAAACCATGATAAGGTAGTAAAATATTTTCTTTAGCTGTAACAAGGTCATTTGACATTCACCAAACCGGACAGCAACGCCAAACTTTTTTTTTTTTAATTTAGTAATGCAGAGGTGTTAGTCATATCTACGTACGCATAACATTTGATTCTCCGAACCAGACTCCTTTAACGTCTTTGCTGCAACTAGAAATTCTGTCCATTAAAGTTAGGAGCAAAATCGGTGATGAACTCGACATCCTTGGAGTCCAAGCCTAACAGTAAAGGAACCTGACTTACTACCGGCAATGCGTCGAACGCTTTCTCTAACTCTACAAAACAGAAGTGGGAATGGTTGGGCCAACTCCGGTGCACCCTTAAAGACCCTGTTGAGCGGTCTGCTGTTCCATGGCCAGAATGAAACCCACACTGCTCTGCCAGAAGATGAGATTCGCCTTCCAGACGGATCCTCTGCTTCAGCACCAGCCTGGCCGTCTTTCTTAAAAAGGGGAACCACTTCCCTCGTATGGCAATCCAGAGGTGCCATCCCTGATGTCAAAGTCAAGTTGCAACGGCATTTGACCCAAAACAGCCCCATAAAATCCATTGTGTGTGTGGTTTTCAGCCAATTGTGGATCTCTCGAACAAAATGTTTTCCAACCTTTATTGAGCCAAGGCACATATTTGACATCAGCAAAATCTCATGGCACACCACCAAACAAAAAACAAAGGCTGTAACATGGCCCCATCCTAAAATGTATTTATATTATCAGAAGGGCGGGACATCATAACTTTCGTTTCTACTAAACCGTTTCTTTGCTTGTATCAACTGGTGCATTCCAAAGGTTTGTGTGTCTCCAGTAGGGAATGTTCCAATTTTAAGTGATGATTGCTTCAAGGACGCCAAAAGCTACTCTGTGGGCATGGGAAAGTTATCCAGCATGAAGATGAGCAGAATACACACTTCAAATGCAATCTATTGGTTGCGCTACATTCTAGCAATTTGTTTTGAAAATAAGGTTTCCAAAAGTGTACAATCTTTGACCGTGACAGATGACTGATTTTTCTTGGAACAACTCAGGAATATTAAAAAATGTTTCAAAAAAAAAAAAAAAAAAGATCATGTGCCTTTGCAATCTGAAACCAAAACACTGACTTTTAAAGCACACCAGATACGACAATGACGGGAGTATATTCATAAAATTGTTGCATAGGTTTTATGCCATATTTCAGGCCACACAAATGTAACATACAAAAAAAAAACTGAAAAAAAGAGGGGGGGATAATGAAGTGGTTTTATGAAACCTAAAAGTAAGGTTACACCCACACATATTGTATTAAATGGCAAGGCATAGAGTGCATTTTTTTTTCTCAAGCTCCCCCAACCAAGCCCCACACTTTTCGCACTTTTGAATTAGCACAAGCACAAGCAGGATTAGCCATACTGTGGGCTAAATTACAGAAAAAAAACATGCAGTTAAATATATATTGCTGATATAGTGCAGTCTTTTTTACGTGCCAGACTACTGTATGCAGTTGTATAACTTCCACTTGCAAATGAATAGCAAAGTTTGGCCACTACATATAATCCAATGACAGCCTGAACGTGACTCATTTCTAATATCAATCATTAGAGGGGAAGCAACATTTCGAGCAATTCAATCCAAGTCATGTGACGTTTAGTAGAGGAGCTTCTCGGAGGATGGGACCACTTTCCTTCCAGCCACATAAACCTCCACTATATTCCTATCGTCACCTGCACAACAAGAACCAAACTGCCATGTCGAGGATGTCATACACAAAGGAATCAACCGAGAATGAATCGTAACTGTTCACTTACCCAAATTCAAAAACTTTTCCAGAATAATCTGAAAGTAAAGTGATGAGAAATCAGTTAGCTTGCCTGGATCTTTTTGTTTTCGCACCGAACAGCTTAAGAACCGAGTCTGCGTTTGCATTTGTCGTTGAGTACTAGTATGGAACAAAACAGAGCGTTTTAGAAACATGAGTTACGTCGCGGTTCAAAAATGTAAACAAGTTTTTGTCCGCTCAATCTATTGAGCATCTCAATGGACAAGCCACACCTTCTAAAGCCAAAGACATGCCAAACTTTTTTTTTCCACACATAAGCCTTTTTGTGTTGGGTACTGTATATCACACATAGAAGAAAAGACAAAAAACTTGTCTTGCTTGTCTCATGCCCTGGCCGATGGCCTTCAACTGGAAGGCTGCATTGTACTTGACATTGCCGTTTTCGGCATGATGAGGGTGTGTGCGCTTGACAAGATTGGAATAGTTTGGGATTTTGCAGTTTACTTGACATTGCCGTTTTCGGGATGATGAGGGTGTGTGCTTGACAAGATTGGAATAGTTTGGGATTTTGCAGTACTACCAGAATAAATACATTTCAAACATTTAAAACGAAACTCGAAAGCTCTGAAAAACCATTAAATTGACAAAGCTGAAAATAGCATTTGTTGTTATGTTTCAGTTAGTTTTATAAAATCGAAATGTATTTTGGTTATGTTGTTGTTTTTTTTTTTTTTTTTTTAAGGACTCTCATTTTAATTGGATTTCTTTAATTAAAATATGTTTTTCAAATTTTGTTGTACCAATCCAAATGCTTCAGTTTGTGGATTCAAAACAACATGGATCTTCATCCATAAAATTCTGAACAGTAAACACGATATTTGTGGTTTAAAGAGAAGCTGTGACTAAAATGCGACAGGATTTGGGAAAATCCGAAAACAAGATGCATTGGTGATAAACTGCAGAAGTCATGAGGGCGAAAAAGACTCGCCTCACGGTCAAATGTAGTCAGCCTTTTCAATTTGTTCCAGCCTGCTTGTTTGATGACCACCAAGGTTCGGTTTCGCGTGTGACCAAACAGACGGCATGATTGTTTATTAAGCAAAGCAAATGTGACAAGGGTGATGACGATGTTCTCACTGGACAAAACCTCACGAAAAGCAACTGCGCCAGAGTTTATTCTTGCCCAAAGCAAACCGAACAACTGGGAACACAGCGTTAGTCAGTATTTCACGCTCAAACGTAAACTACCTTTGGTTTGTCATGCTCGATCAAGTCAATGGGCCCGCCAGGAACGGTTACGTTCACCCTCAAGGCGTCAAAGTCTTTGCCCACTTCAAAGTTTCCAATTTGGGAATCCAGGGACAGAGCTGGAAACAAAAGACATATTCATCAAGATAACACCACAACCTTCGCATATTAAAATGGATTCCATCAACATGACGAATACAGAATGCAACTTTGTATTGTACCTTGGCTGCCTCCGAGTGTCGCCAACCGGAACACTTCCTCAAAGGTGAGCGTCACGTGTTCCGGGTCCTGTACGGTCAGTATTTTGGACGTGTCCAAGGCTCTCCGCACAGCATCCAGCATCGAGGCAGAGTAGCCGCCCGCCACGTCTGACGCAGGACGTAATGAAAGGGATCGATCACACGGTCAAGAGCAGGCACAGGCAAACACTTTTTGGCTCATCATTTTTGAAGTGAACTCAAAGTCGGTCTCGTCATTCTGTTCCCACCTGTTCCGAGGCCGAGCTTCACTTTGTGGTTCAGCACGTTACGGACATTGAGGAGTCCGCTGCACAACCTGAGTAGATAAATTGTTTCAACACCAAATCATTTGTCTGCGTTTGCCTTGCGTCACGGCAAAGGCTCAACGAAGGTGAATCAGTCAAACTTACGAGATGTTGGAGTTTGGACAGTGAGACAAAGAGGCGCCTGTCTCTCGAAACAAGGCCAACTCTTCATCACTCAGATAGCAGCCGTGCGCCATCACTGTCTGTGAAGTCACAACACAATGAATCGAGTGTCGACGAGAGCATTTTTAGACCAATCGGGAATTGTTTTTTGTCACCTTGTTGGTAAGCAGGTTGTGTTTGTGGTAGACATCTGTGTAGGAATCGGAATCAGGAAACATCTCCTTCACAATCTTCACCTCCTCGACATTTTCACTGATATGGCTCTGGGAGTGAATATGGTTGTCAGACAGACACATGTTCAATTTGCATTCACCGGGAACATATACGCAAAGTCTTTGATGAAGGTGTGTTGTTTGCTTGTGTTATTATGATTTTTTTTTTTTTTTGTAGCACTTCATTTGGACTATTTCATGTCAGCAGTTGAAAACAGTTTGTGTGTACAACTAAAACTGAATCCTAAAAGATTTCAGGTCACTTGAGCTCTCTGGCAACTGTTGCCGGGGGGACATCGCCAGGTTTGGTTGCCACGGTGAGCTCACCTGAATATGCAGGTTGTTATTCTTTGCGAGCTGTCCCAGTTGTCCCAACAAGGTGCTCGAGCATGACAGGACAAAGCGAGGTGTTACCACAGGCTTCACAAGAGCATACTGCCCAACGGGGAGAGACACAAATGTCAGTCAAAATTGCAGTCACTTTGAAACCAACTGAAAGCATGAAGGACTGTCTTTGGCCTACTCTGCCAAATTCACAAGAGTTCCTACTCTGCCATGCAACAATCCATCAATCCATTTTCTGATCTGCTTATCCTCACAAGGGTCACGGGGCATGCTGGACTCTATCCCAGCTGTCTTTGGGCAGGAGACGGGGGACACCCTGAACCGGTTGCCAGGCAATCGCAGGGTACACACGGGCGAACAACCATTCGCGCCCGCAATCACACCCAGGGACAATTTAGAGTGTTCCATTAACCTGCTGTGCATGCTTTTGGAATGTGTGAGGAAAGCGGAATACCCGGAGAAAACCCACGCAGGCACTGGGGAGAACATGCAAACTCCGCACAGGAAGGCCGTAGCCGGAATCAAACCCAGCACCTCTGCACTGTGAGGCCGGCGTGCTTAACAGTTGATCACCGCCCATGCAAGAACTATCGCTGTAGACTACACCGCTACACTGCCTCCACAAACGCAGCAGCAAATGGGTACAACACTCGACTTGGCATTTTTTGGAAGATTCCTGCACGGACAGACACTCACCTTCTTCTCCAAGAGCTCAGCGATGAACCTCGAGGAAGAAAAACAAATTATTTGCCGGTACCGTCCACAAATGACAAACCACACTGATGCGTATAAATCAATGTTTTATACACACACCGACGGGTTTCCTCCAGGGACTCTTGAATGGTCTCTTTGTAATGTTTCACTGAATTGTTCCGGTCCATACACACCTTGCCCACCAAGGCTCGCTGTCCCAACTTGTCTATAAGAAGAAAGGACACAATCTCACTCTGTTGGAAGCATGCTAGCTTTTTGTACAATCGGATAAAAGAAGCATTGTTCCAGGGGTGTCCAAACGTTTTCCTCGGCAGGGTAGAGATAAAATCAATCGATCAATCAAGCGATTATAAGTTGTTCATATGATGTAGTTAATTTAGTTATTTGGAAAAAAATGCTAGATCAAGGCTTTCCGCAAAGCGTAGCTATGGATTCGTTTCAGATTTGGAAGTGGCCTTTTATTCCACTTGAATAGATCCGCCCTTCCACTGAGCAGCAGCTGAATCTCTGCATTCGGAAACAAAATGAGAGAAATCTGTCAAAAGCTGCCCATACTGGAGGATTATTAATTCATTCACTCCCAAAGACATATTTATATGTCTTTTCAGACTTCACACATTCAATCCCATATGCTTAGGTTTTTTTTTTTCCTTGCTTTTTTTTACCAAGACTGAAAGTCAAATTTGTTTTTTTTAAACGGGTCTGAAACTGGCTGGTACTGAATGAGTTAACGTGATACGTTCGCAAATCGGACCTTGGCACTGGGCAGAAAGTGGAGGAAAACATGTTTGTTTCTGAAAGTGAATTATCTCTCTTGCTCACAGTGTTATGAAGAAAAATTCTGTTCCTATTTTAGCTGTCATGCATATCCCAAAAAGTTTTTTCGTAGTAGCCGTCTGCTTCACTCACATCGACTCACCACTGCTTGATTCCAAAATGGGTTTAAACATAACAATTCTCAAACTTCGACACACAACACCTCACAGTGGCAAATTCAAGGTTTTTGAATGTTTTTTTTTCTTTTTTGACAGTGACAAATGAATGGTGGGCTAATAATTTGTTCTCAAAGAAGCGCAAAACACCGATATGTGGGTCCACATGCTCCAACTTTGTAGAACCTTCCATTTTATTTTTTCATTCACATGTCAGCAGCAGATGACATAACACAAGCCCTGTACAGACACCTGCTGACACTTGTGAAGCGAACAGCAACAAGGCACGTTAGGGTGATACTTGACCCATCGCCTGCATCACATAAATTCATCTGCTATGTCAGTTTCCATGCACACTGAGTATTTTCCATCTCAGTTTTTTTTTTTGGGGGGGGGGGCTTGTGTTCGTTGTTTATTAGGTATGATAATTTTTATGCATTTTCGAAATTCTCCCACAAACCAAGTGTGGGTGTGGAAACACCCACACTTGTCTGGACTGTTTCAAACTCCTCCATGAACACTGTTGTGGCATGTAGATGGTTCTCTCATTACCACCATTTTCTTTGATTCAACACACTGGGATCCCTTACAGGGGAGACATTTTACCAAGGACCCTTTCATAATACTAATACCAATTCAACATTGCAATTATTAGTTTTGCTTCACCCTTTAAAAAAAAAAAAAAAAAAAGAGTGGGCAAAGATGTTCATACCTGCAATGTGACCCAACAAGAGAGAGGAGTCAGTATGTATTGTGGCGAAGTAACAAGCGGTGGTTGTCCCATTTCTCAGAGTTCTTTTCTGCAAATGACACGGACCCAATTAAAGGATTAAGACTTGTGTTTTGTCAAGTGCCTACACACTGTTTAAAACTCATTCACTCCCAAAGACGTTTTTAAACGTCTTTTCAGACTGGGTCCAGAATTGGCTGGTATTGAATGAGTTTAACAAGGGCAGTACATATGTTTCTAAAATGGCAGGTTGTGTAACAACAGGGTGTGGTGTACATACAAGCAGTAAATACGTTTCTAAAGTGTCAGGTTGTGTAACAACAGGGTGTGGTGTACATACAAATCTAATGTACATGTCACACATTTCAAGGCGCTCACCACGACTTGAGTGTAGACCTCCCGTGCGAAATTCTGGTCTTTGAAGCGTGATTCCACCGGAAACGTGTAGGTGTTGAGCCAGTCAAGCAGGGGCATGTCCAGAGCCGTGCCAGCGTAGCTGTATTGAGGGGCATGGATGTGGGTGTCCACCATTCCGGGCATGAAGAATTCACTACAACGCAGAGTGCACCGTATATTATTTGTAGGTCACGTATCCACAGTCCTTTTAGTTGGATTATTGCATTACGCATACTGTCTTGAAGTCGATGTCATAAGTGAAACGTAGGCATAGGTACAGCATTTGTACTTACTGTTTTTCCAACTGAATTACTGAGGATGGACTGAATGCAAATTCTTTTGAGAGTCGATGCAGCTCTTTACCTTCACCAATAAAGGCGATCTGATGACAGAATGGAACTTGATTAATTGGCAAATAATTCTAACAGAAATGCTTGCATGGGAAAAAAAAAAGAATTCTCAACTTCAGCTCATGCGGTTCAGTGAACGTGAGAAGGTACTTTCCCATCAGCATCATCATATGCATACTAGATAAGATAACCTTTATTTGTCCCACACTGGGGAAATTTGCAGTCTACAGCAGCAAAATTGGGGGGGGGGGGAGAAAAAAACAAAGTGTTTCATTGCTACTAATATAATATTAAGAACTACTGGGATTACATTTTTTCAACACATTTTATGAATTATAAATATATAAAAATACCAACACAACACAAAAACGATTAATAGGAACAAATGTAATAGACATAATACAAAAAGTAAATGTTAAACAACACAAGTATAGCAGTCACACTAAAAATAAGTAAAATAATGGATGTGATATGTTGACAACATATCACATATTTGTTTTATCCTACTAAAACTACTACAAATACATAAAATACAAATAAAAATGAATACAAATACGTAAAATAGGTAAATGTTAAACAATACAAGTATAGCAGTCACACGAAAAATAAGTAAAATAATGTACAACATATCACATATCCTACTAAAAATACATGAAATACAAATAAAAATGAATACAAATACGTAAAATAATAAATTTGGTAATGTGCTACTACCTAAAAATGATGCCAGTGATAATTATATAATCATTACATTAATACAATTGCAATCTAAATAGTGCTTAAATATGACAATGAGAAAAAAATGAAAAGTGCAATTTGAATCGGAAAAATAGTTTTGAATTAAAATACGCAAGTGCCTAAAATGCAACCGAATACTTAAAAATATACCTTCCCGTCGGCATCAACTCCAAGTAGTGCATCTTCCAGGACCTTGGCTGCTTCTTCGCGGGTGGCATGGATCAAAGTCCCCCTGAAGACGCGCTTCGTCTCCGCGGCTCCGTCCGGGTTCGCCATCACGATTTCAGAGAAACACGAAAGTCGCGCGCTCACCTGCGTCGGACTGCGACTTTGAGTCGATCGTCTACCAAAGCGGCCGACTCGTGTGGTGTGGGATGGGCTAGGAGGGGGGCCGACTGGGACACACCTGACCAAGGAGGAAAGGCGCAGCCAATAGGAGAGCGAGAAGCAGATGGGTGTGTCTACAGTGTCCCTTTCTTTGGCCAGTTTCAACTGGCACCAAACATTAAGGAAAGAAGGGACCGACACTTCTGCATGATACGTTGTGTCCACTTGCACAATTTAACGAGATCCAATACGTCACGAAAATAAATAAATAAATAGATAGATAGATAGATAGATAGATAGATAGAGATAGATAAATAAATCAATAAATGCGCAAGAGAAACTACCAATGGAGCTTCGTGTTTATTGTTGCTCCGACAACCGGTCTCAAAGGTCTTTGCAGATTCGTTCCGTTCAAAGTTTTGTTGTAACACATTGTTGAAGTTCCTTTTATTAGTTTCAAAGAGTTTGCTCTTCACGGGTATTGGAATGAATCACAGGGTGTTCCGCTCATGTCACCATTTGATTGACAGATGAGCTACGGATGCTGCTTGTTTTATTGAACAATTAGAACGACACGGACCCAAATAAAGGATTCAATAATACTAATCAGATTGTGATTAGATCAAAACCCCGCCACCAAAGCTCTCAATATTTTTGTTTGATTGTAAAAACAACTTTTCGATTTTTCACGGAAAAGGCATACAAAAAGAATTCAAAATGAATGAACAATGTTGTGAAGAGTTCAATTACTCTTTTAATATCAAAAATAATGTGTGGTGCGTGTTCTATCTTCATAATGTCACAATACCGTTTATACATCATGTATAACGTGGACTTTTGTATGGTTAAGCAATACAATGCGATTTTCAAGAACCCCACCAGTTGTTTGAAGGTTATTTCAGGCTACGAACTGTCTGCTCTTTTCACTTCCTTTTTGGTGTGGTGGTGCAATGTGTTCGCCATAACTCACTGTACTCATCTGAATTATGTGAGCTCTTTGAATTGATACTTTCCTTAGCCACGATGATGTACAAGAAATAATATAGAGCAGATCAGTTTATCAGCTTCACTATTAAATTCATTTTACTTAACCCTTTCAGGGACAGCGGTTATCAGGTTACAGGGTGCATGAAAGGGTTAATGAAAAGGAGGAAGAAGAGGGGCTCACTCAAAAGAAAACAAATATAGACAGCAGTTATCAGAAGTTGACACACCTCGTTCAAAAGCCATTTTTTTGTGATAAATTGGACCAAAATAAATCGTTTCTAAACATTTTATTTCATGTTTAATGAGCTACTGTATACCAAGAAGTAGATTGTACAGCAATATATTTACTTATGGTGACTTTTAATGTCCTACTTTACTCTTGGGCTGTTATTTGATTTGGATATCAAGTGTGAAGGTGGAAACAGGAATATTTTTAGACTTGAATTAGGGGCAAATAGGTGCGTGGCCGACAAGTGAAATTTGTGAGTGGATGAGTAACCAATTATGTAACTTAACCAAGGTTTAGTACAAATAGGCTCAAATATTAGCACTGGGTTGAACAGGGGTCACCATCATGGAAATAAAATGTTGCCTATTGATATCCATCTGTTTCCGACCTTGATACGTCATTGTGAGAAATTGATAACGGGATCAGTGTCTGAACATAACATCATGAAAGATCATTTGAGCATTATTTCAGAAGGGTGTATCAAACTGGTAACCCTTTGCATTCATCAGAAGCAAAGAAGGAGCTCTCAGTTTCAAAACGGTTGATGGCCCGTGGATTTGAACAACTTTGATGCAGATCAACATGTGATCATTGTCATAACAGGCAAAAGCATTGTCTGAGGGATATCAAATGCTATTTAAGTTAGTCTTGTGAGCGCAGTGACTCGCCCTTGAGGAAGGAAAAGCATGAACTCCTGTGATAGTTGCATCAATGACACATGATCAACGATCAAGAGCGCTAGATCTGCGGCACGCTAACGTTGCCAAAACGCAAACGACAGCATAAAACAAATGTAAGAAAAATGAGAACCGGTGTGTTGTGCAAGCGAGCCGTGATAAGATGGTGTGAATATTTGATGGCTGTGTTTGAACTTCAATACAGGGTTTATAAGGTCTCCACCTTTTAAACCCGGGACACATCGGGAAGTGAAGGCGACTTGCTCTGTGTCATTTTCGGGTACTGATTAACTATCTTCATCTTCTTTGTCCTCAAGGTCACTGAAGTCCTCCTTTTCATGATGATGATGATCATCATCATCAAAGTCATCATCACTGTCCAAGTTCTCTATGTCCTTCGTGCACTTTTTGCCTTTGTTTTTGCTACCCGTGTCCTCTTCTTTTTGGTCCAGATGAGAGTTCACTCTGTAATAGTGGCAGAGAAATCATTACCATCATCACTATCATCATCAGTGTTTAGCTGCCATCCTGTCAACAAGTAACGTGTATGGTATGCGCTCCCAAACAGTGGTAAAATCTGCTGACCAGTGTAATGAGACAATTACAGGGTGAGATTACCCCCCCCCCAACAATAATAATAATAATAATAATTTACTGAATGGTGCTTCAATGCTTGACAGGTGGCAGTGAGACGAGACGTTAAAGGCTGTTAAAGGCATTGATTGGGCACTTGGACCTTCAGTTTAACTCCAGTGATGACAGTGACAGCTTTGGCACTTCCTTTTGCCTCCCTCTAGTGTTAAATCAAGTGAACTTCAAAGTGGCGACTCTGACTCGCCTTTTCAAACTAACTGCTCAACGAGTATAACAAATTGAACCGGCCTGTTTGAAGAAATTCCCCTAAAATGAAACCACAGCACTAATTTTATTTCAAAACATAATTTTGCTAATGTCCATTGAAGATGTTGTCCACGACTAAGACATACTGTATTTCTTTGATTCTAGACTGAAAATAGGTTGATATTTAGATCAAACAACAAGGTAAAAGGTTCTCTGCATTTCTTAATCGTCAAGGGGTACTTACGGGATGACAATGTCCTCCTTTTTCCCACATTTGCAGCATATTTCCAGCTGAAGAGAGCAGGGCTTACAAATGACATGATAAGCATCCTTCACAGTCTTCTGAGAACACTTGACACTGAAATAAGAAAACGTATATATTCTTGTAACAACAACAACAACAACAAAAAACTATATCTAGCATTGTAAGAGGTCCTGGGTCTGGGTCATTTTAAGGTCATAAACAGCACACGTCATAGGAATACGTTGTCACGAGGCACAAGACACATTCAGTTAGCCCCATACTTACTGTTTTTCATCTGATAGTTTGAGATTTCTGGCCTGGATTTATGAACAGTATTTGTACAAGCTTGCAAAGTGAAGTAAGAATACATAGTCACATGGGGCGAGAAGGTACGCTCAGTTACCATCGTATGTACATCTTTTACTAAATTGTTCCAGAATTCTGGCCTAGTAGTGTTTCTCATAAAAGCATTTCCTGTAATTATATTTTTGTTCCTCTGTTTATTGCAGTGGTTACAATTGACTCAATCAAGAGCAGCTAAAAGCAAAGATTGGATGTCATCAGTCTGGGATACAGCATATTTTGTGGGTCCTGGGGTCATCACAGGGTAACCCCTCTGTACATTTACATTACACTTACCATTTCCGGGGCTGTGTTAGAGATTTATATTTGTTGTACTTGACTTTCCACTCAAGAACATCCTTGCAGTGTTGACAGAGTCCATCGTGGATCTTGGAATTTGCTTTCTACGTTCACAGCATGTTAAAGATACATAGATTACAATTTACACAAAGCTACTGACTAATAAAAAAATCGTACTATGCATATTCAAGTACAGTCTATTGCTGCCCTCGATAGTCTAGTAAACAAGTCTTACCTTTACTTGTACACTCGCTCCATATTTGTCGTTTTTGAAGGCGATGGTGTTTTGGTACTTCTGGCCTCGCGAACGAGACGTGTTACCCCTCTGCGAACTCATAATGAGATTAATTCGGTGTTACTAGTTCACACATGGTATAATGTTACCACCGTGCTACACGAGAAGGAAAACCTGACCCGGAAGTAGTTTCCCCTCGCCACAGGAATGGGGCAGATTTGTCGCCACCCACTGGCGCAATGCTCAAAGTGATCTTTGTCTTTTCTTTCATGTGTTTTCTTTGTAGAATATTTCAATGTAACAAATAACTCACGACAAACATAAAAAAAAAGCTATAAATCATCGGACAAAATATGACACTTTGTAGTATCGGCAGTTTCGCCAATAGTATTGGTTCTTGTCAACGTCAATCGAAACGTCAGTCACCGCCACTCAATGATGACGTGTACGCCTATTTAACGCCTACAAACTGTCCTATAGGTGGAGTAAACATAATCGTGCAGCTGCCATTGGCTCACAACGCTGTCCATCACCGCCCTTTATCCTCCCGGAGGCAAGATAGCAATCTGAGCGGCGATGTCTCGTGAGTCAAGTGATACTGGTGTCAACTGCTTGTTAATACTCAACACGGGCTGATGCCAAACCGCCAATAAATTTAAATATCATCCACTGTTTGTAGTAACACATGTCGCTTTCAAATCGTGTGGATTTTTATGTTAATCGGCTTCGTTAAGTTACGTTCAGAATCCTATGTGGACGAAACCGAGCGGAGGCAGGAAAAGGAGCCGCCACGGAAGCTGCCTCAAGTGGAGGACGAAGCCTTTTGAACGCCAGTGACTCTACCATACAGCATCGCCCTTCTACAAGACGACCGACAGCACCGTGGGGATACTCCGTGTTTGGGATAACATCTACACATCTTCCTGTCTTCTAGAAAAAGAAGATACATTAATTGGCTTGACGACAAAAAAAAAAAAAAAACAAAGCTTGAGTATCGTCTGGAGACTGGAAGGGAAACACAGCAGACATCCAGGTAATGTCACAGACCGACATTCTCATCTTCAGTTTTTGTTTAAAAAAATACATTCGCACACACATATAGGCGTGTATCGCTAATTACCACCACTGACGAGTCACTGCAACCTCAACCAACCAGTTTAGAATCAGTGTAAGCTCGCCCATTGCTGCCTTTCCCACCATTTTAGAGTCCCCGGCAATGCACCACCGAGCAGGGCTCGCTTTTTTGCCCACTAGCCGGGGAGATGATGGACTAAGGGTTGACTAAAATGTGAAAACTAACAACTTCCCCCTTCTATGTGTTTAGCTGCTTTGAGATGCCACTGCACCTTCACTAGACCAGAGCAGGGGACATTAATGAGGTTCTGTTAAATTAAAATAAAAGCCGACTACCTCTCTGTAATTAAAATGCAGGCACTCGTCACCCATCCAAACCCTCCATTCAAGTTTGAGTCAATAGACTCCGGTTCATTACCAATTCTAATCTGATACCTCTGTCTGCTGGAGCTATCAAGACCTCATCAATGTAAAGTGATCATTTTTCTGGTGATAATTGGCACCACAACAAAAACACTTTAAATACAGGTCACACACACTTAACCAATTTTTAATCATATTAACCAGTTTTAGATACTCAAGATCATCAATACATCACACCACACACGAGGGATGCACTAATAGTCTGTTTTATAGACTGAGTACTTACAATTTCAGTACTGTATTTATATTTGAGTACTCAATGGTGGTCTTAATCCGAACAGGTTAGGGAAATGCTGCACAACACCATCAGAGACTATTGAACATGAATGCGTGGTGGCAGGCAAGGGAGGAAGAGAGAGACTGACACCATATCAAAGTGTTGCTTAGGTGGTTTGGTGTTTTCACAAGACATGCCTTAACTGCGCAACTCTCCTTAAGCGTTTTCCAATTTTAATATTTTTTTCAAGAGAAAAACCTTCGTCTTGTTCTTTCAGGTTTGACGAGTATGCTGTATATATTTAGGCGTTAAGGTGTTTGCCCTTGGTTTCATTTGTGGTTTTCAGTTTCACCCAACAATTTTTATTGCAGTGCATCCCCACTAATGGCACAAATAAATAGGATCTAATCAACTCATTCTTACATCACTGCAAACTGCAACCAAAATAACAAACTTATGGTTAAATATGTTTCTCTAAATAAAATGCCATCTTTACATCTCTGAAGACAGTAGGTTGATGTGGCTCTACACCTAATGTTCTAGCCAGTTGAAGTAGTTTTGCATTTGATGGCCGCTTTCAAAAATGGTGGTGGTGGTGGTGGTGGGGGGTGGGGGGGGGCGCTCACATGTTTGTGGGACAAGCATTGGCCCGAAGGCATGTGGCAAATGCTTCAGAAAGCCTTTCTCTCCTATCTGACACATTCAGTAAAGCACAGAAGCAGAAAGAACCCCACACTCTGAATTGCACTGACGCCAAATCCACAAAAGGACAGTAAAATAGTACTTGCACAAGTTCGGCAAGAGTACGGTGGGATGTGGTGAGTTCTCAGTTTCATCACAAACATCATAATACCCATCTGATGAAGGGACCAGGTTTAGGGTTGGCATAGTGGGAAGTCATCTCAAAATTTCCATTACGCATCAGGACAATGACACAGTTGCCAAACCAATGACATTTATGTTAAATACATCACGCAGAGTGTCATTACAAAGGGGCCCTTTAAGCCTACATTGGAAATGACGTGTGCAATGTACGCCGCCTTCCCGGAAGCGAATGAAGCATTTCCACCACCCAGATTTTGACAAAGTGCAGCGTTAATCTTAACTGCAGGCACCTCTGCTTCTCAGGAGCATCACATAAGTCAAAAGGCAGCCTTAGGTGGGGCCCAGGTGCCAGCTGACTGATGCCTGAGTGCTTGTAAAACCTTGAGGCAGACAGGGAAGCTGCGCTATTTACAGATGGGGCTGTGTCCCTATCGACCTGCTTCGAGAGAACCTTGCATCTCCTAATGCCCAAATATCATTTTCTCCCCACAGTCCAAACTTCTACTTAACGAGTAGACCAAAGCAAGTTTCCCCTCACCCAAAGTAGACGTTTTGTTCAACCACAGAAGCCGAACGAAAACTCTGCCATTTCAACAGGGGTGTTCAAAAGAAATGGAGGAATGTGCTGTTAATTCTTGCTCCTTGTGGTATTTTGAAGTTTTTTTTTTTTTTTTTTTTTTTAATTTGTGAAACAACATAAACGTTTCTCTTTTCAAGTTTGTAAAAGAGGCCTTTAAGAAAAGTTCCAGGACTGGTTATTTCAAGGCAAAACTATCGGTTTTCCCCATCAATATGCACGGCTGTGGCGGACCCGTTTTGAAGTTGTGGATGACATCAAGACGCTGTGGAGGATCCCGAAAGATTCCTTTCATCAGTGCATGCAGATATGACAGACAAGGTTGAGAGGGTGTTCGACTCCAGGGATAATACTTTGAATGGGAAAACTTAAATATATATTTTGTGATGTCAGTCCCGGGAGTTTTCTGACACACCTTGTTCTTAATGAGTCATTAGTAAAGAGTGAAATGATTTCTTTGCATGGTGTTTTCCTCAGACAAATCTTTCCTGCTTTTCAAGGATGAACCACTTATCCTTCAGCGAGCTTTGTTGCCTCTTCTGCTGCCCGCCGTGCCCCAGCAAGATAACGGCCAAGCTGGCTTTCCTGCCCCCTGAGCCCACCTACAGCTTGATGTGCGATGAGAGCGGCAGCCGGTGGACGTTACACCTGTCTGAGCGCGCCGACTGGCAGTACTCGTCCCGCGAGAAGGAAGCCATCGAGTGCTTCATGACGCGCACCTCCCGGGGCAACCGGATCGCGTGCATGTTCGTCCGCTGCTCTCCCAGCGCCCGCTACACGCTGTTGTTCTCCCACGGAAATGCGGTGGACTTGGGCCAGATGAGCAGCTTCTACATCGGACTGGGTTCACGGATCAACTGCAACGTGTTCTCCTACGACTACTCTGGTTACGGCGCCAGTTCTGGGAAACCTTCCGAGAAGAACCTGTATGCTGATGTGGACGCCGCCTGGCAGGCACTCCGCTCACGGTAAGGAGGCTTGAAAGTGACGGACACATGTTGGAGTGAATGTCAGACACTGAATGGACATTGCATCATCATGTGTGAGCATGCTTAAGAGTGAAGGAAGCTACATGCGCATGGGATGATATCGTTAACGTTGTGTTTTTTTTTTTTGTTCATGACTTCTTCGGGGATGTCGTCAAGCATGATGAAACACACCGTTTTATTGCGTCGCTCGTTTTCCTTCTTTCTTTAAATCTGATGTGCGACCCGTGCGTCAACCACTTTTGCGCCCCATTGTTTATTTGGAGGAGCAACGGGAAATGGTATAATGTTCTACGCGTTTCCTGCTATAAGACAAACGGCCAACAGCAGCTTCAACCAAAAAAGATGAATGAGACCCGAGTTGTGCACTTCTGTGTTACCTCTGCCAAGAAGATTCTTTCCGTTGACATTTGTCTGACCGTTGGCAAATGTTTTTGTGAATGAGTGTGTGTTCTTTGCGTTTCCTGCGTGGCTTAAGTTGGAGTAGTCACAATACATTTGAATGTACAAAGAACTTGGCAAGTGAGCAATAACATGCGCGGCATAATGACACTCTGGTTGAGTCCATCGAAATCTTCCATTTGGGTCAGACTACAATATCTGGAGCAAGAATTTGAGCCTCTGTTAGTGTTCATGAAAGGGAAGTTATTGACCTATCAGTGTCAGTCACATGGACCTCTTCAGTGAAAAGAAAATCAGACGTTTAGGAATGCTTCCTGCAGCAACATTAGAAAGTTGATGTGAGGCTGTCAGTCTCCCAGTTGCAAATTCATTTACGTTGCATTTACGTCTGGGCTCTTCGGACAATGGAGGCCACTGTTAGGCGAAAGCAGTGTAGGACCGTGGCTAAGAAAAGTAGCACATTGTAGCATTTGAATGACATCAGATTATTATTATTATTATTTTTTTTTTGGTAGTCGACACTAAATGTGATGAAATGTCGAGCTGAAGTACAATACTCTATGGCGTCACCGATATGCACTGACGTCAGTGTTGTAAATTGTGATGTTGGTGCGTGTTGAATAATCCAACGTCCATGCTGAAAAAGTTCCGCTTAGCACAGTTCTCCGTGCATTCCTGGACGTACGTAAGATTTCGCCGACCAAGATAGAGCTTCACGGCATGTGTCCGTCCTCGTTCCTTGCCGCCAATCCTGAGATCCCACTGCTAGAAATATTTCATATTTTTAAGGCTAGCGGCGATCAGAATAGCCGAAGCTAGCGACTCCGACCACCACTCTCGTCCACAAAATAATAGATTCATAATCAGATAATTAATTCAACTTTTCTATCAAAGAATACTCTGTTTTCATTATGTTTTGTCAGTGACACCGTAAATATGTTTAGTGTTATACATTTAAGGTTCGGTTTTCTGGGATAGTTTCTCTCTGCCAGTACCGTAGCTTCCAGCCGCCTTTGCCAATTACCCACAATCCAGCAAAGGCATAATATTGACGCCACCCTGCGTACTTTTTAACAGCCAGCCAGGTCTCGTCCTCTGCCAGTCGTGTGGACGTCAGTGTCAGTGGGGGATATTTTACACATGACCTACATCTCAGTGTGATGTATATGTATGAAACGCTTGTTGGAGCGCAACGATGAGAAGCGAGCGTCCGCTGTCAAACGTCCCACTTTGTGCGATCCTGCTGACTGAATCAAGAATGTGTCAGTGCGTGGCCTAGCCATCATCCCTGTTGCACATCTCTTTGTTAGCTCAAAAGGAAATGCATCACAAACTCAAGACCGAACCCGCCCCCCACACAGTGGTCCTGTCTGACACCGCCCTTTGAAGCCACCACATTCTGTTCTGTCAAGTTCCCCTTCTCTTTTACTTACTTTGCCCGAGGTGTGTGCTGTTACTTTGTCACAGTCAGTAAGTGTAACATTTGGCAGAGTGTGGACAAAGCGATGCCATCTACTTTGAATACAAAGCGCAACCACTGCTCCTGCGTCACACACAATCTCCTCCTGCGTGTGGTTTGGTTAGCCGCTGGACAAAGAGCTTCTTTCACCTGAGCAGGGAGTGGTTCAGTTGTTGAGTCATCAGACGCAAACGCAAAGCCCTAATTATCATACTAAAGATTAAAACTGACTATATCATGCTGTACAATGTGTAAAGTGTGACATATGTTCTACTCTGTGTGTGTGGGTGTGTGGGTGTGTGTGTGGGTGTGTGTGTGTGTTTTTCTCGGCTGAATGGTATCATTTTCCTTGCCCTCCGTGATGGAGGCGGGCCAGCAGTCAAACCTGCCAGTCTAATATTCAGTGGTAGCCTAGCAACTGATTTCCAATGAGCATTCAGACCCAGGCCTTCTTACTCTGTGGTCGAGAAAAACAAACAAGAGCAACTCACTTTCTGGTCCATCGGCATATAGATGTCAAATTCCACTCTTTCCAATTGGCTGTTTGCTTGCCATAGGACCCGCTTGTCCTTAAAGACTAAAATGTCTCCAGCAGTGGTTCTCAACTGGTGAATGCCAGACAGGTTCCAGCGGTCCGTACATATGACGTTTCTTGTTTCCAGACGTCAATGTTAAGAATATTTTTTCTTTGATTTGCAATTGTCATGTTCATAAATGGTTTCTTGATAAGGCATTTTGAACATATCGTTAAAATCTGATATACAAATGCATTTTTAAGGTTATTTTAAAACAGTATGTTTCATTAATTGTTCTTGATGTCTGTTAGCTGGTTTCAATTTAGCTACAATCGGCAAAATGCACGTCGCTGTATGACAACAGTGGAGAACCAATGGTCTACTGCAGGGATCGCGGTCCCCCAGCAGACTTTCTTACATGTAGCTTAATTGTTGTCATCATGGTCCTACAACAAATTGGTAAACAAACGCATGTATTTGCCCACCAGCGCATAATCGTAAAACGTTTGTCTGTCTTGATCCATCGGCAGAACAAATGGCACTTTAATCTGAGAAATGCGTCTGTGCATATGTTCCGGATGTCCTAAAAGTATCATTTATTGCTATACTTGCTCTCTCTGGGTTGTTTTCCACTCCTGGGGGGGAAAAAAAAGACAGCAGGCATTCAAGAGCCAAGAATCGAGGAACAAGGGAGGATGTGAGGTATAAAAGATTGGATTTGTGCCTCAAGACAAAACTGATGAGGGGCTGTGGGGGGGAGGGCTGTAACCATGGTCGCATGGCTGACTATGGTACGGCAAGGTCTACTCAAGCCTCGACTCCCTCCACAGCAAATTGTAGGCTTGTGTGCTGTGCTGCCAACTTCCCACAAGCGCAGCTGCTTTTCCTAGATGCTCTCAAACCAAGACGGAAGGCATCTTGTTTGATCTGTTGTGTTTCGACGTGTGCTCGTTGCTTCCTCATTTGATTCAATGACGTCGTTGGTTCAAAAGGACATAATGCATCCTGTCACCTGATAATTAGGCAGGACCGTCCGACAGTATTGTCACATGGACTTGTTTGTGAGATCTATGTGGGGAGGGTTTATGCAGTGAGTGAAACTGGCAAACCCCCTGATAAGCACAAGATAATATACTCTTATCGCACAATGACAAAACATTTATTATAAACAAGAGAGAAACTGGAGAGAATCATGTCGCTCGTGGCTTAAGGAAAACATCATGAGTCCAAGGGTCAACACTCTTTCAGAATTTCTAATGCTGGCGTGCTGTTACGGCAAAGCGGGCAACTGTGGTGCACAAAGCGATCCATTTAAAGGCCTCCTGACAGGAGCATGAATTGACCATCAACCAGCAATCTCCATATTGTGTGTTTACTATCCTTCACGGTGACCTTTGGCCATGACCAGGAACGGGCGCCATATAACCTGAATTTTAATCATCTTTGAGGAAATAGTGGGATATTTATGACCATTAAAACAACGAAATTACTGCAGTGAGTGCAGCTCGCAGGTAGCAGCAGTCATTTATTATTTATGATGTAATATTAAAACATGTCCCGTAACAATGTTCAGCGATGTAAACATCTTTTAAAAGTGAACTGTGTAATACAAGCCAGCCTGGGTAAAAGGAAAAGGCACAGCACGGTCTAAGTGCAAGCGAGCGGAAGGATCAGGTTCCTCTTCAAGCAATGTCAAATTTAAGCTGACATTTTAAATGTTAAAAAAAAAAAAAGGAGACTTCGACTGTTTTGCTGAAATGGACGACTTGTACGTTTCACCTTTTGCAAATGTCGTACAATATTTTGAAAAATGAGTCATCTGTGTATTATACATACAGTCTTATGCTGCCAATTGGTTGACGCTGACGGCGGATCAGGGTGCTCCACTCGTGTCTGACTCGTGCTGCAACTCAAGGGGAGAGATTTGTTTCGAAGTTGTTCGCACAAACACAGGTGCGATTTTTCACATCCGTTAAACACATCTGCTATTTCATGTTTTTCAGAGCCACAAATCCATCTGTGATTTTCACGTTTTTTTTGATTTTGCGTGTGTATTCTTCGTGACTCACCTTTTGTAAATATAAAGTTCTGCTTGTGAGTTGTTTCATGTGCGTTTGTGGCCACGCGCATTTATTTTTTAGACAAACATCATGCTTTTTTCAAGATATTCACGCACACGCACACCTGTGCGTGTGTGTGTGCGCGCGCGCTTTCAACTTGTCACCATCCACTTTAGCGCTTGCTGTAAATGTGAGTCATATCAGTTGTTCATGCGTTCTTTGTGATGAGCTCGGAACATCTGGCCTGTGATGTCAGCAGTGCCGAGTTGGGTACAAGCAGTTTTGGTCTTTGTTTTACTTTCGGTAGTCAGTATTTTCTCGAGAGCATTTTCTCAAATTCCACAAACCGCAAAAGCAGTGCGTCGTTAACCATGGGAAATAGCAGAGCTTGGAGCCAGGGTTTCGGGTAGTCAGCTGACTCTCACGAGAGTGCGTCACATTCGCGATAATCTGCTGGGGAATGTCTTCTGTTGCCTTTGTTTTACCCTCCCCATCACTTTCATTTTTTCCAACATTAGTGTTCTCTCGTCAGCTCTATCTGCTCTTCTTTTGATATTTCACCCCGCTGAGTCAGTGATACAAAAGTACCTCAGCGTCATTGCATGATTGTGTGCTTGATTTAGGAGGCGGCAATAGGTGAGTCACGAGTAAGTTATTTGGCCTTCGGTGTGTGTGTGTGTGTGTGTGTGTGTGTGTGTGTGTGTGTGTGTGTGTGGTGGCTCATGGAGCAGCATTTATGTCTTACTGAATGTATATTTCTAACCTTCGTTTAATTGGAGGACTGCAATTAGAAACAAGAGTGCCCTGTGCCTTCCTCTTCCCTGCTTAAATCAACATGCAAAGCTGCTTCCAAAATACAGCAACCCCCACCTGCCCACCAAGCTGTTTGTTTTTATATCAGATGGCCAATTTGGAGAGCCACCAGCGTGTGTGGCAGAGCAAACACGATTTACCCAAACGTGTCTCCTTTCGCAGGTACGGCATCCGTCCAGAAAACGTCATTGTGTATGGCCAAAGTATTGGCACAGTGCCTTCTGTGGACCTTGCCTCTCGCTACGAGAGTGCCGCAGTGATCCTGCACTCTCCGCTCACCTCCGGCATGAGGGTGGCCTTCCCCGACACCAAGAAGACTTACTGCTTCGACGCCTTTCCCAAGTGAGTTCACTGATGGATGTGATGGGGGAGGCGGGGTGGCAACTCTAAAATACAGTGGTGCTTTGAGTTATGAATTAAATTTGGTCTGTAACATTGTTTTTAACTCTAAACTATTGTATCTCAAATCATCTTTGCCCATTGAAATGAATGAAAAGGACAATAATCTGTTCCAGCCTCATAAAAAGCACTCATGAATTATTATTTTTTTGATCAGGAAAATTAAATAGCACTCTTCAGTATTTTAGTTGATAAAAATTCTAGTAATAACAAATAAATAGAATTAAAAATAAAATACGATGCATCATTTCATGCCTCAATGGCCCCCGATGTGCTGCGCCATCTGGTGTGTGGTTTGACCACCAGATAAGTGAATGAGTCGTTCTTCTCAATGGATGAAGAAGATATGCCTGTGAGTGGTGTAGAATGCCTGTAGAATGTGTTGCTGCACAGTTGTTCAAATATTCCTTGTTGAAGGGTTATAACTCGTGACATTGACCCTAGTTTTGTTAGCCCGTCTATCGTGTTTTGCACTGTGTGCCAGCATTACACTAGCAGACTTTCGTAAGTTATGTGGTGTGGTTAAATACAGAACATGTAATTTTCATTCTTTTAGGTATAGTTTTACAGTCGACTTCAAATGGGAATGCAAAAAAAAAAAAAAAAAACATCTTGAAGCAATCATTCTTCACCCCTTTGCTGCTTATTGTGAAGTTGGCTGGCACGTGTTCGGAACTCAATTTTTTGCTTTCGACTCACGACAAAAACATTGTCCAAGCGATGACTCAAATCTTGAAAAACTCTTAAGTCGGGGGAAACTTGTCAGTTGAGATGCCACTGTTCTGGCTTCCGCTTTAGTATAGCACGTGCTGCAGTTATTCAGTGGCTATGCATTGTCCAAGACACTTCCTTTTTCCTCTTTTAGGAAAAGGTGGTGCTTGTAGGTAGCGCTAATGACTAGCTCCGTTTTCACGACGGTCTGGTTTGGTACACGTGGACTTTGATCGGTGGACGACACCCTGATTTGGTTAGTGGGTGTGTAGCTGTTGGCTGATCAGCTTATATCAGCTGGTAGCAGCATGAGCTCTGTAAATAGAGTGACGACATTGCAGCAGGATGTTGTGTCAAACAAGAAACGCAAACAGCCTTTCAGTTGTAGTCCACAGCATTCCCCAAACCGTGAAATTCAATTCATAAAGCACACAGTACTGAGTAGAAGTCACCACTAGATTTATTTTTATAATGACAGATTTATCAGCTAGTCTTTATCAAACTTTCACAGAGGTTTTTTTTTTTCCTCTTCGTCAAACCCTCCATGACTTGTTGAATTGTCGCGGCTGCGCTTTATAATTGTGTGTCTTTCATACTCTCTCCATAGCATTGACAAGATTTCAAAGGTAACCTCGCCGGTTCTGGTGATCCACGGCACGGACGACGAAGTCATCGACTTTTCCCACGGCCTGGCGCTGTACGAGCGCTGCCAGCGCCCCGTGGAGCCACTGTGGGTAGAAGGGGCGGGACACAATGACGTCGAACTCTACGGACAGTACCTGGAGAGACTCAAGCAGTTTATCGCGCACGAGTTGGTCAACTTGTAGAAGATGGAAAAGCTGTCGAGATAATATTGATGGTTGTTTTGGTTCTGTTCTTAATTATTTTCATGGCAATTTTTTTTTTTTTTTTTGCTAAGACGCAAGCATTGTTTGCCTCTGTGGACGTGTTGGTGGTAGAATGATGATGTACCACCTGTGCTACTTGGAGCTCCAGTTCAGTCCCGTCCACTCCACTGCAACTGTGAACCTTGAACAATACACAAACTAAAACCTTATTGTTTTAGCTTTTGTCTTTAGCCGTTTTTTGTTTTTTATTTGTTTTTTTTTAAACACGCTGCACAATTGCACATTGCTACAGTATGCGAATGCAAGAGAGTAAACGACATACTTGTAAAGAAGAGCCCGTGTACAAGTGTGTATGTGACATTTTTGCTGCCTTTTACAAAGGACGCGTTCCTCACTTATTAATGGAAACCTCCGACCAGGCCACAAGGATCATGTCATTGTTTCTAACAGCCTCAATCCAAACTGGACTGTGCTCTCCAATCCAGCTGATGTTGAATTATTAGTATTTTTTGTATTATTATTATTACTGTTGCAGTACATTATACATGATATTTGCACATATCAACTGTCACTGAAGAACTGTGTGGGACAAACTCCTGTGTCGGTCTGTGTTTCCAAGTGTTTAGTAGAATATATCACAAAGAGACAGACTCTCAGAGATCATCTCCACACTTGATGACGTTGCCTCCTCTGATCTGAGTTTTTTTTTTTTGTTTTTTGTTTTTTTTTTGGGGGGGAAGTTTAGCGTGCAATGTAACTCTCAGATTAGCATCACTATGCAGAAATCTTGTGTCTTTTTAGAAGAACATGTCAAGAAGACTGCTGATTCTGAAAGTGTTCCTCTTTTTGTTTTTAGGATGTTAAAGGATCCATATCGATAGATCATATTAAATATATCGCTTGTATTTACTGATATACTGTAACTATAACAGATTTAGTTTGTCTTTTTTAATATGCCGAAGACGTATACCACTAACGCCCCCTTAGGCCTTTAGTGGTGCCTGGAGTCTATTTATTTCCTGTTCAGGAAGATTAAAAATGAAGAGGTTTTGTTTTCCTTAGAATATCTGAATAGAGATTGAATGAACACCACACCTACTAACTCGCCATGCATGTACATCGACAATAAATTATGCCATAGCTCGGCGTTCCAGGGACCCTTTTTGTGCTTTACTTTCACGCTCTTGCCTGCTTGCCATTTCTGGTTCCATTGTTGATGGTTTACTTACCCTTTTATCGCTGAACAAGGCCAAACAAGCTATTTCAATGCACTAATGACTCCATTCACTATCAGAGCTGAGATTAGCAAATGTCACCTTTCACGCAATGCCATTTCTTCGTTGTTATTTTTTGGCCTACAAGCCTGAAGTCATGTCTGACGCTGGATCATGTTCAAGATATGGGTGCTAGTAGAACTCTTCACATCGACTGATTCAGGATTCGGCGTCTTATCGGGTCCTGGGTGATTTCTTTTACAAGACCACCGTTCATTTCTGTCTTAGTAAGAGTGCTCTTTATTTTGTGCGCTTTGTAAATAGGACATCATATTACGCCTGTACTTTTTGTTCCTTCTAAAACCAAATTGCCATCATCTCTGTTATTCTACATTTATACTTTATGTGACACCTGTCAGATCAAGTTACAGCCCTCATTGTTTTCTACTGCTCGGCACTATTGGCATTTCTGATTCTGTTTTTTCTACCGCATATTTCGATACAAATGGGACTCAAACTGTAATAACAATATTAACTTTACTAAATCAGATGTGGCTAGTGAAAATAAAATGGTCATTTAGAAGAACTCTTGTTTGTGCTGACTTTTATTTTATTAATTTGAATGTTGCATAAGCCTTATTTTGTCCAGTCAAATAAAAGGAATGCAATACAGCCGCCAACCACCCTATGAGTAATTGACCATTCACCACGGAAAATAATTATACTGTACTGCAATTCTCTTTAGATGCCACAAGATGGTGGCAAATGACTGCTTTTGTGAAAACGAAGCTCTTAGACTCCCTTCATTAGAAACTGCAAATAGGTGAGTTTTAACAGGATAGGTTAAAAAAAAAAACCTTTGTCACGACAAGACATGGATGTGGAAGCTGCCAAGACTGAGTTTCACTTGGTCTTCCAAATGACTAGCTACATCCCTGTCCTTAAATTCTCACATTGTAGTTGATGGTAAGCATTAACATCCAAAACCTTTACGATTCACGAGTGAGGAGGACCCCATAACTGGTTTAGAACTCGAACTCCCAAATAACGCCCCAGTTCTAAAAGGCTGACGATAATGTTGTTTTGCTTTTGTTCCAGCAGGTGGCAGTGAGTCTTTGGTTTAAACAAGCCCCTCCCCTTCACGAATGGGGCTCCACCGTTGCCTGTTGAGACGTTCAATAACACTTTGCCAACAGAAAACTTTATCATAAAAATGGAGACCACTCAACATTATAGCTTTACTATTCTCACGAAACTTCAATTTAAATACTTAACAGTTACTACACCTAGTGTTACGCCTTAAGTACGTGGTGTACTGCAGTATTACTTTACCAGTAATAGTGGTTTTTTATAATGACCGACTATCGTGAACGCATCACCACTTCCTCTCAAGCTGCGCCTGCGCTAGTCCTCTTCTTTTGGTGGCTGAGCGGGTTGGCCGTCGGAGGCGGGGGCGACGACTGCCCATCAACAGCCATAGAAAAAAATCGACCATGTGGAGAAAAGGTGAATATAAAAGGCACGCTGACAGCCAACGGCGAGGGTGAATCAGAGCTATTTCCTTCGTCTCCGAGTTGGCTTTCGGAGCGAATGGACGAGAGCGGGAGCGGGACAGCCAGACCACCACCGAAGGTAACTAACTCATCACAAAGCCGCCCGGGAGAGGATTCACATTGTGTCAGCTGATGCCGGGGTTCGTAAGAACCCGACATTTCCACTAACTGCGAGAAAGCTTCACAGCGATCCCCGGTGTTGTCTGTCATGTCATGTCCTTCTTTTGTTCTTATTCTTTTGTTAAACAAACTGTCAGAAATGGCAAAACATCTGCTAAGCTAGCACACATTCACATTTAATTTCCTCTTTTTGTTTCTGACTTATTAGTGACTCACTGTAATTGGGAAGATGTGGTCAAAACAAGACCGTAAATTATCTGTACTGCTGCTTAATCAGAACCGGATCCAAGTCACTTTATTTGATGCCACTGTAAGTGATGCGTGCATTTGCCAAGAATGAGGAGAGTACTGCCCCGTCCTCTCCGCGGATCGTTCATTACACGTTTGTGTCATTTCATGTGGCACATCTGTGTCGTGCCCATTTGTGGGCTGCACAAGACAACAAATCGCTCAGCTGTATTTTTTTTTTTTTAACCACAAGGAACGTGGCCTTCCAAAGTAGCAAAATTACTTCTTGTGAAACTGACCAACGTGTGAGGGTCTTTCGCACACATCTGTTTGATATTCAGTAGCAGGAGCTCCAGGAAATGTTGCGCGCGCGTGTGTAGCCTTGTGCTCAGTGTCATGTCCAATACCGAGAGATGTTGAGGCTTTAACCTGGACAGGAGCAGCAGCTCGCCTGTTTTCACTGGAAGGAATGTCTCCAATTAATCAACTTTGACTTTGATCAGTGGTTCAAAAATCTTTTGCACCAAATTCCACCTCAAAACACATGCAGCTCTCTAAAAGTAGCACCATCATGAACAACATGAAAATACAGTAATACATAGGGTCTGGGCCATGAATCAATGAATTGTTTCTATTTACCCGCAGCGGCTCCTCTCTCTCCTGTGGTAGAGAGTAAGGAAATTTGATCTGTGTTTTATGGTGCACATAGAGCACATTTGACAATAAAGTTGACTTGACTTTTCAAATTTAAAATCAGAAATGATTTTTTTTCTTAAAAAAGGGATTTTATTTAAAATATGTACCGTGTACTGTATCTCCCTAGTAGGGCCAAGTGTTCACCAAACACTTAACTGAGGTTTTAGTCCTAAAAATGTTAGTTAATATTATTTTAACTACATAATATTAATCTGTTCAAACCTAGCATTTGAACAGGGTTTTATTTTTTTTTCCTTACCAGATATTCTTCCCATCACACACTCCTGCTGTCTGTTATTTTTTCCTTACTGCACGGGAGTATGAGAAAGTTTCGGAAGGAAGTTGCATAGCTGAAAAGAGCTTCAGTCACGCTGCGCTGCACCTGAAACTGCAAACTGCTTGTGATGATGATCAATAGTAAACATTTTGGTGGGTGTTACCCACAATTGGTCTGTACCAGTAATAGAGTACCTTAATGGTGGAAAAAGCTTGGAAATGCTTGGTCTTAGTCTTGTTTTTTGTTGTTGTTTTTTTTTTCCAAAAACCTAGCATTTGAACAGGGGTGTGTAGACTTTTTATATCCACTGGATGTTTGAACAACATCTTAAATGAAGTCAGTGAAAGTATGGTGATGACCTCGCCTGACTGCAGTGCAGGCGTTTTCAGTTCAAAGCCGAACGGTCAGCGTTTTGATTCGCGCTTTTGCCGATGTTCTGTTTGTAAAGACATTAATGATTGGGAGATGATGTCACTTGAGTTGTGCAGAGGCCTTTTTTGGGTTTTTTTTTGTTCCTGCAGCGTCATCTTCTCTGCTTCTGTTTGTGTGTGCAGGTGTGCGACTCTCTGCTCGATATGTCAGTATGTGTTTGCTGACATGCGTGTGAGTGCAGCCTACTTTGTGCTACTTCAGTGTTTTAGTAGCAGCGCTGGAAGTAGAACGCTGTTGCCCGATTGTAATTGATGCCATCTGGTTAAACTGTGTTACTTTCAGGAATGTTGTCATCGTCCAGTATTTACAACCAATTTTTGGACTTGGGATGCCTAGCAGCCAGGGGGCAATTGAGTTACCTGATAATGTTTTGCATTAGAATTTCATAATCACATTTCCTGTAATTGATTCCTTAATTGGGTCCACCACATAAGTTTAATATATTACATGCTTTATATGTTTAGCTCATTTATTATAGTAGAGGCCTGGCTTGCGTGTCAGATTTAAAAAGCAAACGTGGTCCCCGAGTGTAAACATTTTTTGTTTCCTTTTTTGCCTCCTGTAGTTTATATGTTCATTTATGAGCTCTTTTAGTGTCTTTTCCTCACTGCTGACCTTTTCTGTCTGACTTTTTTTTTTTTTACTTGCCTCCTTTGACATATGCCTTTAGACATGGGGTCCTCAACTGGTTTGCACAGCAGCGTATGTTGGAAGCACATAATTGCTTGACTCGAAAAATGAAAAAAGCAAAATCTCTGCCTTAAAAACTTTGCTGTAATAATTTTTTCCACACGGCCTTTTGTTACTGCAGACTGATACACCACTCCACATAGAAATAATTTGGTGTGATGGCAGCGAGCCAGGTGGAAAGAGTGCATAAAAGTCAGAGAATGTCCAAAGTTGGGGATCATTTTATACTTACAGCAGAAGATAAAGTTCAATGTGTCTGACTAACATACCTAAACATGTAACCCATCATAAGCACTTTCATACACAAGCTACTACGGCCACAACTAACCCCCAGGCCCAATACACAGACTGGCTTTTTTTTTCTTTTGACTACTCGATGAATCTATGTGATAATCAGTAGAATAACTCATTTTAAAAATATTTCAGAGCTGCAGCTCGAGGCACAAGATTACTTGCACAGTGACTACCGCGGTCTCTGTCGCCGCTATAGAAAGGGAACACTGTCATAAACTGATGACCCCCGCATAACAGTCTTGATTCACTCTTTACCACCATTAATATGTTTCCATCAGATGGGTTCATTCAGTGCACACGCAAAAATGTGACTCAAATTACGTGTTCACGCAAACCCTATCCCAAAAACATTCCATGCTTTTGTTTTTCTTCTCTTTGCCACTTTTCCCCCCCAAAATCTTTTCCTTAGCGCCGACATGACTCATTTGTTTAAACATGCAGTGTTGAATGACAATTGTTTGTCTGAACCTCCTCCTCCTCTGTGTTTTTGTTTCCTTTCAGATAACAGCAGGCGTCAGCCGACGTAACGACCATGCCGACAAGTGATGGTCCGAGCCGCTTCCCGGTCTTTGCGGCTCCCCCCAAAGGCAATCACCAGCGCTCGCCGGGCTACGTCCCCGGTCGGGTGGCTCCGGTCCGCTCGCCCCCGCCGGCCAAAGCGCCGCCGCCGCCACCCATCAAACCTCATGGCCGGCCGCCGCAGCGACAAGCCGCCCTCAGCCTGTCGGAGGAGAGCCATCGTCGGGAGTGGGCTCAGAGCCTCCGGCTGAGAAAGAACACGCTCATCTGCTTCGGGGTGTCCATGGGAGCGTTCTTCCTCAGCCTTATACTTGTACTTAGTCTCACGAGTGGTGACATTTTAGACGGTAAGCCTTTTTGATCCTTTAAAGCGGCGGTTGGCAAATGTTTTACACCAAGTAACCACTGGAAAATAAAAAAATACTTGGCTCTTCAAGTACCACCGTTATGATCAACATTAAAAGTACAGTAGTGCAGTAGGCCCAAGTGTTGATCAAAAACGAGGCAATAAAGTACATTTAAAGTTGTTGTAAGGCATTATGACATGACGAACAGTTCAAACAATAATACAGCACATAAACAACCTTCAAAATAAGAGACAACCACACCACCACTTGAGCCATGCTAGCCCTTTCATAAATCTCGTAATAAGTTAATGTTCAATGTGCTTTACACCGAATCCTTTGCAGAGAATTGTCCCGATCACAACCCGTCCCTGAGTAACTGGAACCCAGGCCACCAGCCAGACAAAGCCATTGTTGCGAGGAGGGGAGATTTATTTCGACTGGAGTCTTCTGCTACTTTCCGTTCACTCACCATCCAATCAGGAGGTAAGACGCCGAAGAAGGAGCTACCTCAGATGATGAGCACCATTTTTCTACACATTTTCAATGACCACTAATGATTCTTTTTGGGCAATTACTTAGGTACACAAAACAATTTGGATCAAACAGACTGTCTTAAGAGAAAATAACACTTTTTAAAGCATTTTATGTAATTTAACATTTTCACTGGAAATGGGCATACCAAATAGGTGGAAGCTTAATGATCATTTTAATGACATATTAGAATCTCTGTAAGGACGTTCTGGTGCCAGATTCACGTTGAACAAAATTATGCCAGGAGAGCTTGGACTCGCCCCCAAAATCTGTGCTCGCTACTTGTGTTCACAAGCGACTACTGAATGAATTTAAATTGGTTACTTCTTGTACTTTTCCCGAAAAACACTCCATAGTCCAAAAAAAGAAAAATCCAATTTGTTAAAAATGGTAAATCGAGTGCACCATATTGTGTCTAAAGCGCTTTACAAAACCTCGTTCATTCGCTTATTTGACAACGTATCTATGTATTGAATCAAAGTGTACACTGGTACATTGACGCAGTGGCGTTAATCTATGAACAGGTTTTCCTTTTTAGTTTAATATAGCTTACTTCAACTTCCAAGATCTCTCGTCGGACCCCGCCCAACGGCATAAACCGGAGTGTTTTCCGAGACCTGATGCTGTAGCCTGCGAGTACTGCCATATTGGTGAACTCAAAACTCCAACTTTCCGTCTTGTCGCAGGTCGTGTCGTGTTTGCGGACAATGCTGACGGCTCGAAGAACATCACCTTGAGAACAGGACATATCCTGATTGAAAATGGCGGAGCCCTTCACATCGGTGCAGCCAAATGTCGCTACCGTTCCCACGCTGCCATCGTGCTCACGGGGCGCTCCGACAGCAAAGACATCCCTGAAGTACCCGGTCTTGGCCGCAAGTTCATTGCTGTCATGAGTGGTGGAACGTTGGAGCTCCATGGCACAGAACGAGTCTCCTGGTCTTTATTGACCAAAAGCGTGCCTGCCTCTGGCCTGACCACAGGGGGCGACGCTTTCCAGCGCAACTTTAGCCGAGGCATCAACCTGCGTGTGGTGGATCAGGACACGGCCGACATCCTACTCAGGGAACGTTACGACACCCACGAGTCCCGCAATGACAGTCGCCGGCTCACCCAGCTGCTGCGGTCCCTGCCGGCGGGTCGCATCGTCACGCTTGCCGTCGGAGACTCGGCCGTCAAAAGTCTTCTGGACGAAACTAAGAAAGCCATTGAAGAGACGCTTGGCAGCAGATACGTCTACGATCTCAAATACAGGTGAGGATGCGTGTTGCGCATGTACTGAATCGACTATGGGGTAAAAAACAAAACATAAACATGAAGCCAACGGTTTTTTGCCAGTTGGTCTTTCGAGTGTGCCACGCTACTATCATACGCGGTATATAAACTACCGCCTGTTGCAAATGGCTCAATTACTAGGCCTAGCTAGTGTTGTGAGAAAGCTCTGGACGCTGCGGTATTTTACTCCCGCAGTTTCCGCTTTGTGACAGCAAACAGTTTTCTTGCACTTCCTCTCAGGTTAAGTTTGTGTACTTTTCATGACCAAGTCCCTCATGCCCAGAATAAATCCCGGAGACTTTCATTCTCCTCATTGATTTGTATTTGTTTCTCTGCATGTCTCCCTCCACTGATGCGCTCAGCGTGGCGTGGTTTTCCCACTTTCATGTGATACCATATTGAAATCTTAATTTTCCTGTTGAGCGGTCAGCAGAAACAGAAGCAGGTGAAAATGTTTGTTTCGGAAAAAAGAAGTCCTTGAGCTTCGGGGGAAATTGCTGTGCTGATGTACTTTTGTTGTGCGTCACTGGGAGGATTTTTTTTTTTCTTGGTCCCTTCAGACTCAATTTGGTTTGTTTTCCGTTGAAACACTCTCACTTTTTGACACCTCACTACGTAGACGACCAACAACAACTCTTTGCTGTGTCGGGCTTTACTGTTTGGAATAATGCTCTCTTATACTGTCCCGTGTGGAATTCTACCTTAAAAAATTCCGTGGCATTTCTCATCCTGTTTTCTCAAAATTTCCGCTCTCTGCCAGGAAAGGAAGCACACGCCAGATATCAAGGTTATAGTCGTAAAGTTTCCAGGATTTGTACAAAAAAATTGGCTGTTCAGGAAATGTAGTGTCTATCTCTCCTCTTTCTTTAAAGGACAAACATATTGACGTAGATTGTTGAATTGCTCAATTGGGCTTTGTGTATCCAACACCCATGAGCACATATGTTTCTTCCAGTCTGAGTCTAGCGGTGCTCTGGATTATTTGTAGCCGGACCCGGCTCGGTCGCCTCTTGGCAGACAAGTCAAACGCTAAGCCAGATTCTCCAGTGTCACGTTTCACTCCAGGGTACCGAGCCAGCACAGAGGTCTTCGCAGAAATCCACTCAAATCCACAACACAGCGCTTCAAATGGCTCAGATGATAGAGCCCTGTTTGCGTGTGTGTGTGTGTATACACACACAACTGCTTACATGCACACTTTCTAATCTTTCAGCATTTATTAAAGGGATTTAACCGCAGCTCTCAGTGGATTTGCCTGATAGGAGACCTCCAGCTGATATATATTACACAGTGTGCAGTTCAAAGTCTCACTCGAGTTGAGAAGTCTTTCAGGCTTTCCATCCATAGAACTGAGTGGGACAATGAACACTTGCACAAATAGCGTGGGACTGTCACGGCAACACAAGCTATCCATCTTGTGGAGCTGCGTTCTCTAAACCTCAGTGCGTCATGAAATTTAGAGTCATTTCAACAAAATAATTTCACTCCGCTCAGTATTCCAAAATAAGGTTGCTAAAAAAAACAAAAAACAAAACATTTTTGGGACAGAAAATGAGCTGGAACTTGTTTTGGAAACCAAAGTCGACCGTCCTTCAGTAGGCCTTTTGTATTTAATGTTTTTGTCTCCCAGGAGAGCACTGCACACTTTCACACACCCAGCAATAATGAGGTCGTTTAAAGGCTGTGAAGATCAACCGGTGGCCGAGGCTGAAGGGAAAAGTGCGCCGTTTGCGCTCTCCCTTGTGCTTCCTGCTTGTGCTTTTATCAGCATTCGCAACGCGGCGCAAGGTGAAAGGTTCTTCCCCCCGGGAAGATCTCCACTTTGACAGTACAGTGCGGTGCCCCAGATGGATCCGGTTTGTGTGTCTACTGGATGCACTGTACCACTTTCATCCTCAAAAAGACAGTGTTTTTTTTTTTGTTTTTTTTTACCAGCATTTAACTTTTTTGTTTTCTTTTTTTTTTTTCCATGCAGAACTTTGAGAGAATCTAAATCTGCCTCTACCAGTTCAGAGACGGTCCTCCAGTGGGTGGACCTGTGAAGGCGTGTTTGATGATTTATGACGTATTATCTTCCTCCATAAGATACAAAGTCTTCATACTTGTTTGGAATCTTGACAAAACGAAAATAATTACGACATATGAAATTCAGGACAGGAGTACACCCCCAGACCCGAGGCCAATGCCTGACAGCATCCACACACACCCTTTTGGGCGCCACCATTCGGATGATATCATCTGGTGTATATTTTTAAACACTTGTGTACAAAATATGCAGTCGCCTTATTGTCAGCTGATTGTTGACACATTGTATACAGCAGTCAGGACTGAGATGTGCGTGCCACTTTGCTACATTCCCAAAGTCAGTTCCTGGTTCTTTGGTTGCATTGATGACTTTTTATGTTCTTGCATCACAGGTACTCGTGGTGGCGTCACACTTGTGTGGTTGAAATTTGCTGATGTCATATTTTCTGACGCCACATGTGATGACACTTTTTTGTGAGTTCTTGACTTTTAGAATAAAACAATTTCTCCTCCTCGCCCGGATCTCTGCAGGCAGGCATGGGCTTTGGTCTCCGTGGTGGGCGGTGGTAACGCGTCATGCTCGGAGGACGTCAGGGAACACGAAAACCACGACACTGGAGGGAGAGCTGCGGCAAGGCGGAACTTCACCACCGTCAACGGCGTGCGCTTCTCCGTCTCGGCCTACAGCGAGTGGAAGAACGGTGAGGAGCGCACAATGGTGTATTTGTGTCGAGCATAAGCTTTTTTAGAGACTATTGTTGTTATACTGTGAATTTTTAGGTTTTTTTTTTTTTTTTTTTTTTTTTAGATATTAGTTAATGCGATGAATCATTTGCATCGGATTTTTAAAAAACATTTAAATTCCCATCCCTTTATTGAAAACAGGGCATTGACAGTATAGGAAATGCACATATGAGAATTAATGATGATACAGTTTCTGGTTTAGACCCTTACATCAGAAAATGGGCAAAAATGTTGATCATGGTTTTTCAAAGTAAAAGCAAATGTTTTTTTTTTTCTTCAACACAAACATAATCGGTCTGTTTTCATCAAGTGCTCCAGAAATTGGATATTTACTGTTGAATAGCTGAAATTCCAAGCATTTGTACAGTTTGAAATGGGGTAAAAATACAAAAAAGGGACGGAAACAATTTCACCGATTATCAACAAGATTGATTCATTTGCTAATCGATGAACCGTTTCACTTGTCATTTGAACAAGGATGTCGATACTTATTTTCAGTGTAAGTCCTGGATATTACCTTGAATGAAATGTTGAAACTCTTCAATGCATTATGTACTCATATATTTTGCAACATACTATATGCAATGTCGTGATGAGAAATTTTGCTTATCGGCCTGATGAACTTGCAATGCTAAGTAGTGATGGATTTTTCTTCAGCAGGCGCGGAGGTAAAAAAATGAGGTGTGTCAGATGACCCACAGAGATTAGGCCTTTGTGACCACATCATTATGACAAATACGAGGCCTTTAAATCACGTAACATTCCCTTTGCGCTGTTTATTCAAGGTGACTGTACATATCCACACCCTGTCAAACATTAATAGAGACAGGAGGTTTCTCTGCTTTCCCCTTTTATTGTGATGTTTCCCAGAAAAATGTTGCATGGTAAATCCCCGTCATTCCTTTTTTGAAATTAGAAATTCATGATTATTATTTTCCTTTCCTAGGGTTCCCAATCTCGGGCTTTCAGGTGGATGCGGTGGACCAAGTGGTGCTGAATCTCCAGGATGAGGTGCAGCAGACTTGGCACCCTGGCAATCAGATTGTTATTGCCAGTACAGATTATTCCATGCATCAAGCTGAAGAGTTTACCCTTCTACCTTGCCCTCATTGCACAAGCACGCAGGTCCGAATACAAGGTGAGACGGCGTGCTTTTACCAACCCTGGTTTCGTTTTTGCAATATCCTCCGATAGATATTAGAGGTTTTTTTGGTTTTTTTTTTTTTTACTTTGGTCTTAACACAATATTTATCACGAAAAGCTCCTCCTTTGGCTTTTTTTTCTTTTTTTTTTTTTTTTTTTTTTTTTTTTTTTCTTTCCCCCCCCCCCCCCCCCCCTGCCGATCCGTCCAGTTGTATTTGACTCCCGCCCACACTAACAGTGGTCACAGCTGGCAGCTAAAGCCTTCGGACAGCTCCAGATCGTTTTGGTAACCTCGTCTGCTATGCTAACAGGTACACAATATGGCAACTCCTAACCCTGTCCACAGTGACAAACTTTCCCCCACCTGCCAACTTTCCCCCCGAAACCAAACTCGACTCCACAGTGTCCCACCTGATGTTTGTTGCCTGTGGCCCATGACCCCCAGGCTGCATGTTTCCCCTCCCGAATGCGAGCAATGTCTGACCCAAACATCATTGTCCATCCTACTGTCAGACATATTTTTCATTGCTCCATTGTCGGCAAAGACCAACTCCCTTCCTGCAGAAAAGGATGTGATAAACCGCGGGTCTTGACTTTTGAGTCGCTGTTAAAACCAAGCAGCTGCTCTGCATTGTCACTGCCAACAGCACTTTGGGAGCTGATTTGTTTTTGTAAGCGTCTTACCAAGTTCTCTTCCAACTGTATATTATTTTATTGGATCGAGTGTGAGGTGTGGCTGCGGCTAAGCATATTTTTGTAGTGGGCAGTAAATATTTAACTTACCTCTTTGGAATACTCCACTTTTGGTTAGAACAATGGATCGTCAAAATTTCAACGCAGTGCGTTATGTGATACTGGTTGGTTCTCTATAATTTGTTCTTTTGGGGAAACACTGTAAAGTGAAGCAATTTGCTTCTGGCTCAAACTCTTTCCCCCCCCTGAAATCCTAATTTCCTGTCTCATGGATGTTTGAAGTAACATTTCAACATTCTTAACAAGGGATGGGCAGGTACTGATATAAGAGTGAATATATATCGGTTTGAAAAAAAAGTGGTATCAAACATCGCCATTCTTAACTGTCATACACGTATAAAGCGAAGCTAGCAGCTGTATCGTACAAATAAAATAAAGTAAAACTACTCATTTTTTGAAGGTTGGGACAGACATGTTACTCAGGGGGAACAGAAAGGCATTTGCTGTCAAGCTTCTCTGGTATCTCCAGGCTGGTCATTAGCAAATATGTGTTCTGCTCTATGCTAGTTATGTTAGCATCTGATGCATAAAATTAATTTGTGGGATTGTGATTTGATTTTTTTTTTTTTTTTCCCATGTTGAAATCTTGCAAAGTACTGTGCCGGTACCGGTGAGAAACATAGGTGAACGGTTCAGCCCACGGGTCAACACGGTTGCCAGTACATTCCTTCCCGGCCCGTCACATTCTGATAGCGTTTCTCCTGTTCTGCCAATTCGCCAAATCCTCTCATGCTGACTGCATGTGTGTGCGGCACAGGGAAGCCTCTTTACAGCCACGTTGGTGAGATCATCGATGGAGTCGACATGCGCGCTGAGGTGGCGCTGCTCTCCAGGAACATTCTTATCCACGGAGAAATGGAAAACTCCTGCTACGGAAACAACTTGTGTCAGTTTTACAGCCACGACACCTACGGAGGCCACATCAAGGTTTGTAACGTGATAGTGCAGACCACTTGCTTTGTGTTCCGAGGTGCTAAATTGAGCTGAGGGTTTCTGCATGCTTGAGACTGACATTACATTCTCTGTGAAACTCTGCCAATGTTCTGTTTTTACCTCTGGTGCTAATGAGGGGCATTATTCATTTTCTTGCTTGTATCTTTTTTCTACACTCTGTCATGGCCATTTATCCTCCTTCTTCCCATGTCCTCTTTAGATTACCATTCTGTCTGCTCCATCTGGAAATATACATAAGGCGGCCTCCTCATCTTAATGTCTTCATGTTCCCTCGAAGCTTTCTTTGCGCAAGCATGTCTGACACAACTCACCGTGGTCCAAGGAATGCTCAGGGGGATTTTGTGCGAATGCTCAGACGCATGGAAAATTAGAGGCAACATCGGTCCTCACCTTATGCACCTGCGTTCCCAGGGGTACTCTAAATATTTCTAAAGCTGACATGTTGGCGTTTTAGTTCCATTGTTTGAAAAGTACTCAACTGGCTCAAAATTGAAACTCGGTTCCCTGCAAATAACTCCATTGAAATGGTTAAGTGGCAACGAGGCTAATGTTGTCCGGGAATACACCTCATCATTTAAAAAAATATATAAAAATTCTAATCTGCAATGACAAAATACAATTGTATACTCTGATAATTAAGTGAAAGAATCAATTTGATCAACACATCAGCCCCACATTGTTCACACCCTGGTCACATTTCAGTCAAAGTGCATGTTTACTTGTTGAATTGTTTTTCTTCTGGCCGTAAATGACACAATAAAATGGCAAAAGACTAACAAGCTCCAGACCATGAAAAATGTTGACAATTTTTATTTTGTACATTTTGACCCACGACCACTAATCATCTAAAATCTAAATCTAAAAATTTCTTGCAATTAGGAAAACAGCATCCTAGTGTAAATCCATAGTTATTCGCTATAAAATGTTTTTGGGGGTTTTTTTGGTGTGTACAGTATGTACCATTTTGCAGTTGTGTCAGCGCAGAACCGAGAGCGTGAGCTGTCATGTGCGCTGAGTTACCGCTTGCTTGAAGGCTTTACCAATCCCCCTTAACGAATACCAGACCATGTGGATTACGCACTACCAGTACATACACACACAGACCAAAGACCTCTTAGAGTGTTTGTTTGCACTTCATTATTACGTACGTGTGGTTTATGCTTTTGCGCTTTGCTGTCTGTGTAATATTAATCATCAGCCTTCACAGAGCCAATGTGGTCTACTTTTGTAACACACAATCGGATTCTCTCCCCCACTATGTCAGATCTTTGGAAACTTTTCCTCGGTGCATCTATCTTACGTGGAGCTGAAGAACATGGGCCAGCAGAGCGAGAGGAGTCGCTACCCGATCCACTTCCACATGTGTGGCGACGTGGACCAGAAGGGAGGCTACTGGGAGCCCACCTATGTGGACGGCCTCTCCATACACCACTCCTTCTCTCGCTGCCTCACCATTCATGCCACCAACGGCTTGCTGGTCAGTAGTTCGGTATAAAAACTGTTGAAGATAACGTGTCTATTTTGACACTTGCGTTTCTCACCTTCTTCATCAAATGGCTGCCACTGAGAACTTTCTGCCATACTATGTAAAATGCAGACCTTCAAACTAAAAGCGCAACAGGGTAATCACAGTTTCACCTCACTTTATTTGGCCCTATTGTGGCTTCATCATCGGTCACACAACTATTTTGTGCTTGTTATTTGAATGTGATAGTTAAATAAGCTACCATTTTGCCCAGGAATGTGTGGTGATACTTTTAATTTGAATGTCTGACTTTTGACAGGATGTATTGTGTTACACAAATGTTGCAGAGGAGACAGGAAGATTATTGCTTGGAGTTGTTTACAAAGTTTGGATTGAGGGATATGCTTTGCCCTCTGTTGATATACACGACTTGGAAATGCTTCCGATGAGCGTGAAAAATGGGTCGAATGAAACCGAGGTTCCACTTTAAATTTGTACATTCCTGTACTCCCCAAGCTCATGTACAAAAGCACATTTTGATTGACGTCAAGCGTTTGAGGGCGGTTGTCGACATTATCACTGTCTTGACGTCAATGGCTCATCATCTTACTTGGCTTTCATCCTTGTGGCTTTTGTATGGGCATCGTTTTTCTCTCAGCATCAAGGAAATGGAAAGTACAACGTTGTTTTGTACACAAAATGCCAAGATGAACTCAACTCATCCTTGGAGCTTTCCTGTCAACATTCTGCCACGAGCAATTGCCAGCCAATTTCCCTCAGCGCTAATCAGTAAACCCTTTTGTGGGAACGCCACCGTCATCTGTGACGCTTTCCCAGCACTTTGTTTGTGCAAAAGAGGAAGTCAGACACGATTAGTAATGCGCTAAAACACCCCTATGTGAACCTTGAACTAAACTATTGTGGATAATGACTTCCTGAAAAGACAGGAACCCTAAGGCTGAGCATTTTTCATCTGCCACCTGGCTTCAGATGGGTTCCACAACATAAAAGAGGCGCATTAGAGTATTTGGGAAAAAAAAAAAAGTATTAAATAAATCAATTGTGTTAGATAGTTGGTGACAAGTTTACTCAAATGCCAAAGTGCCTCCGCATATAATCTGTAGCATTTAGGAGGCAATTGATTAGGTGATTGATAGCAATTATTCTATTGATTTTGAGGCTTTTCGTTCATTGTGTAAAATTGATTGTCGCCATACAAAAAATGGTTTGTGTCTCCTTGACCAGGTGAAGGACACAGTGGGTTATGACACCCTGGGCCACTGCTTCTTCCTGGAGGACGGCATCGAGCAGCGGAACACTTTCTACCGCAACCTCGGGCTGCTGACTCGACCTGGTACTCTGCTCCCGACTGACCGCAATGAGACCCTCTGCCTCAGCATTAAGGACAAAGTCTACAAGGGCTACACTCCCTCCCCGAGCACGGAGTGCAAGTAAGCAAATATTAGCAAAAATAATCAAATATGAAGCGCCTCCCCTCAATTGAATACAGGAGACAGGGAAGACTTTTTCAGTCCACAACAGCTTGACCCGGAAATCGGCAAATATGCAACTTTGCAAATGCCGAACCATGAAAATGGGAGTGTTCCCTGTCTATATCCTAGCAGCTCATTCTGAATTTGAAGATAGTTCTGATGTAATCACACTGCTGCAGTAGCATCAATAAATATGAGATCATAGTAGTTAAAAGATACACATGTGCAAACTTAATCGTTGAATCAGGGAGTCACCGTGGGAAGAGATGGCGTCAACGCCCTTTGATGGACAACAGCGAGTCCAATTCCACGTGAGAGGCGCAACTTTTATCTGTGAAACAACATCCACTCCTCTCGAACGGATGTTTTTCCGTCACAGTCAGAGAAGTGCCACTGTGAGAGAACCTCTGACGTCTGGTTCCAGCAGTTTTCTGTGCTTGTGTGTTTTGGCTGGGCCGTTCCTGTCCAGGGTTTATGTTGGAGAGCTTGATTATTGGGGAATGTTTGAGAAAGATCACCGATTTCATAGTCTGGTCATCTCCCATGTGCCTAGCCGCTGCCCTCTTCATATCCTTTTGTGCTGTGATTGTTTTCCAGGGCGGTTTCAACCTTCTGGATCGCGAACCCCAACAACAATCTAATCGGCAATGCTGCTGCCGGCTCTCAGGTAATTACACCAAGATCCCTATATAAATGAAAAGATCCCCGTGGTGAATCATTTCGTGCATGTAACAAATTGATCTGTCAATAAAAAAGGACTTAAGAGTCCTTCTTCGGATTTGGCGCGATTACACCGCTGAGGCGCTTTGATGTAATAAAATAGAAGATGTGGAGAGGTACCGTATGTAATGTTCTCCCAGGTAGGGGATATTTTCTGGACATCGTAACGTGTCGAGCACCACATCTCACGTGGAGTTCTGCATCTGTTTATTCTGCCTTCTTTCAGTCGTCATCTTTGCGGCTGACTGACAAGCATGTTCGATACCAGCTCCAAAATGTAATTGACCTTGTCACCTTCTTTTGTTTGTTCCAGGACGCTGGCATATGGTTTGTGTTCCACAGCTCCTCCACAGGAGACTCTCACGGCTTGGTACCAGAAACGAAAGCAGAACTAACGCCACTGGGCATTTTCTACAACAACCGCGTTCATTCTAACTTCAAGGTAGCGCAAGGACAACATACTCAATTAATTAGGGCGTCAATATCACAAAAAAAAAAAAAAAAAGTGTCTTTGGTGTCCTCATCAGAATCACTCAGTCAGCATGAAAAGGTAGCGGAATAATGAAACTTGAAAACATTTGCATATATAATCTTAAAATGTATTTCCTATATATGATGTTTTTTCCAATGGATGTACACCATTTTGAGATGTAGCTCTGCTAACTCCTCTGTGTCTATTAATGCTTAAATTAGAATAAGAGCCTTTGACATTGCATAGTGAACTAAATGAAGTGGGTTTTTTTTTTTTTTTTTGGTTTATTTTTGTTTTTGTTCAGCGAAATATTCGTTTAGCAGCACACATTCAGCTTGCCAAGTCAATAATGTTGCTAAGTGAGGGTCCAACATGTGCTCATTAAATGCTAACGTGAGCGAAAACGTCCACCCCGTCAGCAAGTACACACATTTCGCTGTTGTCGTGTCCATTTTACAAAGTAAAAATGCGTGGGAGCTGGGCCAATCTGTATTTCCAAGAGCGTAGTATCTCCTCAATGCAATGGATATGAAGTTCAACCCAAAATTTCAATGATTTTTGGGGTGAAACGGGTTCTCAAAAGTACCTTTTAGTGATATTCACTCAAGTGTTACTTGACTTTGGTGAGCGGTAAAATACGATGTTTTTACATGAAGTGCGTAACCCTCTGCTGACTTGCGTGGGTGTTTTACACACACACACACACACACACACACACACACACACACACACACACACACACACACACACACACACACAGAAACTGGCTGTAGAACAAGCCTCTCTGTTGTGTAATGACAGCGGTCGTCAGGTGAACTGTGAGTTCTTTGTCCGCTCTGAGAGGGAGCGAGTGAGGGAGAGAGAGGAAGCGGCTCAACTATACTTTGCACAGACCGCAGGATTGACACACAGCATTTTTTCTTACACCCCAACACGCACATTCAGGCACATTTAAACCATACAAAACGAATTATCTTATTAAGCGTTTGTGTGTGTGGGTGCGTGTATAAATAAAATTACCCACACCCCCATAACTCACAGGAGTCTTGTGTGAGCTCTGGAAGTCAGTCGACTTGTGCTCTCACGCTGTAAAAATATACCATATTATGAAATACTGTAGAACTTCGATCCTTGTACGGTTTTGTCAATAACTGCCTTTGTCTCGTCACCATGCAGGCCGGGCTGTTCATTGATAAAGGAGTGAAGACCTCCAACGCAAGTGCCGCAGACCCCAGAGAATACCTGTGCTTGGACAACAGTGCCAGGTGTGTTTTTTTTTCCCAGGTTTTTTTTTTTTTCATACAAATACACTTGAGTCTCTAATGTTGGAATGCCTCCAAGGTCATACAATCCAGACCGATATGATTCTAAAACCGTGCGTCACCTGAGAGACCTCTGGATGCGAGTTGTGCTTTTTCATTTGCTTATTATGACTTTTTTTGCTCCCTCATTTTAAAAGATGTTAGCGGACCTGCCGGGAACTGAGATTAGTGAGGATCAAAGGATTAACTGTGAAGTGCGTTTTCACTTTTGACATATTTGCAGCGCTTTGCTAAAACAACAGCCTGAGATGCAGACTCGGATTTAAGCATTGCATTGTCAGTCATCTCTTGTAATGAGTTATGGATAAATTCATGCTAATTTAAAAAAAAAAAAAAAAATTCATTTTACAATGGTTGTGTTGCTTTTACTGTTTTATGACCATTAACATTTACTGTTGCGTGAAACGTTGTCTGCACAGCCGTTAAAGGCTTGATGATGATGATGATGACTGTGTGACTCTCAAACAGGTCATCTCTGTTTTCATTATTATGGGGGGGAAAAAATCCAAATCAAGCAAAGTGGAGATGGTTCAACGTCCTTGAGCAAATTGTCTTTGACCTTAGTGCTTTTGCTGTCCAGTAACAGGTTGTGTTACATCTTATTACCTGTATTTCACAGTTTTCTTCCGAAATATCATTTTTTTGGCCTACTTAATTTTGTCTGCATGCCTGAAGTTATTTATAGCTCTCTCCAAAGCAGTATATTTTCTGCGGCTTTAGCTGTCGGTATGTGAATGGTCATATTACTACAGTGTTGCATTTTAGCGGAGGTCCCGACAGGTTTGTGTTGACAGAAATAACAAGGTTTCACACATAACCGTGCCCTCTCTTCCCAAACTCGGCCCTCGGCTCCACGGAAAAATCCGACGTATCCACTGGGACTCTTGGCCATGCTGAGTTGGGGCGGGAATTGGAAATGTTAAAATGTGTGCTCAGTACTAATATTACATGTGAAAAGAGAGCGTGGTTTGTGACACCGGGAATATGATTTCGGATGAATAAAATTGCACGCAGAGTACTGTAGTCTATATTTGTGTGTTTTCATGGTGCCCACAGGTTGCACTGATCAGAATCATAAAGGGCTGAAAATACTACATGCCCGTTTTTTTTTTCTTCATGGCTGCCGTTTTGGCCAAAATAACCACTCGTAATCTCGTTTGGCAGCCCGTGCCGAAGCTATGAATATCTTCACCCCAACGCCCCCACGTGAAATAAATCTGCCCTCTTGTGCCACCCACAGGGCATAGCAAAGAAGGCTTGCAGACAAAAGTCTTCATGGTTCATCAAGATTTGATACTCACATTCTATAAACTCATCAATGCGTGGCCAGTTATTAGTCATTATCTGAGCTCATTTCTCGAGCTGTCAGGCTTTAAATCTGTTCACAATCTCACATGATGCGCAAAGGGATTTGTTGAAGCCAGATGATGGTTGAAAAGTGAAAAGTTGACACCATTTTTTTTCTGCTTTACTTGTCAGATTCCGACCTCACCGGAATGCGGATCCCAGCCAACCTCGAGTGGCGGCGGTCATCGACACGCTCGTCTCCTTCAAGAACAACGACATGGGGGCGTGGATACGGGGCGGCGACATCGTCATCCAGAATTCCGGGTGAGACAATTGCCGCAGAAATCATGAGCCGTGTTGAAATACTCTAAAGATTTTTTTGGAATGCCAAAAGTATGACATTTCTCTATCAAGTCATTTGTTTTGTCTTTGTGAACAGCTTTGCAGACAATGGAGTGGGATTATCCTTTGCCAGGTGCGTACATATGGGAACCCTGAGCCCGTATCAGGCTTCAGGCAGCTGTTTTCTTCACTTCCTCACCACTCACTCAACAACATTCATCTTTTGGCTCTTTATACCAGTGAGTCTCAAATATGGTCGTCGTATGACTCGCTCAAATGGTATGCCAAAATATCACGTAATTCAATCGAACTTAAATTATACTTGTTTTTACGAGTAAAACATTGAGAATAAAAATAATTAAATAAAACCTTTTCTGGAACTGGTTTGAGGATCACTGCTGGAGACGAAAGCCATGCTTTAGATTTATTTATTTTTTTTCTTTTTTTTTAAACTTTGTCTTAACTTGCTCCTGTTGCAGTGAGGGCAGCTACCCAAAGGACGAGGGCTCCAGTCAGGAGGTGACGCAGTCTCTGTTTGTGGGAGAAAGTCGAAACCGGGGCACCAACGGAGGACAGAATAAATACTGGGGATTAGGAGGGACCGATGGGAAGATGAGAACTCTCCCGAGAAACAGGTGAGGCAAGACGGGTTGGTTCTATAGAAGTGAAAAGATCAAACAGACGTACGTACAGAATGGGAAGGAAGGTGTGGTTGAAAAAAATAAACAAGGAACTCGGACGATACTGCAGTTGCTTGTGTATTGCGTGAGGCTGTGGAAGGAAGTTCTTTGCTGATTTACTGCCAGAGTAATGAGCTGGTTCCTTCAAGCACGCATGTAGTTTCCTAGAGTGACATGACTCATGGCTGTATTTTGATGACTTCATCGAAAGTGCCTCTTTTTTTTTTTCTTTTTTTTTCTTGTGTAGAATTTCTAATGAAGTTGATGTCACCGTTTCCTCCATTATTCCTGGAAGGGAATTTAAGGGCATCCAAATGATAAACGACATCACTCGTAAAAACTCGAAAGCCATGATGTAATCTTCAATATTATGTTCAAACCTTTAAATTATTCACCAGTTAATGTATTATCTTAGCTTGTTCTAAATTGTAAAATGACACTGCGCATCCGCTGTTATCAAACAACCGACTTGCGCATGCTTTTCCACTTCAGAACGTTCCCAATCCGAGGCTTCCAGATCTACGACGGCCCGGTGCGGCTGACCCGCAGCACGTTCCGCGGTTTCATCCCCACGCCCGAGCGTTACACCAGCGCAGTTGGCTTCAGCCTGAAGAACACCTGGCAGCTCACCCCGCGAAACAACATGTCGCAACTCCAATTCCACGCCACTGTAAGCACACTCGCATCCACTTTTATGTTTACTCACTGAGTCTCGCAACCGCCCTCCGTATACCCCATCCTCAGGTGGGCCTGCGGTCGTTTTTCGGTCGTCCGGGTCAGTGGTTTGAGGAGAATGACCTGGATGGAGACAAGAATTCAATCTTCCATGATGTGGACGGCTCAGTGACAGGCTACAAGGACACATACGTGGGCAGGGCTGACAATTACCTAATCCAGCATCCTAGCTGTGTTCACAAGCCTCCATGGAACGGAGTGATATGCAGCGGCCGCTACTCTCAGGTGCAGCAGAGGATACTCGCACCTCACTCGCATCTAATGTAAAATGTATACGCCGTTGTATAATCCACACTCTTCCTCACCCTTCGTCAGGTGTATATCCAGACCCAAGGTGCTCCCAGCCTCTCTCTGTCCATCAACCGAGACGAGTACCCTGCAGCTCCTCTGGTTCTGAGGGGTATTAACAGCCAGGGGGCGCTGTCACAGCAGTATCAGCCTGTTTTGATGATGAGCAAGAGCTATACACTGCACTGGAACGGAGCCGCACCCAGAGAGGTTGTCCTCTCCCTCATCAACTTTGACAAGTGAGACCACAAACGTGTGACTGAGATGTCAAAGCAATAGCTGTATTTTCAGTTTTTTGAAAAGCGATATACATTTAGGGCTACCACTCTAAAATGAGGGAAATAAGAAGAAAAAAAGTCAAAGTCCTTTTTTTCCCAGACAGTATGTAAGAGGACCCATGTTTCTTTTCCATTAGAGATGACTGGGTGCTGTTCGGACTGTGCTACCCACCGGCCACCACCTTCCAGATTGTGGCCGACATCAACGACAGGCAGAGCAATACTTTTGATGACATCACCGACTATGGGCCCGTGTTCTCTCTGTCTGATCTGGAGTCTAGACCGATGGATAGGAAGTACTACTTCGACCAAAATGTCGGGTGAGAGAGGCCAAGTTGCTTTGTTGTATCAGCGTGATGTGCGAGGACTGTAAAGTTTGCACATCTTTATCCTCTACGGCTTCAATAAAGATGGCAATGCGCTCAATAGACCTAATTTACATTGAAACTCAATGAATGCCCCCCCCCAGGCTGCTTTGGCTGTACCTGCGAGCCCGCCATGGTCGTGATGGTCACAGCTACTGCTCGTTCAAAGGCTGTGAAAGAGTCAAAGTCATGGCCACAACGTCCTCCCAGCGGACGTGCAACTGCACCAGTAACGCCTACCCCAAGTATGCCAAAACCCCCTCAGCTGTCCTGCCTATGCCGGCGCCAGACACGCAACCCTGCATGGACTGCGGAGCCAAACAGGTTTGGTTTTCTTTTTTTTCTTGGAGAATTATGGTATCAGCCACTCAATCAGTTGAGCCCGAGTAAAAACCGCGACAAGCTGCAGATTGAGGAAATATGGCAGAGGAGCACCGTAGCATGATTTTCATACATTGTGTCGGAAATGTCGGCCCCAGTGAATTTTTGTTTGTGTTTCCTCAGCGTGTGTTTACCAGTGAGCCGTGGACGTCCTACCTCCAGACGCAAGTCAAGTCTCTCAGTGTGAAGGAGCAGAAAAGAGGCGACAACATGTCCTTCATTGCTGTGAGCACACATCACACTTCAGCCGCCCACTAATTGGGGTGGAAAATTTCCACAAGAGGTTAAGCTGGGGAATTTGGAAATATTAAGTATGAACAGAAACGTTTTGTTTCGTCAGACGCGAAGGTCCATGTAAAATCCGACTGCTCAAAACATTATCAAAGCTTTCAATTGCTTCTCGGTCAATTTCTTTGGAGAATTAAATACGCCTCATCCTAAAATGCACCCCCCCCCTTCCATCCAAAAACACACCAGCAATGTCCCATTCAGAATGCAATTTTTAAAAAAGCATTTTCCTCAAACTTAAGCCTCTGTGATTTTGTGAAACATGCTCTTCATTTTCACCTGTACTTGCATGAAATCATTTTTTTCCAGGATTATGCTGAATGATATTTTCCTGGCTTTGTTTAAATCCTTTATTAATATCTAAAGTTAAGTTTTGTAATTTCCTGTTTTCTTCCCATTAGTTCCCACAAATTCCCCTTGATTGCCAGTGTTTAACAACGCCTCTAAGCTCCTTGAGTCAATCTCAACATTGGGCGGCTTTAAGACCTCCCCATTTCGCAAATCTGATCTCTTACATTAAACATTGAATTATGTAGATTTGTCATGCTGTTAAAAAATGCATATTGCTTGCTGACAAAATGAATACTTTTTTTTTTTTTTTTTTACTGTTTATCTGTCTATCAGGTAAATGAGGAGATGATGCCCTTCACTCAGCCCGGCTATCTTGTGGTGTCCGTAGACGCCTGCTCTGGCAAAGTCACCAAGAAAGCATCATTTGTCAAGATGGACGCCAAGATGAAGCAGCACTTAACGACCGGAATACCAAAGAGGCGAGTGCCGAAACCTAACGTTTTTGTCGGCTGGAAATATGGCTGACTTGTTTGTCGTCCTGGTGAACAGGTCCATCGTGCTGATGGCAACCCAAGGCCAACCTGAGGGTCTGCCTGATGTCGCTCACTATCTCGTCCCCTTCGGTTTGGCCAAGGCGGCCGACTTGCACAATAAAGGTCTGTGGCGATGACTTCTACTCTGACGATTACCCGCATGTGGTGGCATCACAAAACCCAAAAGGCAAATATTTCCCTCCCTGCAGAGAGTGTGGCACTGTGGGCTTTCCAGGGCAGCGCCTCCCCGCCTCCGTGGGTGTGTCTCCAGGCGGGCCAAGGGGACCACGTCCTGGGCTTGCAGGAGCGCTTCTTGCCGCTCGCTCTCCAAGCGTATGGCTGTCCGCCATCCGCGGCTCAGCAGACATGCAGGGACCTGGAGCTGCTCAAACAAGCCATGGGACCTCAATGAGCTAATGTGAACTAGACAAACATACACACCTGGCTGATGAATGTGAACTGCTGAACTTTAATTTATTAACAATGGCATATATGTTGTGTTTGGTATGTTGTGTGTATGTGTGAGGATGGGCCTATAAGTCAATGCACTTTTATTTAAAAAAAAACAAAAAAAAAAGGCAAAACAAGCCCAGGTGAGCAAATGGACCTTTTTGCAATAAGGCTTGGAATAACAAATGAGACGACAAATCAAGCAATTATATTCTTTTATGGTTGAATAAATGAGAAAGGGAATCTCATCAGCAAGAGGGGCGGGGTGCATTTGTCACAACATGAAAACAATTGAAATCATATTAGGCGGGGAGCAAAACTAGAACGAGACATACTCGGGATCAATCAATTCAAACACGACTGCAACCGAGAAGCCAACATCGTGTCATAAATAAAGCCGATGGGGCTTAGGTGTGCAAAACAACAAGCTGTATTCACATGCATATTTAAACAAGTCATTTCCGGCGAGGTCGTTCTGCTTTTGTCTTATTTCAATATACATTTTGTTGTGTAACTGGAAAACCACCTGAGGTTGTACTGCAGCCTTATGTGAAGCACCTTTTGGAGTGAATGTCTTAACGGGGTGTTTAAAGTGCAGGCCACGTGAGCTGCGGTGAGAGCCTTCTCAAATATCCATACACAGCGGAATGTGAAGACATTCCCTGGCCTACACAATAGATTGTTGAATATAATTTCGCAGCTGTGCTTTGTGTTGAGCGTATCCCTTTGAGTATAAATCTTTCGAGAGGCCATTTTGGATGTGAGCAGGGCTCCCCCACTGCGCAGTGATACGTGCCAATGAGTGACTGATGACAAGTGTGTGAAAATGTGTGGCCTTGTAACCACTCTACTGTTTAAAAAGGGCAAATCCGTGAGAGAATTGTTCTTAAAAAACTGTAATTATAGTGTTTTATAAGTCATTCTGTACATCTACTGGGTGAACTGGTTTTCTATAGTGTTTTTATTTCAATATGGATACCTGGCATTTGTTATGATGATGTTACTGAAATAAACATGTATGCTTTGTTGTAAAGTGCTTCTTCTGAGACTACATCATTATTTTACCTATAAGCATCCATTATAGTAAAATGATTCAGAACAGGTTATTGTAGTTCACGAAAACTAATGAAAAACATTGTCGAATAATTTCATACATGAGCCTTTGGACATTAGTTGAAATTGATTCATTTTGTTTCTACAGCACGGCAAAAACTGTTGGGGAATTGTAGTTTACTTTATTACTGCTCTAAAAACTAAGGAAACTAAAATAACTGAAATTTGAAAAACAAGTCAAAATGAAATAACAACTAATGGGAAAATCCCAAACTATTACAACCCTGTTCCATAGTCAAAATCACCATCATAAAACGTGTCAACCATACAGTATTGGCAATGCATTTCAAACAGCAATTTAACACTGGTAAACTGTCCATAAATTTATAATACAAGTAAAATAAATGCAAACACATTCCTTTTGATGAACTGTAACAAAAGATTTGTTTCGAAGCAAATTTTTAAGATAAATTATGAAAACGTGCATAGACTGAGAACTGTGTAGCATACAATTGTGGAGATAGTGTTAAACAAATATTTTTTCGTGTTTTTGTCGGTGGCGTGGCTAAAATGGCGCCGAGTGACGCACTTTGGCTTCGGCACGAGTTGCCCCTACCACACTATTTAAGACCCAGAGTGCTTCGTTCGCATCGATTGTTACCTGGCACAATTGAATGCATTTTCCCTAGATGCCACCATTTGACGTAAAGAACAGCTCGGTGTCATTATTATCGTTGCCCATCCTTGGTAGAGAGGAGCTAGAGGCTAGCAATTGCAAGCCTGGACACAAAATGCACTTTGCATGGTTAATGGACGCCATGTTGTTTCATTCCCAGCAATGCTTTGCATTAGTCTCGGACAGTTTGGGGCCCTTTCAAGTGGACAGACAAGGCGTGAGGAAGGATACGTCGTTTCTTCAAAAAAAATACAAAAAGACGACGCCTCTGGGAGGTAAACTCTAAATATTAAACTAAATCGTGCATCATTACTTTAAAACGGGACTTCTCGCCAGTGCACAACGCCCCTTTCTGGAGGTCTAAAAAAATGTTGTTTGGGGGGGACCCTATTTGTTTTGTAGGTCGATATTTCACAATGACAATCATCTACGATTAATATATAATTTTTATTCTTATTAATTGTTCCGACCTGTATTTTTTACAACGATAATTTCATATAAATATATTGCCTAATTTTATATTCTGCGTGATTTTTTAGTGTTATTAATCGTTTTAATTTGTTGGGGTCGTTCACGGCATTCTGTTCTATGGTCTGTCAAATTTACAAGACATTTTAAATGTCTTGTACATTTACGGGGACTTCAACTGTATCAATACAAGTGTTTAGTGAAAATTGAAGGGGACATTTTTATCGACCGCTTAACACTTTACATGTACAGTGCCGAACGTTTAACCATTTGAATTTTTGGAAAGCGCTTTATTACCGCTGAATCTCTGGTGAAAGTGCTATATAAATGAATATATATTGTATTGTTCTTTATTTTGTGCAAAGAGGAGATTCGTGGATGCAGTGAGGGAAGACATGCAGGTAGTTGGAGTCAGAGTAGAGGATGCAGAGAACAGGGAAAGATGGAAATTAATGACTCGCTGTGGCAACTCCTGAAAAGGGACAAGCCAAAAGGAGAAGAACTATTTTGTGCAATCGTTCCGACCGTTTGTCTTAATCAAGTTGACCACATGGGGGCAGCCTAGCATTTCTAGCATCAGGTTCGAAACGACTGTCTTTCCACAACCCAGCCCATTACAACCCCTTGAGTGCCAGTTTTGACTGAGTAAATTCCATTTAAAACTTAAAAGTGGCCTATTTAAAATTTACTTAATTAAAAAAAATAAAGAAAAGAATTAAAGGAAGCGCAATACAAAGGTTCCACACTGCACACACGCCGCATGGCTCACATTGCTGCGTAGAAATACTGGCACATTATTCACATTATTTTGAAAGATGATTGATGTAATTCACATGAACACAGAAGAGGATTGTTTAACTTTTCATTTTGTTCATGATGTAGAGAAACACACAACCATTTGAACTGTGCAAACACAATCAGAGAAATGCCAAGGCTAAAAATACAACACTGTAAGACGTGTGTGTGTGTGTGTGTGTGTGTGTGTGTGTGTGTGTGTGTGTGTGTGTGTGTGTGTGTGAGTGAGTGAGTGAGTGGGAAAGTGGGTGGCTGCGCTGTCTTGATTGCTACTATACATACTGTCCATATTCATTCCCTCACCTATTGATAGCTACTGTGTATAGCTCTTTGCAAGTGCTATGTAAGTGCCAGAAGAGTCAGTTGTACAACAAAGTAACAGGACAAACCCACCAGATGCATAAAAAAGAGAAAAAGGAAGGTTTTATCAGAGGGATAACCCACATAATGGCTGGCATCCTGATGACTGAAACCATGACATTATTATCGTACATTTATAAAACTTGAAATTCGTACAATATGTTTCGTGACTTGAAAATATTTTATGTCAACCTGTTGATTGTATTTAATTAAACAGAATAAAAGGATAATGTACAATGCTGTATGTACTATCTCACTTTTTTTTTTTTACTACTAACTAAATGCAATTGTATAGAATTGGCTGACAAAAAAAAACATACTGATTATGATGGACAATTTCTTGTCAATGGTGTACCTGATGTTAAGCCAGTTTGAGCCTCTAATGGAGACGGGATTCTCCTCCTAGCTGTTTCAACGGGTTCGTTTATCTTCTCCCTCTCGCAAATCACCCCATGATATGACCCCTTAATGGTTTGAGCGGTTCCACTTGATTCCCCCGCTGATGCCGTTCCTGAATAATTAAAGGATTCAGACTGCTTCACGGGGGTCCGTCTCCATGGCGACCCCTCCTCTCCGAGGAGTGATGTCAATCTGCTGTCTACTTATTGTCACCTTGACGGCCCGCGAAAGTGGAACATAAAAACAAAAAGAGATAGATCAAAGCACATCTTGTCAGATTTTAAGATCAGGTCTTAGGTTTTTGTTTTTGGTCTTTTTTTTTCTATTTCTTGTTCTGATACTGCCAAAAAAGGGAAAGTGCAAAGAGGTATAAAAAAGTGACAACATGACACTCATAGAAGCAGAAGTAGAACTTAATAACAGAGGATGACGACCATGGGTGGAGCTATGTGATTGAACAAACAAGCAAGCAAGCGATGTCGTGGAAAGTATTTTCACTTGAAGAGGCAGCACTTCATTCATTACATTGTGTGTGTATGCGGAGCATGGACGAATCATGCGAGTCGACACTGAGCAGTGAACTTATTCGGGATGTAACGATATCCAAACTGTCACCATACGAAATTATCGTGATATGAACCTCACTGTACGACAATGTGACACGCTATTGTGCTGAGGTTGGCGATATTGAAACCCCACCCCAAAAAAAGATGCAGATGGGGTTCAACCCGTCAACCTCATCCACCCTGCGCGTGAGCGAGTTTGGATGCGATGCCTGTGGTCTGTGCTATTCTTAGCAGCGTTGCGGCGTACTTTTCCGCACGGTGTGGCGCTTTTGTAATCAGGCCCGGAGTAATGCAATAAAAACGGGATTACGACGTAGTTGTTTGTCGTCCAAAGCGCTTACGCTGTGTTTTCACGATGGACTTCAATTCACTTTGGTTATTAGGACATGAGGCAGCCGCGGCGTTGAAATGCTACAACCCAGCGTGGGACTTATGAAGGCCCTCCTGAAGCCATTTAGTCGCAGTGTAACCACATTGCTGAGTGAATTTGTGGAAGTATGATCAAACTGTTGCATTGGTGCATTCATGTTACTATCACAACGTGCGGATTTTTGTCAACCCGCCATGCTGTTCTGCACATTCATTGTTTTTCTTCGCTAACGTTTTAAGGATCGAGAGAAGCCCAAATTGAAACGATTACTTGGGTCCAAAAAAAAAAAAAAAAAGCGGCCACAGGGCCTCCCTACTAGCAGTGGCTTTGGAATGTTTGTATTTCATCTCATTAACTCTAACTGCTCATAATATATTTTTAGCGGGGCAGTAGACTGTCATTTGCAGGGCTTGGGTTTGGAACTCAGAGTTGAGTTCAGACCTGACAGAGTGCTTTACTTTTCCTGACTTCTCCTCAGAGCACATTGTGCTGCAGAAGTCGATCATCGTCTCGGTGTGCTGACTTTAGCGTTCAGCGTGCTTGAAAGGACACGCTCGTCTCTCTGTGCCGCAGCTGGGGAGTTTTTTTTTCTTCTCTCTCTCCTTTGCAATTTTTGTTGCCGTAACAAGGCGACCATGAAGTGCGCCAAAAGAAGGAAAGCGTAGAAATCATCGTTCCGTCCTTCACAGATGTTCTGATTATTGTTCTCCATCAAAGCTAAAAGCCACCCACACCGTCACCTTTGGTGTGAAAGACACGCATCCTTTTGTCTTACCTCCTCAGTCCACGTTCCCAAGTGAATACTTCCTTGAGGCCTCCCGACAATATTTCGAGGGAAAGCAAATTCTCCTTGTTTGTAATGATGACCGATTGCCCATCATACTTTGATTTTGCTCCCATCATACTTTGATTTTGCTACGATGCTGAGCGCCGCGATATTATTTCCTATAGCTCAGTGATTCTCTAATTAGAACGTGAACTAATCACCGCCTTATGCCAAAATACGGTTCTGATGGATTCAGTTTTTAGTGATGTCAGGAAAAGTTCCGTTTATTATCATTGCTTTGATTATCGCGATACTGCTGATACGGTTGGCAAAATACAGCCTTATCATTCCATGTTAATATCTCCATATGACATAACACTCATGTTGCCAGACAACGCAGAGGCATGTAGGGGCTCTAAATGACAATCAGTGAGACCAATCATGGCCGTCCCGACACGTGAATCCTTCTCCTGAGTTGCTGTGGCATCCCAGGGATGTCGTCATTAATTCATGGCACAAATTAACACATGTTTAGCCACCCACTGTTGACTTTGCTTTATTTGCAAGCATTAACCTTCCTACCCATCAAACCGCATGTCTTTGTGTGGTTTAGGTGTGTGTGTGTGTGTGTGTGTGTGTGTGTGTGTGTGTGTGTGTGTGTGTGTGTGTGTGTTTTGGTAGGGAGATGGTGAGCTTCATAGCTTCCTCACCTAGCAACTGGCCCTGGAGAGATGCTCAAATGTTCAGAAAACACACACACACACACACACACTTGGCTCTCCAATTACCCCCCTTACAAGATGGCCGAGTCTCCTGATGGGTCCGCACCGCGAACTTTATGACCAAATAGCACAGACGAAATCATCCATGTGGTCTCCATGGTAGCCAAATGAGGTCACTTTCCTCTTTTTAGGCCCAGAGTCCCCAAATCTTGTCCGTCAGCCACATTTTACCAATCCAATGATTAGTGACTGAGATCCATTTGATGAGGATGAGGCTAAAAAAAAAATAAAAAGGAGGAGTGTGGGAAATGCGCAGGTTGTCACAGTTGGTCTCCTGCACCTACAGATGTGTTTTAATACGGATTGACAGTGTGACACACACACACAAACACGCGCGCGCACACACAGGGGCACCTTGCCCACCTGTGGCTTTTCCTGACTCCTGGAGCCAGCCATCTTCTCCTAGCCTCCATTCCTCTCCTCTGCCAATCAACCCGTGTGCTCTTCTCCTCTCTCCTCATCTCTTCCATATTTTTTAAGTCTTCCTGTTTTTTTTTTCCCCACCGAATTTGAAGATAAGAGGGATCTTTTTCTCCCCCCCCCCACCCCCCAGAAGAGGATTCAAAAGGTCAAGGAGTAAGTCCTACAAGGAGCCTCGGTGACCGAGAGTGGTAAGAAACCAGCCGGTTTTAACTCAATGATTTCCACGAGTGTTTTCACCAACTTGGCCGTAAAAATGAATTCGACAAACAGTGGTCGGGAACGAGTGTAGTCCAATGCACTGAATAAATGATAATTGCCTCCATATTCTCTCTGTTTCTTGATTTGACCCTCCATCTGTTGGCTGTTGGATGCAGGCACGACCATATGCTCGACATGTATAAATTATTATCAGTAGCCCGCTGCATAAAATATAAATACATCCAACAACTATGTTTTGTTTTTTTTTGTTTTGTTTTGTTCAGTTTTTTTTTTTCTCCTTCCAAAGATCTGCTGTACTTTTACACTTTGGGCGCTCTTTGCTAATCACCTTCTAGCATATGTAATGCGCGCTTCTTCTTGAAAGGTTTTGACTTACAACTTTGGTGTGTTTGCACATCTCTGCTCATCCACAACACACTGACATGGGACTTTGCCTCCGGGCGGCTTTATGCTGCAGACAGGTTGTTCCCTCATTAGAGTCTGAGGTCTGTTCCGATTTATATGTACAAAAAATAAAAATAAAAAATTACCAGCACCCGATGGTGAGTCCATCATATCTCATGGAAGTCAAGCAACGTGGCCTTTTTCTTTCCCCTGTCGAACGCCGCCTTTGCTTTGCGCTCATCTTGAATCCCACCTTGTGCTCTGGAGGTATTTGTGCGTTTTCTTAATACGTTCAAAGGAAATGGCCCCAGCTGCACAGTCAATTTGCTTTCTGATTGGATTCGTTCCCCTCGAGTATTTTGTGTAAACATGGACCCGATCAACAAAGCCGGCGAACTCGGATACATGTACAAATAGTTGCAAAAGAGAAACACCCGCCCTCATTGTCTGTATATAGAGGCGGCACATGAATTATTGATGGCGGCAGCCTGCTTAAAAATGCATCCCCAACCTTTCCGTCAACCACAAAGAGTAAATCATAATTAGTGTGGGGATGTTGCGGTGGCGTAGGCATCAGATGCGGGTACTTTTATGGCAGTGTAACTTTTGAATCGTAATTATGAAGGGTTTCATTTCAGCAACCGGTTGGTTTACAAAAGAAGTGATTTCCTTTCGGCGGCCATTTTGCTTTTTATATCATACTACGTCCTGAAAAGATTTGTTGGATGCCATTTTGATTTGAAGCGGCCATTTCAAGAAAGTTTCAGGGGTCCTCATTTTATTTTTTTTTTCGGGGGTCCAATTGTTACCATATTTTAAACATGTATAAGAAATAGATGTTTGTTTTTTTGGTTTTTTTTTTTAGTTACTTCATGTGTTTCATTGGATCAAATGACTAAATAGTAGTCGACCTTAATTTAATAGTAGTTGAGTTGAAGTTAATTCAGTACCAGCCATTTTCAGACTCTTTTTTTTTTTTTTTTTTTTTTACCCGGGGTTGTGAAAAAATATATATAAATAAGTACCTGGGATTGAATGTGTCTTAAAAGAAATATGTCTTTGGGAGTGAATGAGTTTTTAATTTATGACATTGTTGATATTATTCATCACAGTACAATGCCCCCTTTTTTTGTACCATGGACCAGTAATGAAGTCGTTGACTTACTGGTTCAATCCCAAATAATAAAGCAGCTCCACAAGGTCCCTATTTTGGAAGCTCGGCAGATGTGCGTTCGGTGTGAAAAATGGCGCGTCTTCATTTTCGTCTCAATTTATCGGGTTTCATACTTGGGCAAACCACAGGACTTCACGCTGGGTGCTCCGGTGGAACAATGGTGTTTTTTTAGTACACGCCCCTCTGACACACTTGACAATTTGGTGAGAGAAAGTAGACAGCATCTGTGTTTCATACTTTGGCAAACCACAGTACTTCACGCTGGGTGCTCCGGTGGAACAATGCTGTTTTTTTCGTACACGACCCTGACGCACTTGACAATTTGGTGAGAGAAAGTAGACAGCATCTAATAGACTAAAGCAAGGTCTAAGTTGTGGCGCTGTTGGTGTAATGTGATTTTGGTGGATTTGATCAAAGTGCAGGCAGACAAATTCTGCGCTCCGCTGATATGTGTTGTGGATGTCATCATATTTCATTCATACATATGACAACAGTGTGCGTCGAACCCTTTGAATCATTGTAGACCCGGCTCCATTGACTGCATTATTCATTGTGCATCATGTAGACCGTATGCCTCTGCTGCGGTGAATTTAAATGGAATGAGATGAGCAGCTTCGATTGGCCCCGGGAATCAAGTCAGCTGTGTTCACTCCCACAATGGCGCAAACGCCCATTTCTACCAGCACGTGTCTACGAAAAATACCATGAGAAAGGAAACTCCGCCCATGGACACAGTTCGACCTTGTGTTGAATCAAAGTCATACCCTCAAGAAATTCATCGGTGCCTCCTTCTACCTATTTATTGATTCAGTCAGTCCACTTCTGACACTCAAATTTCCTTCTGGATAGTCGCATTGAGTCCTCCATCAGACATACCTTCCAACTTTTGTATTCCACATGTAATACTTATCTTTGATTCTTTGCTTTGCCATATTCCAAAAATGAAAACATTGTATGCATATTGTGAAAAGTTGTAATTTTATTATTATTATTTTTTTAATTACTGGGCAGGCCAGATCAAATACTCTCACTATGCAGACAGGCTGTTGATTCCCCACCCCTGCTTTCCATGTTCAAAGCCGAGCTATCTGTTAACATGAAATGAATAATAAAACAAAATATGAGACAAGGCATGAATGAGCCACTTACGGAACACCGGATTTGTCACGCTTCAACAAGGCCACCCGGCATTCATCCCAGTCATTTTCTGAAATACATTTGATTACATTTATTCATTGAGGAAGGAGGCCACACACGTTTTTTTCGTGGATAAATAAATCAGATGAGTGCAAAGGAGGATGGATGTGGTGAAATTTTGGTAGAGAAGCACAAAGAGTCCTGAGTGAGAGTTGTCGGTCACTTTGGCCTCTTGCATGAGATTCATTTGTTAGTATTTGAGCCGATGCCAAGGTCTGCTCATGAATCCAAATGAGACATTAGTGCGAGGCGAGGCTTTGATGGGATATGCAAAGAGAACCTATAGGTTCCTTCGCCAAACACTCATGCGCGCTCTTATTGATGTTGGTGAAACACTTCCAACCAGCTAATTACATTGGAAACAGATTATTGATTGCTGAAGACACTCAACTGATTCAAATCTATTCAACATATTCCCGACAATCTGGACAATTGTGCTCATATTTTTCACATTCCAAAACTTCCACAAAAAAAAAAAAAATCATTCAGTCCCAGTGAGACCTTAATAAAAAGTTTCAAATTCAAACTGTTCAGCTTATTCAAACCACCTTTGAAACTATTCAAACCATTCCCCAATTTCCCGAAATGTCAAATTCCCAAATTAGTCCATTTGTACATTATTTACGTCCACCCTCCACATTTCTTGACACATTCAAACCATTCCAACTTCAAAATGTTCATCTCATTGAGGATCTCTACAGTTCCATTTCCATTTCGAGAATCCATATCATTTTCCGAGCAAAGATAATAGAACATATTTACCTCCAACTTCCGCATTTCTTGACCGATTCAAACCATTCCAACTTTCAAATGTTCTCACCTCATCAAGGACATCTAGGAAATTATTTACACCTCCCCAGCCCCCCGAATTCCCCAAACATTCCAAATAAAAGCCCCAAATAATTTTTTTTTCAAAAAAAAAATCACATTTACCTTCAGTTTCCACATTTCTTGATCGATTCAGCTCATTAACAAAAAAAAAAAAAATCACATTTACCTTCAGTTTCCACATTTCTTGATCGATTCAGCTCATTAACAAGATTTCAAAATAAAAGCCCCGAACGGATGCATTTTTCCAAATTCATCACCATTTTCCACACACCTTCACCAATTCAAACCATTCCAACTTCTTACTGTTCAACTTCTTTCAAAACAAAAGCCCCGCATCATAACATTTGACCGTGTCATGGTATCGGTCGATACCAGTCCACATCGTTCCTCACTTAAGTGCACAAGATTCCGGTCCGGCCTCAGCTTTTAAGCATTCACTTGTCTAGATCGAAATGTAATATTCTCATGTGTTCCTCACATCACCCGAAAACGATTTGGAAGCGTTTTTCTTTCTAAAATGTTTTCTTACCAACTTCTCTTCCTTTTGGGGGGGTTCATTCCTCAGAGGAAGATGGCGAGGAAGTCTCACAGTAGAAGAGTTCTCACCCCACTGTGTACAGAGATCAAGGTAAGAAACAACTTTATCTTTGCCCGGCCGGGAAAGGCATCGTACTGATACTGTCGGTACTGATGATCGTGTACTTTCTCTTCAGAAAAGCTACGTTTGTTTCTGAAAAGACCAATTGACAAATGTTCACATAAAATTCCTATCTGCGGCCACTTCAGTTTTTCGTTTGTCTAGGCACCATACTGAAAGAAAGAATTGGCTACGTACTAGAAGCATGGTGTTGATGCTTTATGCTCCTTTGCATTTGAAGTGCTGCCATTACCAACCCCTCTTATGCACGGGGGTCACTTGTTACAATTTCCAGTGTTCTCCGGAACTGATCGCAAATGACAAAACACTAATTGTGTTCATCACGCAACCAATGTAATCATCTGCGCTCGAGAATCATTGCACTTGTTGCGTTTTGAATGTTTGCAACCGAGGGAGAGCAAAATCGTTGTCGCTGAGTTTCAATGTCTGTAAGTGGGTGATAAATGCTCAAGATTTTCAGGCAGCAATTTCAAAAGCTCAGATTTAAGCCCGGAAAACTAAGCCACGGATTTATAAAAGTTGGATTAGGAAGCGCACAATCATTTTTTTCCCCCCGCCTCCCGACCAGCAGCTTAATTTCTGTATTTAAATTTGGAGAAAGTCATGACAACTCAAATGTTCCAGCGCACTTTCAAGCGGTTACTGATGGAAATTATTACACCTGCATGTCGAGTGTCACTTTGGAAAATCCATCTCTTTTCTCCGTTCTGCGACAATATCTATTATAAAGCGTGAAAGGGTGTCGTGCTGCTCTCCCAGACCCCGCAAGCCGCTTTTGCACTGACACATTTTTCTTGTTTTCTTTCTCTTGTATTTATTTCATCACAATTGGACAGAGCACACCCAGAAAGAAACAATATCCCCTGCGCCTCGACAGGCCAATTAAAAAAGACTCCCGAAAAACTGATTGTTAGTATCCACCCGGAATGACCTCTTATATTCACATTTGTGACCGTTAATGAGGAGTTTTATGCGGCATACTTTGTAATGCATGGATTTTTCTTTGGGCTTCATCAACTTCGGTAAATGAAAACGTAATAATGGTGCTGCGAGTGTGCAGAAACAGGTCATGACTGCTCGAGGTGATACATGCACGGGATGATTCTAATCAAGAGCCGATGATGCAACATCAAAGTTTTCTACGTTGTTGCTATGGAAACCATGTGGAGGCGGATGCTTGATGGTAAAGAAAAGGGGTGGGCGTGTGGGAGGCGACACAGTGTCCCAAATTCTTAAAACAGACCATCAGCTATTGGAACACGTGCGAAAGCGCATTTCTTTTGATACTTTTGCAAATTGTTTTTTAGGGAATTTAAAAAAAAAAAAACAACGTATTATTTGGCGCCATCTGGTGGAATCTTGTTGTGGTTCGATTTCATTCATTGATGCAGTTTTATCTGCGGTCGAGCTGTCCATTTTGTAGGTGCTCCTCAAATGCAGTAATTTTTCACGATTAATAGCCCGTGTAATCGATGTTCAATTTTTGTCACTGGTATTATGATGCCATTTGTGTCGTGCCCGTGTGCATATTTGCTTGTTTGTGTATCTACAGGAGACTGCAGTGCTAATAGAGGGCTCCGTCCTTTTAGCAATTACCCACAATGCACTACCGGCGGCCATATTGGAGGGCTGTTATAAACAAGCCATACACGATAGAATTCGTGTATGGCTTGTTTATAACAGGCCTCCAATATGGCCGCCGGTAGTGCATTGTGGGTAATTGCTAAAAGGACGGAGCCCTCTATACTATAGGTGAGCCTCATGTGACTTTTATGTTTGTTTGTTTTGAATCCTTCACCAGCTAAATAGAGTCCTTTATGGAGTTTGGGTTCATGTCTGTGAATGCAGCCGGGTGTTGATGCTTAATGATCCTTTCGTTTTAAAGTGCTTTTATGCAAACTTTATGAGGGTGTTGATTGTTCACATCACTATTTGCAGCAGAGTTGGGACCCTATCTCCCTCAAGTAGGGGGGGATTCTGCAACAATGGAACACCTCCGATGCCTCTGAGGCGCTTTTTAAATTCAGAGAACGTTTTCACAAAAATACAGGCCGTCAACATCTATTACGTGTCAGGCAGGCAAAACATAGTGTGGCTACGGCGACAGTTGTCATTCTGTCAGTGAATTTCAGAGTCAAGTGTTTCAGTGAAAATTGTTTTTGCCTTTTGACATTTGCATACAGCCTCTCTCCTCGTACAAATTATACAGAAATATGTTACATGCGGCATGATTTCTTATTATTTGAAGCACTCGTGAAGTGCTTACAGAATGCGTCTTTTTTTTTTTATGGCTATGTAGCCATGTGCTGTACTCTAGATCCTACCAGTGGTCATAATCAATTTTTGTCTGTGCATATGATTTGTTTTTTACTCCTACACTTGACTCTTTCTATTCATTGCCTTCAGGGAGTTTGTGTTGTTTTATTTTCTTGTATGTATTACACACACACATACACACACACACACACTTGTCAAAAGCCTATCTCCCAGGTGTCGAATGGTTGTTGTGGGCGACGGCAACAGTGTCCCCAGAGTTTGACGCTACCGCCTCTTCTTACATGTGTCTGTCCATTCCCTAGTTTGTTGCGTTGCAGCAGAAGAATGTCTTCATCGTTGCCGCCCAAATCAGAGACTCCCACTGAGAGCTTGGAGATGAGATACTTTATATGGAACACCCGGGCAATGTGAAATAAGAGAATTGCTCTGGAGTTTCCCAAATATTTGTACAGTTAGGAAACAGTGGGAAAGGAATGATGAATTCATTGAGAGTTTTTTTTTGTTTTTGTTTTATTTTTATGGTTGGAGCAGAACTCTTGCTTTTATGCCAACGTATGGCCACTGTTACGGTCCATCCATTCATTTTCCATTGCGCATGTCCTCACTTGGCTAGCTGGTGAGCAGGAGCCGATCCCTGCTGACTTTGAACAAGCGGCGGGCGGAGTACATCCTGGACTGGTCGCTAGCAATTATGTCATCTATATCTTGTTTTTCATTTTGATGTCAAGCTAAGTGAGGCTGCTTCAGCAGTCCCTCTGCCGGATGCAATTAAGCCATGCTCTCCGTTTAGTCTTAATTGCTTTAAGACATGATTAATCAGCAATCAATTACAAGCAGCGGCGGGTCAAGATCTGGAGTCTGAAGCGATGATAAAGACCAGTGATCATAATTGACTTTTAAATAATCGTTCACCACCAACTGGCTTAATTATTATCAAGGGGAGAGTGTTTTGCATTTTACGTTAGCTGTTGACCTATTTTAATGTTTGGGTGACAGTCGAGAAGCCTGCATGATTGAAAGATGTTTTAAGATGGCAATGGAGCATGGAATGGGTGATTCCTCATTTAATTGTTTTTATGTGAAAATATTTTGGAACTCTGAAAAGAAGCCTGGATGATTGAATGTTTTAAGAGGGCAACGGAACCTGGAATGGGTGATTCCTCATTGAATTGTTTTTATGTGAAAATATTTTGGAACTCTGAAGAACGTGGAGGGAGAGAGTTGTGGCTCGACAACTCACATCGCTTCACCATGACACAACGCCCTGAGCATCTGACAGTTCCTGGCCAAGAAGAACGTCACCTTGCTGGAGCAACTTCCCAATTTAGCTGACCAGCTCTGTGTGTTGCCGCACCTTCGCTCTTCTCCAACCTCAAAAGATTGACCAAGCGGATCGAGTTTGAAGACATGTACGACGTCAAGATAGTTGTGACCACACACAAGAACACTTCCAGCGGTGCACAAAAAGGCAGAAATGCCGGGAAAGTAGACTCCAGGGAGAGGACTTGGAAAGGAGAAACTGACACAAATCCTGACACATCTCGTATGAACCGAATGAAAAATAGCAAGTAAGGCAGAAGGTAACTTCGGGTGCCTTCTTGTGCTGTGCGACGTCGCATATGTCGGGTTCGTCAGAAACTGCCTGCAGGAACCAAAACGAGGCTCATGTGAGCTGTGTTAACTGCGTGCCAAAGAGGAGGACGAGCATTCAGGTTTTGGAGCTCAGATTGGTCTCAGGGAGAGAGTGAACAACCTAACGCCGAGGCTCCACAGAATCACCCCTCCCTTTTTCCAGGAGCCTTTCCTCCTCTCCTCTCCTCTCTACCTGTGTCGTTATCTGTTGCTCTTTGTCATTCAAAGCGGATCTCCTAATTTCTGAAACCATTCTGGGGTTTTTTTTTTACCTTTTCTTTTTTTTAATCATCCACCTGGATCTCCGAAACCCTCAGACCCCCTCCTCCCCTCTCCCTCCCACCCTCCCTCTTTCTGCGAGGAGGCAAAAGGAGCCGCACTCCGAGCACATGCAACAGGGTGCAGCTTCTGTGTCGCCGCCTCTCCTCTCCGACCGGGCTACCAGAGAGACGAGAAGAGCAGCAGAGTTCAGCGCCGAGTGAGCACTTGTTCTGCTCTTTCTTTTTTCACCCCCCCCCCACCCCAAATCACAAAACAGACGCTGAGACCAAAGTCAAGGAAGGAAAAGGAAGATTTCTCTTTCAGCATTTCCTGGACTGAGGAGAACAAACACTCATTGTCAGCTTGGCTCAGTTGACAGGCGAGTTTGGAAAAAAAAAATGGGCATGCCACCTGTGGCACCAGTTTGATGAAGAAGGCCGCCCGACTTCGCACATCCTCCTCACCACATTTCGACAGCGATGGCTTCCAAGAAGAAGTGGGCCGAGCGGAGGGACACGCGCAAGGACCAAGCGTTCTCCACCCGCGATGATGCGTCCGTCGCATCTGGGGCGTCGGGGCCGGGGCGTCCCACCGCCAGGGGGCGCTTCTCCGAGTCTTGGAAGAGGCTGAGCTCCAGAGGGGGGTCCACCAAAAGGGGGGCGCTGGGCTCTCAGCAGCCACCGGTAAGACGTTCTTGAGGACGCACACACGCTGGTCTCCATTGATTTCCCCAGACATCAGTCAGCCGATTGGGAGGGTCAAGGAGGACCCGGCCGGGACTGTCAACTAAGTAAAGCGTGACGGCGAGTCAAGCTGTGAAGGAATATGGGAATTTTCAAGAGTAACATTTTGGTTAATGTTTCCGATTATATATGATTCAATATAATTATTAATATTGTTAGTTCTTGACTAGTATTCCTGAAGAAAAAAAATGTGTTCTAATGATTGTATGTTAGTTTTGCTTCTGTAGTCTCTCTTAAAATTCTGGCTCAAATATAAGTCCGTCTTAAGGCATCCCCTGATGCCGAATTGTCTTTTTCCACAAGTGATGTGTTGTTAAGTACAAAGTATTGATCTTGAGATGATTTAGGCTCGGCAACATCCTTATCACTATACGTGCTTGACAACGTTTTGACGTATCTTCCAAGACAAGAAAAAAAAATCTGATTAGGATTTTTGACAGTTGCCAGTTCCTCTTAGAAACATGCACGCAAGTTACATACGTACACACAACATTCAATGAAGACTAAACCAATGAGCCAATCATTCAAACACTTTCAAATAAAGTGACAATGAAACCATGCTTTAGCCGAGGAGTAAAACTGTCATTGTCTAAGAACTGCCATCCCAGTCCCCAGTGTTTCCCAACTTTTATTGAGCCAAGGCACGTATTTTACATTTGAAAAAATATCACGGCACGCCACCAAAGGAAAAAAAGTCACAAGATGTATGAAGAATTAAATATTCAGGATCTTAACTGAAATTGCTCACGAATGAACTGATTCAATTGGCCAATCTGAGCCTGTTCAAGTGAACGCGGCAGTTCTGTTTTTCTGGTTCTTTGGTCGTTTGAACTCTTGTCCCCTTTGCCATCACGTGGTGGCATCGCACGAGTCAAAAGCACACCAAGGAAGTGAATTCTTTCCGTCAAGGCAATGATTTTTCAACTTGGGAGGCATATTTTGCAAATTAAAATGATGTGAGTGAACTCGGAATGCTGACTTCCGTGCTGTTCGACATTGTCAAGCCATCTCCAAAGTCTTGCTCATGATTCTTCTCAGATGACAATTACTGGCTACTGGTGAGTGATTCGGTGAATATTGAAGACTCCTTCAAGTATGACATCGATAATTCACAGTTTTGCGCTGCCAACGACATAATACCATCTCCGGTAGGATGCAATTTCAAATTATGCTGGAACACTTGTACTTGATCATTTGTGCTCATAGTGCTAGCATAGATCGCCCGGGTTGGAGAAGATGGAATGCCATGTCTGCTTTGATACGTTTTCCCCAAAGACAGCCTGGGTGGTGATGATGAAACCTCTGCTCTATTTTTGAAATCATCACTGGCGTTTGTGAATGAAGGTCAGAGCGTACAGAATTGGCCGCTCGCTGCCAACATTTATGGATTTGGGTTATCAGCCGCTAAGTGTGACTGGAGCCATCTTAAGTTTACAAAGATTTGGACTGAAGAATTGATAAGGTAATTGACACCCGGTGTGGGTTTGCGCTCAAGTGTTGGTCTCGTTGCATATTTTTTTTCCCCCTTGTGTTGCCAATTATAAACTAAGTAACCATCTTCTTTCTCAAATCCTCAGTTCTTTGCCATATAGTGAAGCATCCAGTGGCCAGTGAGTGAGTGAGTTGCACAAAAAGCAGCAAATGTGACAGTTCCAAACCTTTCAACCTGTCAAGCTTTGCTACTCCAGAGCCTGGCATCTGTTTGTGCTACTTCCTCCACAACGGGATCAACTTTACGAACCGTTTGGCATTCTATTGATCAGTTCCCCTTCAAGGTGGTCATGCCCGCCTAACCGTACACCGAGTTATGGGTGCATGTTGCATTTCTCTGTAAATATTGTTGGATGCCTGTGGAATGTAGCACAGTAAAGCACTGAGCATTTCTACTTCTGTTCAATTTCAACCAAAATAATGAAAGCGCGTGTCTGAATGGATAACGGATCACCTCTTTGAGGGTTTATCAGGAAATTCGAGGGTATCATTTACAGAGGCTAATTGATATTCACAGGCATGGTGTCATCCTCTTGAAGGCTCACCCCCCTCCCCCCAAACTGCGGAAAGTTGCTTCATAACTCATATCTGCCACCTAATTAGTTTGATCATTTCCAAATGCAAGCTCATTGTTTTGCTTTCGGCAGCAGCGAGCAACTCATTTCAAAGGGAGATCTGTTTCGGCAACAACAGACAGTCTGTGATTTACAGTGGAATGCGGTGGCACAATTAGAAGCAAAAAAGACGGATGTTTTCCCGCACATTACACCCAGAACGACAAGCTCCAAACAAACGGCAGTTTTCTTCAGTGGCTGCTCACAAAATGAGCTCCTGTTTGCTATCTCTGTCGTCCTACCAACGAAAAGAAACAATGACAATCCAGTCAGTCGACGGCATCTGAAAGAGTGATATTAGTATTCCACAAATGGCGGCCCGCCTTCTCATAGACAATGTTCCCCGATTAGTCTCGGCTGTATTATCGTCTCACTCATAAATCTGCCTTCCCACTCCCATCGGGGACATTAAAAAAGCGTCAGCAACTGTTATCTTAGTTACCTCGTTTCACTGACTCTATTGATTTTACGCGGACATTTGTGAACCGTTGTGCCCGTTAGATCGCCGTTGCTAAACAAAACGGCAGCACGGACGCATGCACGCGATCTCTCGGATCAATTCCATTGTCTAATCTCGCTGATCACGCTGTCGTATCGTGTACTTTAATTGAGTTGAAAAGGACTTGTCAATCATTGTATTCTGTTTTTAGTTACATATTCCATCATGTTCCAAGGTCATCGGAATGAGGGTTTGTCATAGGGAGAATTATTTAAAAAATATGTTGGCCCCAAAAGCCTTCACAGTGCCTCACAAGTGTCGATGAAAAGTTGAGAGGAGCTCCTGTGATTCTTCAAGCCACATCATATCTACTTCCTACCAACGCATAAGATTGCCAACTGTCCCACCATCATGTGGCGGTGGCAATTTAAATGGAACACCCGTCCATCCATTCCTCTGCACCGCTTATCCCAGCGATGTGGGGGGCGGGCGGACAAAAGGGGCATATGCCTCTGTAATTGTATTTGTGGCATGTGCGTCATTGTTTGAAAATGCCCTGCCGATGACGAAACCATCCACAGGTCATGGGTGAAGCGTGCTAAGTGAGGCTAGCTTAAATTCCCGTCAACAACCAGACTTGGACTTGGGCAGGTTTTTTCAGCTCGTGTCGGTTGTCTTGTGTGAGCCGCCATGTTGTGAGGAGTCTCACCCTTGCGGCTCACCACCGACCAAGTGTTATTTGGCTGTCATCTTGTGTCACAGTTGGACCACAGTAGTGTTGAAAACAGGCACGTTGCCCACTGTCATCCGTCCCCTGGCACCCGAGCCCCACTTTCAACTCTGCGCTGGCCCATTTATGTCCCTTCCCTCTTGCTAGTGAGTCGACGAGGCCGCCTTGTGTCAAGAAACGAAAATAGCCAATTATGTCACACTTTAATCAAAACGGTAGATAGTAATTAGGTTGTCACAATGCATCACGCGCTCGTGTGCGCCCGTTCCCGAATGCCGATGTTTACAACGCGCACATTCGCCGCATGTTCGGAAGCTCGTTTTGCCAAGTGTCAGCGCTGGTTAGCTTTGTTGCAAATGAGATGAAGCCGCCGGCAGCTATTAAATAAGCGCAAAGCATCATTTAGCCATGGATCATTAGTTGAAGCAAAACAAAGTCCTAATAAAAAACAGCGCGACTGTGCGTTTGGTTCCGACTTTCTCCTCTTATCAAGTCGATGGCCTCTTCTGTTGACATCTTGCATACATTGATTGTTAGCATGCTAAGGACTTGCTTCTCGTGTCCCCGGGGAATACAAATTTACTGGAATCTTAATTTAATCCGAGCACATTGGTATACTTGACGAGTTCTTAGTGGTTTCTATGGAAACAGATCATGCTGCAGCATATATATTGCTGACAGACTACTGTAAATTGCAGTTAAACATCTGCTAGCGTCTTGGCGTTCTCTCAAGAGTCCTGAAGTGAAATCCGCAAGCAAATTTTGCCCTCACCAAAATGTTTTGACCTTAGATTTTGACGCCCGCAAAAAGGATGGTGCCTTCTATCCAGGAAAGATTCATCTCCAAGTGTTTCCCGGACTCATAGAAAGGATCTTTATTGACATTTACAGCCTTTGGAGTCTTTTTAAAAATATAATTAATTCCAATGGTCTTTTGTTTGTCCAGCAAATGTTTCCGTACTGTCATGAGCTTTGTCACTCGATACGTGGCCACAGCATTACGCAGCTGTACTAGTTTCCATTTACCTTTTTTTTTTTTACTGCAAATAATGAATTTTGTCGTAGTAATTACACAGACTTCCCCTGCTAGTGTCGTTTGTCCGTGTGCAGACTCTGACTGTGTGCTGCTGCTGCTGCAAAGGCAGTGTGAGACGACGATCAAAGTTAAACTCTCTTAGCCGGCTTGAATTCATCCGAGTGACATTCTAGATGAAGCAAGACCTCGAATGGATAGTCGCCGGAGTCATCTTTAATGATTCACAGCTTTTCTTATTCAGCGTTGCTTTATCTATTTATTACTTTCCACTTCCTCTAGCCTGTGTTCAAGCGTCGTATCCCATCTTTGATTGCTTCTCCGAAGATTTTAGGGAAGGCTTTCGCAAAGCTAATTAATTTGACTATTCATTCAGTCGGTCATGTCATTTAGGTGCCCCATTGCGGCTCTTACGGTGGGACTTGAGAGCGCGAGGGCATTGTTCTTCCATAGTCGCTGCGCAAAACAGGGGGCGAGATTTTGGTTTTGTTACAAATGGAGATTAACAGTTGCTGTTTGGCAGACATATGTGGGTGACGTGGCTCATCGCGGCAGAGTAGTGTTAAATAATAAGTGGGAAGAGCGACGATCAACAGCGCAGATGGTCTGCGAATGGCATTTGCTTGAATCAAACAACTTCATGTCTCGTTTCGGTTGAAAATGATCAGGTCCTCGAACAACAAACGTTGACACATGGAAAGAAAACCGTACAATTTTTTTTCCCCTCTGGCAACCAGGAGTCATTTCGTAATGCACAGACATCATAAAGCAATGAGCTTTTCTGTTGTTTTTTGTTCATGTAGTTATTCAACGCTTTATAGGTTGGGAGATGGCAATCGCTTCGCATGTCGTCGTATGCGTAGGGACAGCTTGTCGCAACACGCCAAAGTCATTATCGGTTTCCCGGAACGTGGCTATCCTTCGAGTTGCACTCTGTGATGGATCTGGGGTCTATCATTTTTCATGTTGATTGCCAGCAGAAGTAATTGAGCAGAATATTTTTTCTGTCAGTGACCCAATAAAACCATCGCTTCTCTCGCATGAACACACGTCTGTAGTCCACCTTTTTTTTTTTTTTTTTTTTTGGTCACATTGTCACCAGTGAGGGTGCTTAGCGCCTCAGCGATTTGTGACACCATTAAAAGAACTGGACTGAAAATATCTGATTGATCGCACTTTTACACCCCTGCTCTAAATCTAAAACAATGTTCATTTTTTTCAAGCGTAGTTAGCATCATATTCTTTCCGCGAAGGCATCATTTACTTAATCAGTGGTACGACCTAACTAAGCGGCAGAACGATCCTGCCCGCCACCAATTAGTAAATTATCAGCGTCACCTGAACAATGCACCTTACTCTAATTAAAGGGAATTTAATTTACAAAGCAAAGGCAAGTGGAAAGATGTCCTGTGGAGGTAGGCAGCATGTGGTAGCGAATGCTGCGCGCGCGTGTGTGTGTGTGTGTGTGTGTGTGTGTGTGTGTGTGTGTGTGTGTGTGTGTGTGTGAGATCCAAGTAATTGGCCTGCCTCTGTGGCATTCAAGCCCCACCTTTCATCCTCAGTTCCTTCACTGAGGTGGTGAGCTGAGTCAGAGAACCTGAGACTTGACTGACATGTAATCCGCTTAACACGTTTCAGTTGATTGGACAACTATGATGGTTATTTGAAGACACTGATGTTGTCTGTTGGGGGTTTTCTTGACTGACACCCGTAGCGACGGTAACTTGGAAACAGCTGGAGGTCTCACGAAGAGTTTGTTTTGAGCAGCAAATGTGGTGGGAGGTGTTGGAACCGCGTGCATTCGTGGTGTGAAGAAGAAAAGTCGCCACTTAGTTGCGTGACGCGCGTTAGAATGGTTTTGTGTTTTCGGAGGGTCCGTGCGAATGGGGATCGTTTTGACCATGATGCCATCTGGGCATGAAACTTTCTATAAATAGCAAAGGGAAAAAAATACATCGGGTATTGTAAATGGTTGATACAGAGGAAAAGGGTACAGAGAACAAAACTCTGTCAGGAGCAGTATTGAGCATCGATTAGAGTGTTTTCATGCAGTTAATAACCCTTTAAAAACCCAAATATTGGCAGTATTCAGGTTTTTAAAGGCCATGTCAACAAGCGCAAAAAACCCTCCCCCAAAGACTGAAAATACCCTTGTTCGGGTTTTTAAAACCCAAATATGACCCCTGGGTTACTCCTTTTCTAACCCAGGCATTGGGTCATTGTTTCAAACATGATTGAGTTAGTTCCTTCGTTATTTGGTTTGTGTTCTGCGCATGCTCTTCCTCTATCTGCAAGGAATCTTGGACTTTGTAGTCCAGGAAGTTCTTGTATGCCCGACACCCTCACATCACCATTGATTTTTCTGCAGCGTGTTCAACGTAATTTTCTGTCTCTGGCGAAAATGACACAGCGGGTATATAGACACACACATAACATGTGTGTCGAAGTTCGTATGTGGGCGGCTTGGTGGGCAAGTGGTTAACGCGTCGACCTCACAGTGCAGAGGTTGTGGGTTTGATCCCGGCTCCGGCCTTCCTGTGTTCTCCCCCTGTGCCTGTGTGAGTTTTCTCCGGGTACTCTGGTTTTCTCCCACATTCCAAAAACATGCATGGGAGGCTGATTGAACACTCAAAACTGTCCCTCGGCGCAGATGGTTGTTCGTCTATGTGTGCCCTGCGATTGGCTGGCAACCGGTTTAGGTTGTCCACCGCCTACTGCCTCTTTGTAATCTTTTATATTCCCTCTGGTAACATCATGTTGAATTGTAACATCACAAATGAGCTTACCCAAAAATCATAGCCCATTACCTAAGTGAACTGAATACGGAAGTAATATTTGTCATCTAACAGCTCTTCCACCAAATACCAATGACTTAAATGAGTTTGTTTTTTGTTTTTTTAGTCCCTCACTTTGCATTCGTTGGGTGGCAAAGGCACTTAACCCAGAGTGCTGTTTCCAAAGCGTGTTTCTTCACACGCTCTCCATATGAGTGGCTTTTCAAATGGATTTGTCAGATTTCCAGCCTGGGCTCTGATCAAAGCTTTGTAATTGGAGTTTCTTCGTCTAATGCATTCTCATTCAGGCGCAGGAGGAGAGGAACAGCAGTGGAGACACCCGAGAGAGAGAGAAATGTTTCAGAGATGCTCAGTCTTGCTTCAACCCCAGACAGCTGCCATTTAGACGGCTCCCATTCAATTTTTCAATGCAGAAATATGATCTCTCGCCTCCCTCCTGCTGCTGTCTTTCAAAAACTCTAGCCCTCATTAATTTTTTTTTTTTTTTTTTGTGGCTGTGTGTGGGCAGTGGTCAGACAATGCCAAATCCAAAATCTGTCCAAAGTATTGATTGCATCATTGCTTCTCTTCTCACAAGTATTTAGTGGATTTTGCACAAACTGTTACGCACTGTACGACAGTCTGCAAATTTCCATAATAGCGGTCAGAGAGGAAGGCACTTGAGACCTCAACGTGGGCCAACAGTTTTATGTCGTTCTTCAATTTTGATGACGTTTTGACTCGGAGTGGGCGGGATCGAAATTCGACTTACAAAGCACATTTCCTCGATTGATTATGGAATTTGTATTTCTTGAATTGTCATGGGGTTTTCTCCAAATGTTCTGAACGGAATTGTGGGAATATCACTCGCTGAATAATACTGCCAGGAGGAGTTGGGCCATATACTATACCATACTATTTTTTATTTTTTGGACCACAAACGAAATCAATCATACCATTTTTGGATGCATCTCAATTCATCCTCAATTGCTTAAATACACAATTATGTCGAATTTCACTTGTTCATAACCTCCAAACATTGTATGCCACCGAATGCCGTAAAACACAGGTGGGCTCCCTTTATGGACAGTCTCTTAAACTACGACCCTGCAGCTCTCACCTTGCGGCAGTGTAGCCGAAACATGGACTGATGTATTCTTGATTGAGGCTTGTCTTTTTTTTTTTTTTGGCATTTGAATCTAGCGACACATTGATGAATGGATATCCGCCGATGTCTCCCTTTCAACCGCTGCTTTGAAGTCGAGGCGTCTGATGCCGAGAGCTGTCTGCTTTGGAGCTTGACATGCTTCGTGTGGCAATAATCCTCATTGCCATAAAAGCCATCGCCAAATGCTTGCGACGCACTGAGCTGATGGTATAGCTTTTTTTTTTTTTTCTTTTTTTTTAATAATGCGCAAGATGATGATCATGGTATATCCATGTTGCTATAGTGACCAGGAGGCTATATCATGCGCTGTTTCACTTGACTAGTTTAATCCACATATCTGATGTGCCTTTTTCATTTTCTAGGGCCATGCGTAAACATACGATAGAGAATACTAAAGCTGGGCAAGTGCTTGCGTGCACTTCATAGACCACCTGAGAGTCACGACTTGACTTCTTGGCTCTTTGGTAGGGCCACTTCCGTTCATCTTAACTCTTTCATGCACCCTGTAACCTGATAACATGATAAACTGTCCACTGTAGTAACTAACCGCTGTCCCTCAAAGGGTTAGGAACATTAAGTGCTGGAAATCGACATTTTCTGACTTTTGCAGGGGAGAAGGTGAAGGCTAGCAGTCTGTGGACATGGAATGCTCATGCTCAAAAATAATCTGCCCAAAAAAAAAAAAAAAAAACCCAAAAAAATCAGAAGAAAGATGACCTTTATGACACGATTCTGGCATGCTGTCCATTTTTTGGACAGGCGAGATAAAACCTCAGAGTTTGAGAAATCTTATCGCTACAGTTGACCACTTTTCTGACACGTCAAAAATTCAGCCGACTGTAGCACGACTGACCTGGAGCTGTCGATCCCTTCCCGTTGGATGCCTGGCATGACCTACAAGTGGCTATGATTCAAAAATAAGTCGACCGATTCAAAATCGGGCGAGGGAAGAGTTTATTTATTGTGAACTTAAGCTGTCGTAGTTCACATCTAGAATTTGACTGATCCACATGACCAAAGATCTGTCTCTTTTTAAAATAACAGAATCTGCATGGCTTGCAGCTAACACTGGCATGACTTAAGAAAATGAAAGAATACACTTCTTTTTTTTTTTTTTTTTATTTACCTGGCAGAGTGCCACGGTGAGTAAATGGTGTGCTCTCCCAATGGCTTCCACTCTGCCAGTCAGTCAGTCAGCCCATCTATTTAAGGCTCTACTGAGCTAATTCTTTGCCAGATGCAAGACACTGAAGCATTTTCTCCCATTGCCAACCTTGTCGGCTCATGACATTCCTCCATCGTTGTTTCTTGGAATCTCCCACTTCAACCCATGGCCATGTTTAGCATGTTTGCCTATCCCCGTGGCTATTTTCTTTTCTACGTCCCAGGCCCAATCCCTTTCCCCAATCTTTTTATCTGAACTAAGGGTTGAGTACCTAAAAATAAACCCTTCTCAATCCCAATTTAAAGTATATTCCAACTAGTCCCGTGGTTAGCTTCCAATTGATACCCGTGGAACAGAGTGTACTTAAAATTGGACGTAAACCTGATGGCTGGCATAGCAAAGGCTCACGGGGTCCAAAGAAGGAGTGTGTGTGTGTGTGTGTGTGTGTGTGTGTGTTATCTCCCATCAGATCCCTGAACTGACAGCATAGACCGGGGAGCTGAGGGTATTAACAGATGGGCACTGAAGTGATCTCATGTCTGTCTAGCGCGCAATATACTGTAGGACTACTCTTAAATTGGGTCGGCACGACCATAGCTTGTGCCAACGGACCATCATGCTCTCAAACAAAGGCCTTTAAATGTTCCCTCATCGTTCCTCTCCACCCCCAAAAACAGATTTTACCCTTATGAAATGTATTTTCAAAATCTCGTGTGGAGCTCGAGTCTGGCCCGCATAGCCCCGGAAACGTCCAAGGTGTTTCTTTTAATCCTCTTGAGTTCATATGTTTTCATTTATCAGCTGTTCACGGATTGTTTAATTGTTGTGTGCCTGACTAGATCATTTCAATTTGCTCTTCGCCAAGCCTTCCATCTGGGATTTCGTCGCATTCCAATCCGTCATCATCGCGGTAACAATCTTGATCTTTTGATGAAGGGGCGGCTTCATTTCTCAGCTTGTCAGGCTTCTGATTGTTTTGAAGTGACAGTAAAGGTCAGCGCTCAATGGGGGAAATAAATGTTTCTCCTCTTGATGAACGTGAGTTGGCACAAAGATAGGTTAGGAGGAGGTCACGTGTGACTTTTGACAATGTTTGAGGAACTTTTTCTTGTTAACTGGTTTCACCACTGAAACTTAGCGGCACTTCCAGAGGCCTCGGAAAAAATGGTAATGTCCCCAATAGTGCCATGTCAAACAAGTTTAGAGCTTGGCTTGAATCCCATCAAAATGCGCATTTCCTTTGAGAACACGCGTTTCACACCATTGCAATTCCAAAATCAATAAGCATGTCATTTGTATGCAGTCGTAAGCCTTCAGTGAAGAGACTAATGAATTTAAAAATGCACCATTTGCGCGGATTTGGTTTCAGCATATTCATTGTTCTCCACAATGCCCCGGTGAATTGCTCATATTGTTTTAAGTACAAATAAGCTCAAGCGTTCTCTTCCTCAAAGCCATTTCCGCGAAGCTTCCTGCCGCTTCACTTGTTTTAACTCGGCCACATTATGCAAAAAGAGCAATTCTACCAAACAACTTGGAGGTGTGAACAGAAATGTAGCGAACTTGCTTTTTGCACTTCTTTTCCCCAAATCCATAATGTGTCGCGTCTCGCCTTCTGTGTTTTTTGTTGTTGTTGTTCCCCCCTGCCCCCCCCCCCTACCCAGGATCAGGAGGTAGAGTGGTTGTCACATAATTGGAATTTCAGTGACTCCCTCCTCCAGAGACGATAGCAAAGTGTCCTTGAGCAAGACCTTCAACCCTTAATTTCTCCTTAAGAGCAGGGATGGCGCCTCCACCATCAGTCCACGCTTTTGAATGTAAATGGACAGATGTGGCAGCATTTCACGTTGCAGTTTTCGAGTGCTGTTAAGGTGTCACGAGTTGTTTCACAATTGCTCTTTGGCGATGCCGTCATGATTTTACTTGACTAGGGCCATAAAAAGGCACATTTTGACATGCGGAGATGTAAAACGTGGGTTGAAGGTAGTCATTTTGTCAGTTCATTAAAGATATCGTTCTCAAGGAAGCATTAACAAGTTAATGGCGCAGCCCACTGGACCTCCATTGCCTCCATTAAACGGCCTCCCAGTAGCGTCGAGACTTCGCGTACGTTGCAAACGAGTCATCTGCTCTGGGATGATCTCGTGATGGGGAAACGCTGTTTTAAAAGCAATTATCCTTCCAGTTGACTCCACAATGTCATTTTCTAAGGGGAACTGCCGCTCCGGCATGAGTTGACATTTATCTGCATTCCTCCAAAATAGTGTCTATTTTGAAATAATCACTTCATAACAATTACTGTTATAGACGATTAAAAAGGCGGCCCGGTGGTCCAGTGGGTAGCGCGTCGTTGGCCTCGCAGTGCAGAAGTGCAGGGATCGATTCCAGCTCCGGCCTCCCTGTGTGGAGTGTGCGTGTTCTCCCTGCGTGGGTTTTCTCCGGGTACTCCAGTTTCCTCCCACATTCCAAAAACATGCGTGGCAGGCTGATTGAAAACTCTAAATTGTCCCAAGGTGTGTGTGTGTGCGCAGATGGTTGGACATCAAATATTCCTGTGTGCGTGCGTGCGTGCGTGCGTGTGTGTGTGTGTGTGTGTGTGACCGTGGATTGTTGTGCCTACCCCAATGAGGCTCGTGGAGCTTTTTTTGTTGTTGTTGTTGTGCTCGGCAGTGTTGAATAAATCGAAACTGAAACTTTACCGACCGCGTGAGGAATGCATGTCATTGCCCATATATCAGATATTTTCCACCCAACAAAACATTTGCACAAATTCTGTTTCTTACCAAATACTAAACGCTAAAGATTACCACAATTGTAACACAGCACTGAAATTTGACTCGAGACATTTGCAGGAAGTTTTGTTAAGAACTAAAAAAACAAATGCACAAGATATTTGGGTGAGAAAGCATGTGTGTGTATGGATATGGTGCGGAAACCGTACGCAGGCTCATAATCGTTGCCTCTCTCCAGATGGAGGACGATACTCGACTCAGCAGAGGTCTTCCTGCTTCCTCCGGGCAGCGGGAGTAGAGGGCTGCTGTGCGTGTGTGTGTATATTCAGAGCGGTATTGAACTGTCACATCCCAAGCATCCTCCTGGGGGAAAGCATCACACAGAGGCGGGCCAAATTAGATAAGAGCTTATTCCGCCATCCATCCATAAGGGACAACTTTGTCAGCGCATGCCTTCAGTCACGTGTTTTTCCAGAAATGTGACCGTATTACTTGCCGTGTGGAAAATGGACTTTTTGATGGATCCGGTCAATCACCGAGGTGATATTCCTCTCAACCCCGACCATAACATACTGTACAGTACAAAACCAATGGGAATGTGAGTCGTGTAGGTCAGTCTTTGTATGGCAAAAATAAATATTACTGCCAAATTTTGACATCGGAAACGTATTGTTACAAACCAACCCCTACCGGATTGGAAAGATGGAACAAATTGAATCTGCAAGTCTATAAAATATACCATATACTATCAAAAACAGAAAACGAGGCTTCAAAATCATGAGAAATCAAGCCCTTGTCCTCGCTCTCAAATGTCCCCTGCACATTGTGCTAAAAGAGGCATCGGGAACTCCGGCTCCTCGAGAGCCATATCATGCCCATTTTAGATCTCTCTCTCTCTCTCTCTCTCTCTCTCTCTCTCTCTCTCTCTCTCTCTCTCTCTCTCTCTCTCTCTCTCTCTCTCTCTCTCTCTCTCTCTCTCTCTCTCTCTCTCTCTCTCTCTCTCTCTCTACTTCAACACCATCCATCTATCCATCCATCCATTTTCCAATCCACTTTATCCTCACAAGGGTCACGGGGGTGGGCGGGTGCAGGAGCCTCTCCCAGTTGTCTCCGGGCAGTAGGTGGGGGACACCCTGAACTGGTTGCCAGCCAATCGCAGCTACTTCAGCGCTCCAGATTCAAATGACCAGCTCATCAGCAAGCTCTGTAGAGGCCCGAAACAAGCATGAACTATTGAATCAGGCGTGTTGGAGTAGGGAGGGCTCTAAAACAGGTAGGATATATCTCACGAGGAGACGGAATAAACCGAAATAAAAAATGTCATGTGACCGTTAACACGCACTCTCATTCAAAGAGATAAAGGATGTCAAAATGTGTATTTAAATTGCCTGCTTTTCTGATTGGCTATCACAAATGGATTACATTTTCTCCCATTTCTCCCATGAAAAAAAAAAAAAAAGAAGATGTGAGTCAGCATCCCGGAAGACATTGCTCAGTGCTCTAAATTCACAGTGCGGCACCCTGTTTCACTGATTCAGGGACATCCTTTTTGACAAAGCTGGGTTGATGACATAAGAATGCGTCGACCAAAGTTCTAACTTCAACCACCTTGTGCGTGCCGTCTCCCTGGCACCCTGTTTCACTGATTCAGGGACATCCTTTTCGACAAAGCTGGGTTGATGACATAAGAAGAATGCGTTGACCAAGGTTCTAACTTCAACCACCTTGTGCGTGCCGTCTCCCCCGGAAACAAACAGCTCGGTTTTGTTTGATTGACACGTGGGAAAGGACCTTGCTGTCACTCCTGTCACTGGGCAGATAGATGATGTCACAGGGTCAGCACGTCGCGCTGCGCTGTGCCTCAGCGAGGAGCTCGGATGGCACTGGACACAGATTCACTCCTGCTCCACAGTCCACTGTGTAATTTACGATATGCATGCCTCACATGATGACCACTTGGAAAAACCTGCCATGGAACAAGGAAATGCAAATTCTGTAAAACCATCAGAGCAAAGAAGAATTGCTTTCTTGATTGTTGTTCAAGAGGGCAATAATTTAAAGCAATGTGGTTTAAAAAAAATGGTTGTTCCCGTGTATTTGATTTATGCCCACAGAAATGAAACCCTTTAATTATTCAGAAAAAAAAAAATAGTGGCTCTTCCAAGTTAATTTCCCCGTGAGGGGAATAAATCACTTGTGATCCCATCTTGCCTTGTCTTATTGGCTGCAAGTGCCTGAATATATATTAATGTTGTCAGAATTAGTTATACCCCTTCACCACCCCGTCAAATACTGAAGCTGATAAATATTGAAACTGGAAGAGGAGCCCAGTGTGTGTGTGTAGTGCCCCCTTGTGGCCAAGGAAACAATTTTGTTTTTTGTTTTTTTTTCCATTTCATTTTTTTGTTTAGGCCCAGGCAGTGCAATCGTTTTGCTTCCAAACATTCTCAACAGGAATTTAACGATCAGACACCGATGCCTAGTCTACCAGTTCCTGTCACATCTCACACTTTTTCTGCTTTCTCGTGAGCCCAGGCTCAGGTGGTATTTTTTTGCATGAAGAGGCTGCCATCTAGAGTCAGGAGGGAACACAAGCAGGTTGAGTTATGTTTTCCAGTCCTATCTCAGGGTTGACATGAGAAGTCACGCACACATGCACACCCGGTCGAATAGGGGGAAAGGCAGCATTCTTCTTGTGTGGGCCACACAAAACGAAAGATCCACACACAAAAGGTGGCAAGTTAAAGGTTGCTATACTGAACACACACACACGAGCAATTCCATGCACATGATGGACAGCCCCTCTGAGGTCTTGCAGGTCCCCCGGGGAGGTGGTCAGGTGAAGATTCTTAATGTCATTCGCTGACCGTCAACAGCGCAACACACCCACTGTGACAACGTGGTGCTGGCCTCAAGATAAATTGGGCTAGTTTTGATATGCAGTTATTCCAATGGCATACACGAGGGGAGGATGGTCGTCGATGTGTTAGGACATTAGACGTCGTGCTTCAATGGACATAACAACCACTCAAAGTTGTTTGCTCTTTGACGGCTTAGTTTCATTTTCCTTTCCCCTTTCAGGTTTGTAATTATAAGATGAATTTTACACGTGCATGCATGCAGAGAGTGACCTCCCCCCCACCCCCGTCCCCAGTCATCAACACGTGTGATCCCTTAGTGACTTTATCTCACTTCCCAACAAATCCAGGCATGCAAAATCATCTTTCACATCACACTTTGGTCATTTGTGTTCTGCTCAGGCTTTGTTTTGATGAGTGTTTTATTATCCACTTAGTAATCTGAAGCTGAAAAAGCCAAGCACAACAAAATACTCCATGAAATTGCAAAGAGGATAGCTTTTAAATGTTTGCTTTGATTTGCTCACCTTAGTTGAAGCTTTGAGGATGTGAAGAGACATCTCTCAGGATGAGGTCATCGCAATTGTGTGACGACATTTATCATTTAGCCCCCCTTTCAACAGCGGGGGAGAAGTGAACATCGTGTCACTGTGGAATTGCCTTTCGTACCGGCATTGTTGTCCGGCCTCTGCTTTACATTTTTGTTGCAAGCGCCAAACGTGGAAAATTTTAGTTTTGTCCCACCAGTCGTTTTTTTTTTGTGCCATTCATACAGAACAGCTACACCCAAAAAAAAAGGTGCAAAAATAGACTATGGGCTGTAGTGTGTTGGAATTTACCAAAATTTCTTTGTTGGACTTTATTGCATGGAAGCCGTTATTAGATATCGGACGAGAAAAATATACTCAAAATCAATTCAACTGCTGATGGCGAAACAGCTCCTTCCCATGAAAGGAGAAAATCCGTTGGGGAGGGATGGAAGGACATTGTTCCAAGCAGACGATAGTTGAGGGTGCCAGCCCCCCTCCTCTCTTCGGAGACGACTTTGTTTGATGTGGATGGCTTCCTTGATGGCTTGTTGTCAGACAACTTTATTGATTGCACCGTGGATGGAATTGTGTTCCAGATAGTTGGTTGCTTATTGAAGGCCTGGTGGACACATAAAGATTTGGTCAATCTCAAGAGATTTTTTTTTAAAGGTCATTTACAGAAATTAGAAAATCAGGCATTTAACAGTTATGATCTCACGGTATCTGGTGCGCTCCGATCATCTCAACACAGCACATCACACACACACGAACGTGTTGCTGTGAGTGGGTGACTCCACTTTCACTTATCGTCGCTGTCCGGTGAAAAACATGTAGGTCCATTTTTTTTGGGGGGGGGGGTCGTTTTGTTCGTTTTTATGGGTTGTTTATGTGTTTCGTAATGAACACCTAACATAAAATTTGAGTGGCTATAAATAGAGTTAAGGCATTTTCACTCATGCAGGCAGCACTTCACACACCACATTGTGCATTTGTGACACATGGACACATCACCAAACAGATGCTTCCACTATTACCACCACGTCACCCACGACACAGAGTAGTCAACTAGTTGCAGGGTATCAAAAGATAACACTAATCTGTGCACCCAATGAAACACACTGCAGCTCTGCTTACCATTTTACTGTAAAGGGGCATCACCGCCATGGGGGATGTGTGCATTTTTGCTCAATGCTATTTCGTTCGGCTCCTGATTCTGGCTATAGCTTGAAAGTGGACTGAGATCTTAGCCCAGCCTTCGTAAACATGTTATGGGCGGAGAAAACCCAATGTAAGTGTGGGTAAGTCAATTAGCCCCACTGCTGCATTAAAGTGGGCCAAAGAGAAGACGACGTATTGATGGACGGGCAGGCACTCCAGAGACCCGCTAATTGTAAATAAGTCAGTCAAAAGTCAATTTCCGATAGTATGTCCACAAAACATTCCGGAGTGTATCATAAAGTAAATGAAGCTTTCTGTAATTATGCCTTCCAGCGTGCTGCCCTTGTAGCCTTGGCACGTGACCTTTTCTTGACTGAGAGAAAGCGCTTGCGGTCCACTAACTAGTCGTATGTGTCGATAAATTGGGAGAGAAACCGCCAACCGTTGTATGATGTGACATGGAAGGACGTACACCGGTTCAACCTGTTTATAAAAATTCACTCCTGCTGTGGAAAGCCTGATTAGCTCATCACGGGGGAAGCCGGCGAGGATTCTGAGACAGAAAATTGACATTCGCTTTTTGATACCTTGCGTAGCCAATTTAAGGAGCATCTGCACATCAGTAAGTAGGTCACACTCCTTGTGGACATAGTGGCTATATTCTTTTTTTTTTTAATTATTATTATTTTTTCTCCATCTTCCATTTTCCTGCTCCACCAGAATTCTCTTTGTAAGGAAGCGAGCTGCCACTGGTGCCCCTCCGCCAGTTCCCTCTTGACCAACATCGGTTGCCGCACTGCCTTCCAATTCATCGTGCCGTCTTCTTCAGTCTCATCACTTTTTTTTTTTGAAACACAACCTTTCTTACATGCCCCCCGCCCCCAACCTCAATTGTGAGTTCATTTCAGCTTGATTAGCAAATGTTCCCCTTCTGTCACCTCCTTCAGCTCGCTCCGTCTTTCGATCTCATCTTGGGAGGCAGCGGCGGAAAGGCAGCTTGAAAATGTAACCCGTCGCCCGTCACGCTGCTCCGTTTTTGCGCTCCATCTCGCTCTCCCTTCTGCGCTATTCGCCACTGCGCTGCTTGCCTCTCTCTTTCTCACGCCCCCCCCACCCTCTCTCGCTTTTTCTCTCTACCTGCATCCCCCTCGCTCTGCACGCTCTTATCTCTTCTTCCTCGGCTCTGCTCCACTTGGGGAAATACCGCACAGTCTTGTTTCTTGTCTTGCGTGGCCGCGGGTGGAAGCGGAAAGTAATGCTCCCGGTTTTCCAGCCTTGCCCCCGACTCTGTGGATCTGTGTGGGCCTGAGGAGGGGGTCGGGTGGGGTGGGGGGTTGTGTTGGGCAAGGAAAGAGGGACGAGGGACCTGAGGACGGGGCGCTTCATCTCCTCTGGGAAGTAAAGGCTTCAAAAGTGGTGCCGCTGGCAGGAGTGGTTGATGGTTGCGCCTGGAGGGTCATGCCCTGGGACTTGTGCGCTTTGCGGTGCTTGGAGCTGGAGATCTTCTCCCATTTCTGCCCCACCTTGATCCTGGTGCCGGGGGAAGGTTCCAGGCACCGAGAAGAGTGGGCGCCATGAACCAACTGGACGCGCCGCGGCCAATCAACTGGACTATCAGGAAACTGTGCCACGCAGCCTTCCTGCCATCTGTGCGCCTGCTCAAGGTAAAAAGAGCGCAAAGCTGCATCGGATTCATAAAAGAGGTTGCAAATGTTTGAATGCCTCTGGGGGCACTGTGTCAAGTCTTTGGATGTCTTTGAATGCGCTCAGGAATTGACGTTTTCAGTAATACACGAGTGTGGCAGAAGTGCCGTTGTGGAGGAGGACAAAGATGGACAGTGGGGAGATTTTTCAAAGATTCGAGATCTGAACGATGCAAGATCCAAGAGGGGAAAAGTGTGAGTGTGGAGTTTGGTTCGCTCATGGTTGCGTTGGAAGTGGAAGCTTGATTTGAACAGAGAGAGGCGGACGAGAAGAGATTTGTGCAGACGGATGAGGCGAGATGTTAAATGAACGTTGACGGGTGCACTGAGGAGGTTCACGATTTCGACGATGTCACTGTGCAGCGTGAAACCAAAGTTGGCATGTTTTTAAATTGACAGAGCAACAGCGCACCTTGACAGTAGTGTTTTTTTTTTTGTTTTTCAAAAAAAAAAAAACTAGGCTATAGTTGTCATCCTAGCACATCTTATCTTTTTCAACTCAGGGCCAGTGTGTCAGTTCTCCATGTGAATCGTGTGACAGTCTGTATTACTTGTTGACAGGCACGTGTTTAGCTAATTTTCATACCTTGATTTTATGAGCCACTTTGCCCTCTCTTGATCCGAGAGGCTCTTGGAGGAAGTCCTTCGCTCTGATCTAAAAGCACACAGCTGGTGTCGAATGTTAAGCATTTGCATATGTATAGCCTGCTTAAAAAGGATTTCGCTGTAACTCTTGATTGAACGTGAGTACGTGTGTGTGCGTGCGCATATGTGTGTGTGTGTGTGTGTGTGTGTGTGTGTGTGTGTGTGTGTGTGTGTGTGTGTGTGTGTGTGTGTGTGTGTGTGTGAGAGCATTCCTCAATATGTACAAGTTGCTGTGATCCCTCAATCTCACACCAGGTGTTTTGGTGTGTTCCCAGCGCATTCGCGCAAACCTCTGAAGTCGACCACACCTGAGGTTGTCTAAGTAAAAAATATTTTGGGATGAAATATTTCAACCAAGATGCATTAAAAAAACTGCTTTTGTGTCTGAGATCATGTGAGACCTCATCATACGTTGTTGGAGCTCAGTCCTGAGCATCAAAGGATTGTCTCGGGCTTCTTGGTTTGTTTCTTTCTTTGGCATTTTCATGACACTTATTCGATAGCACGCAGATCAGCCAAGGATTATCTAAGTCAATATCATCATGAGCTGCCTTTGAAACGTCCCTCTTTTATCGAAAAAAAATCAGAGATTTATTATTACACTTCATATTCATTGCATCACGTAGACGTTATGCTGTTAGAGGTGCATATTGGTCAAGCTCCTCCAATTTTTTTGGGGGGGGGGGCAAATTAACTTCAAGAAGACTTTTTACTAGGTCTGTCACCGTCCAGTCATTTTAGAATTGACGATCACAACACTGACTTCGAATAATCGACTAATCACAGGAGATCATGGTTCAAATCCCCGTCATCAACTCGAACATGCTAATGATTAGCCAGATGCTAATTTCAAATCAGTGCCTGTGTTACCCGGAACCAAACCCGGATAAAAAATGAGTGGGATTCATCAGGAAGGAAATCTGGTTCAAAAACTACCAAACATATAATCACTGTGGCGACACGTTACGAGACGTGCCCCTAACATGGAAAATCTCATTGACTGCAGTGTCAATTTTCCACCAAGAGATAGTGCTAATAAACTGCAAAAGGGGTGAGAGTGGTTTTGAGTTAAGTACAATGGACTGGAAATGGTGTCGGCAATTCCTCGGGGCAAAAAATTTTGTGTTGACCATTTTTTGTGATTGACTTGGTCGAACTGGTCGACTTTTTCCCTCCCCCGGTCCTACTATGTACATACAAACCGCAAACTATGTGAGCTTGCTGAAAAGTTGGGCAATAACAATGACAGGGTTGCCAGTTTTGGCTAATGTTAGCATTTTTTGAAGGGATCATGTTGGGCTTTTGTGCGCCATGGCAAATAAAATTCCAGAAGATGTCCAGTCGGACACGTGGTTGTTCTTCATTTCTGCTTTGAATAAATGACAATATCCTGTCACACTTTTAGGATTTGCTCCAGTGACTTTAACTGATAATGATTTCAATTTCCGAGCTCAAAATTGTATTCTCACCCCAAATATTCCAATCCAATGTCCAGTACCCCTTAAAAATCAGCCAGAGGATTTAACACTGCGCTATCTTGAGTGTGTGTGTGCTTGCTCAGAGTGCTTGCCGAAATTAATGTGAAATGAGGTGTACGATATTATACGAGATGATGAATGGGAGTTTGCAGCCAGTTTGCGTAAGGCGCTGTGAGAAATGCCAAAGCAATCACAAAACTCTACAACTGTGAAATGCAGACTATAGCAGAATTTGTAATTTATTGAGAAGAGGGGGCTTCCCTGCCTTGCTTTCTGCTGTCATTTTTGGGGTTTCTAGAGAGTTGTCACCCACCTAACTTTCGGGGAGAATGAAAGTTGTACTGTCAGTGCATTATCCTGTAAATTTCGTTTGTCAGGGATATAGATATATAAATTAGCACGTCAGCCTGACAGTGCAAAGGTGTGGGGTTAGCTTTCCTGTGTGGAGTTTCCATGTTCTCCCCGTGTCTGGGGAGTTGTCACCCACCTAACTTTCGGGGAGAATGAAAGTTTTACTGTCAGTGCATTATCCTGTAAATTTCATTTGTGTGCAGTCATCTTTTCCAGGGATATAGATATATAAATTAGCACGTCGGTCTGACAGTGCAAAGGTGTGGGGTTAGCTTATGGCTCTGGCCTTCCTGTGTGGAGTTTCCATGTTCTCCCCGTGTCTGCGTGGGTTTTCTCCGGGTACTCCGTACTCCCACATTCTAAAAACATGCGTGGCAAGCTAATGGAACACTCGAAATTGTCGCGAGGTGTGATTGTGAGCGTGAATAGTTGTTTGTCTCTGTGTGCCCTGCGATTGGCTGGCAACCGGTTCAGGATGTCCCCCGCCTACTGCCCTAAGACGGCTAGGATAGGCTCCAGCACGCCCCGTCCGTGACCCTCGTGAAGATCAGCGAATTAGAAAATCCATGGATGGGTCGCGCTGTACCTCACAGCTCACTGTCACAGATGTGTCATGTGATGACTTCCACTTAACCAACAGCAGTCAACCAACAGGAAGGATGCACCGTTGCTGGTATGGTCATCAGTGCCAAAAACTGTACCTCCGCCTGTACTCATACTGCAATTTATAAAAATGTTTTGCTACTGTGACCACTTTACCATCTTGATATATACCACCCAGGAAGGAGCAATGTCAACGATGGTGGCGATATTTTCAAGTGCCGGTAAACACGGATTACAACACTTAAAGACAACGAACGACAATGTTGAGTCGTATCGACTCTCAACTCAATGCAGTTATTAAATGTATAAAAATAGATAACGTAACTTCTCAGTGGTGTGACCGCGGCATTATATTCAAATGCTCAGAGGCAGACGTCAATTGTGTCAGTGTGAAATGAATCCAACAGGCCCGTCACGCAGATTTTTGCGTGGCAAGCGTTTTCCTCCCGTGTCCAGAGATTACCTGCCCAGCGCTGCCCTCTAGTTGATGCGCACGTACGTGAGTGTGAAGGCGGCAAATGTGTCATCTGTCAGATGTGTTCTCTGTCCTCCTTAGCCAGTATAAATGTGCTTTTTGATTGCAGTCCCGCTGATACAGTTCATGTTGCAGCAAACGCACGGCCTGTCTCTTACGCCGTCATTTGAACAAAACAAGTTACTTTGAGTGACAAAGTGCTACTAAAAGCACCACAACCTTTTTTCACGATTAACATATTCTACTCGCAATGATTTGATGGCACACGTCACGCGTGATAAAAGGCTGACCTGTCAATCTTGGTGACTGTCTTCTCATGGGAATTGGTTTGATTGAAACTTGAGGTTGGCATCGTAAAACTCGCGTGACTTGTACAGGGGGATTATGAAATTAATTGTAATGAAGTGTCAAAATAAGGTCTTCAGTGGGTATTTAACAGTGATTGACCAATTATTGGCTGGGCCGGATATTCGGAATTTTGGTGCACCTCGACGACATTGGCCGTTTTAAAAAATCCAATGACCAATAGGGAGCCAATAAAAAAAATTGTCATCCTTTTATATTTTATCCATCAGGATCCTCTGCGGATGCTGAGGATTTAAAGTGGAAATGTGCGTGTGTGTGTGTGTGTGTGTGTGTGTGTGTGTGTGTGTGTGTGTGTGTGGGCTCTTAAGGCCAACCAGGTGGGCTGAGATAGCGATCATTTTATTTACTCAGGGGCGCATCCTCATTGTTTACAATCTTTGCTCTCCAAACAACATCCAAGGCTTGGCTGTGTTTGCCGTCATTTGCATGTTAGCGTTAGCTAACAACAGTTTATTCCTTCGTTCTCCGTGTCTATTCTCTTTGCATTTCAAATGCGTGCTTGCCAAGAAACAACCGAAACATGCTTGCGGTTTCGTGGCAAGCACTGGCCATCTTTTTTTGCCAAAAGATGCCTTTTCTTTTAACAAAATTAAATTGCGTCCATTGTGGTATGTACTGTATCGTGCAGTCGACATTCTTCGTGGCATTTTAAAATGGAATAATTTCTTGCCACGGTAATGGGACTGCTTATCATGCCGCATCGAAAGCTGTCCAAACACGTTTGATTGATTGACACTTTGTCCGTCAGTGAGGGAGGTCCAAAGGAAAAAAAAAAAAAATCAGATCATCAAATTGCTTTTTTTTTTTTCCACTTGTGTTAATTATTATTTTTGGCTTAAATCACCACGAGCTGCATTTGTCATGCTATATAAGATCTAGCGAGTAATTAAATGCACCACAACAGGTTCCCATCGACCCGTGGTTGGGTGGTGTCACTGCACAAGAGCAATGGCCTCCTTAAGCTGGTTTTGGGAGAAGTTTAAATTCCAACTCGCACTCTGTGAGTAAATCGCCTGTGACAGAAAGTCAAAGCTAACGACTGAAGCGCTCGCACAATAATGTGCAGCTTGAGGGCTACGACTTGACTGATCGCACTGTACTGTCTTGGTTGTTGCTGTTACACCTCAGTCCTGTAGGTGTCTGTAGCATGTGTTGGAATGCTAATATTTACGACAAATATAAAACCAGACATGCACCCCCCCCCCGCCCCCCCATATCATTTGTGTGTTCAAGTGTGGCACAAAATTCAGTCTACCGCTGCACACGAGTTTACTTCCTTTTGGCATTTTTCGTTGACGGGTGCAGGTAAAAATAGGCGCTTGCGTCGTTGTGGGAGTGAGCACATCCGACCTGATTCCAAGCCAATTGAAAACGCATATTAATGGCATACATTTTCTGATTGAAATACGATGGCACTCACCACACGTATCAGCGGAGTGCAGAATCTCGATCAAATCCACCCAAATTGCGTTACACCATCTGCGCAACAACTTAGACCTGATTTCACCCGCTCTTAAGTCAAGTCTTTTTTCCGTCACCAAATTGTCAGATGCACCGCGGACATTTAATAGAGAACGCCCTCGGTCTGCCGGAATGGCCAACGAGGAGCAATGCCGATTGGCAAATTCACAAACACGGTAACCTAGACTTGCCCCAGCATCATAATAAAGATACGCCAGTTTTGACACCGAGCGCATGTGCACCTGTCTACGAAAATCGGGATTGCAAAGATTGCGTCACTGTTGTTTTTTAATGCCTGCCAGATTTACAGAATTGTATTTTTTTTTCCCCATTATAATCACGGTTGCAACAATTTTTTTTTTGTTGTTTGTGCCGGCCTCGTGTAACTTGTTGCTTTGCTCAGACAGCCTCGATACCCGCTTCTTGTTTGCCCCCCCTCCATTTATTTCCTTCATTGCATATGACAGACGTTGAAGTTTTGATCAGACACTTGAAATCTCATCGCTGTCTGCCTGCGCCGCACTTCTCAGGTGTAGGCAGCATTGACGGCTGACACGTTTACAATTTTACGACAGTTTTTTTTTTCTTCACATTTGAAAGGATCAAGTGAACACGAGTCAAATTTGACAGATCAAGGAAAACAGACAAATCATTTCATCCTTATTTGGCACCTAAAAGCTCTTTTTTTGAAACTCGGGTCACGTATCCCCGTCGTTTTGATGTGATATGACATATGTCATTGGTTAAAGTGTACCTCCGCTGGCCCATTTTGAGGTATTGATGGGGATTGCTGAGAAATATCTGGCGTTCTCATCTTTGTGTCGAGACTGAAAAACAGCATACCCGCCATCCCCGTGGTTAATTTTAATGCAAGGGGATTAAAAAAGAAGCGCAATGTATTTCCTGAAAAGCCACGAAGATGGAAATGTGGTGCCTCCGTCGCCATTGTTTGACAGAAAGTCCAGTTTTGGACTGTTAAATTCCAAATTCCATCATGTCGCTCAGTCCTCCTTGATTCGCTGCTTTTTGTAAGCCACACTTCGGTCCCTTTGTTCTTCCTCCTCTTTGTTTCTCCCTCCCACACAACCCTAAAGCATATATAACACTGCCTTATGCAAAATACATGAGGCACGCTGCTGCTGAAAAATAAATAGATCTGTCTCATGCTAAAAATAAACGGCCGACATAAAAATGTCCTCCATTGCATAACATATGTGGAATTTATCAAAGTCTACCACACGCAAAAAACATGAGCGTAAATGTTGGGTGTCACCGCCTTATTTGTTTAAATCCCGAGCAGTAATAGTAAGACGTTACTTCCGTGACTTATTGTCATCATTGTAATTGCCACATTTGTTTTCGACCTGTAATTTACATTCAGAAGTTAGAAAGCCATGCAGCAAAAATAGCCGTCTCGTCGGTGGGAGAACAGTAACATCCACAATGTGCAAATTGCAAGCACGTCCAAAGTTACTGTGGCAAAAGTCAAGCAAATCAAGCTCCCACTAAATTTGAAGAGGATAGCTCACTGTTTGCAAACGGGTTTTTTTTTCTCCCAGGGTTCAATAAATATTGCCAAAGGTTGTAAAGACGTTCACAAGACATTCACAAACAGTTTTACTTGTCGCACAATTTCTTTTCTTTTCTTTTCTTTTCTTTTCTTTTCTTTTCATTCATTCATTTATTTATTTTACACATTTATGAAAAAAGAGCCAAGATTCAAAACCCAGAACCTCGGAACTGTGAGGTAAATGCGCGAGCCGCTAACAACCGTGCTTCCGAATTTTTACGGTAAAAACAAAAGCAGCGCCGCCAAAATCATCAAAATCAAGACAATAGGACGTTGGTAATATATCATCTGGCTGCAACAACACCACAGGAAGTTACTGCAAAAATCCAAACAGGAAATATCATCGACACTTCCATGTGGCATCATAACTTGACACACGCACCCGATTTACTGCCTGGTTCTGGTTGGGATGTGATGTCAGAATAGCTCGAAGGTAGACATCAGTCATATTCCCCAACACGTAGTAGTGCATTTGAGGTCAGCCTTCCCGCTCGCTCTTCCTGTCACACTTCCTGACACAACCCAAAGTGCAGGAGAGCAGATACGATGTGTCAGATCAAAGTGGAGGAAAGAGTGCCTTGTCGCGCGCCCGCACCTTTCGGCTTTGCCTCCCTTTCACAGTCCTTCCCATTGGGTGGCAAGCACCAGGTTCACAGGATGCCTCCTCACCGCTCGCTTGTTTGCATCTCGCCGAAGCAGCAAAGAGCCCATTTAGGACGGTTTCAAAAAAATCATCATGCCGCTAATGAGCCGCGGCGAAAACATAAGCTGCCAATTAAGGCGTCTTTCATTTACGTCCGTCGTTTCCCCTTTAGGATTCTTCCCCGTGCTAGGAGAGACGGCCACCTAACTTTTCTGCTTGCTAAAACATCCGTCTTCTTTTACCAAGAGACAAATGGTTGTCACGCATGTTTGTGCTTTTTCTTTTTATTGTTGTTGTTGTTGCTTGTGTTCGGAAATGCATTTGTCCGGAATGAAGGCAACACGCAGACAGTACAGGATGAATCTGCTCACCGCTCGGCTGCTGAATCTTTTATGAGACACTGAAAGGACCTGAAATTTCTGAATAAATGCATAATTTGGAAAAACACCTCCAGCTGTGGATAGTTCCCACACACCAGTAGGCAAATACGCCCCGCTATCTATAGCCATCCACCGACTTTTTCCACACTGTCGTGAGAACCGCTACTTACGTCACACCGGCAGTGGATGTATTAAGTCTAAACATCGACCTCACACCTTTAAATAGCTAGCGGGAATGATTTACTGTCGATGGAGGGCTAATTAATAAATCATGAAGCCAGTAAATTGTCGTAAAACGGTATGGGAACACTGACGATTGTACTGTATGTGCAGCACGGGCCGGCACCATTTATGTAGCGTTACGCCGATTTTGACTCGAACGGCGTCCTGTTTTTATGATATATGTTTTTCTTTGCTAGATTTGCAAAGCTGGTGTGCCACGTTGTTTTATTCACCCTTTCATGCACCCTGTAACCTAATAACATGATCAGGTATCCAGTGTAGTAACCGGTGTCCCTCAAAGATCGTTATATGTCATCATTCACATTCCAAAATCAACTGCGCCTTCTCATGTGAACCGAACACATCCATGATGGCAGGCGGCACTTTATACGGAAGCAAATATGGTCCAGCTCATAAGGGCATCATCTCTTTATCATCTCATCTCTACAGAGGATCCATTTGGGAGGAGGTAGAAATATTTTGGTGGAGTGAGGCAAAGGCTTTTCGAGCTCCTCATTATATGGAGACGTCTATTCAAGACGTCACGTCATTACTAAAGTGTCTGTGTGACCGAATTACTTTGTACTACTGTTACTACAAATGTCCACTTTATGCTTCATGATTCAAGTGGGATTAAATTAAAGACGAATATAAAGTCAACACCCTTACTCGAACAACCTTGTAAATTTGACGGACAATCTCCCTCCCGAGCACTCTCCTTTGCCTGCATGTGGCGCTTTTGATGATGTATCGGTCGGATACACGCGGCCTCCGTCCAACCACCCATCCATTTTCAACACCGCTTACCCTGAACAGGGTCGCGGTGAGCCTATCCCAGCTGACTTTTTCCTCGCCTGAAGTTACACTCTTCCCTTTTAATCTGCCACACAGCCCTGCGTGGGTTGCTCATAGTACACGCGTACACCCGCGTCTCTGAGCCTATCCCAGATGACTTTTTCCTCGCCTGAAGTTAAACTTTCATTACTTTAATCTGCCACACAGCCCTGCATGGGTTGCTCATAGTACACGCGTACACCCGCGTCTCCTTTTGACATTGTTTACGGCCGATCGATGCGTACTCAATCACTCCGTACACACGCTAGTAAATGCACTCGTCGATGTATTTCCGTTGACTTGCTCTTGCTTATCTGTTGAGGCTGTTAAGGTAATGAAAAGGCTCACTGATTGAAATGGCTTCCCCCTCAGGACATTAAATTTTGAAAGGAGCTCTTTGGGGAAGAGCCCAAGCCGTGCGCCGAATTAGACGGAGGTGATCAATCAAGCTGCGGTTCATGTTGTTTGCGAAGCCCAAACTCTTGCGCTGCTTGGGCAGGACTGCTTGAACGGCCCGAAATGTAGCACCATGGACAGCGGCAAGGCAGAATGCGGAGTAGTGGTTCGGAATGTGCGCCTCATCGTTGAGAGGTTCTCTGTTTGACTCTCGGCTCAGTCACTTTATTCTCGCTCGTCCCAGGTCAAGGAGTAAATGCAAGTGACCCTCATTACCGCTGCGTTATTGTTGTTTGATTGCAATTAGTTGGAGAAAACAAATTTAAGGCACATAGAGAGAATTGCGGTCTGGTTTGCTTGCTCTGAGTAGTAAGAACTGGAAAAGGGCCTTTTGGTAAAAGCTTAAAAACCGTGTGTTGGGGGTTCGTGATAAAGGCAAAAAATTAATTTGGAAAAAAAAAAGTCAACCTCTGTGGAAATCCACGTGGAACAGATCACCCAAGAAAAGTGAATGCACTCTGTATCAAGAAATCAATGAAGTCGGAGTGCGTTTAATACAAACGAAACATTGTCTTTCCGCACAGACAAGCTCACCTTTTCAGAGTTCACATTCCTTTGCCTCAACCAGCGTAACAGGAGAGCACTCTGGCTAAGAGCCCTAATTCCGTTTCGTAGAAATGAATTGCCTCTCCAGTACAAACAAGAAGGCACTCACCGCCCCCCTCCCAATGCCCCCCCAACTGTAGCCTTCACTTTGAAACGCTTCTCTCAATGTCCAGTCCGTGCTTTCTCTGTTTTGTGTGCCATTTTATATTTTTATCACCACTGTTCCATGTTCCCTCAAACTATAACGACAAGCTTTAAATCTTGCAGCGCTGATGCGGGATGACAACGTCTCAATGTGCCCTCCAGAATTCACGTGGAATATGTGCAAGTATTACATTTTTTTTTTTAAAAATGCAAGACTTGTCGTAAAAGTAAACCAGATTGTGAGTGTGTGGCTCCTACAAATTGGATATTGCGATGTGGAAAATGAAGGTGAAAGGCATGGCCACCAGCGCTATTTCCGTCCTCCTATCCATCTCTCAGTCCTTGTCACGCTCTCGATTCTTCTTTGCCCCGCCTCTCCTTCTCCCCGACGTGGCCAATATATTTAGATACTGTCGTATCCCATCACTTTCGTGCTCATGTTGCTGAATTAAAAAAACAAAACAGAACTTTGAATGACCCTGAATTTCTGTTTTTCATCCAGCCATTGTTTAAATAACTAAGTAAGGCAATTGAGAACAGATTCTTATTGGATCATTGTCATCACGACACCTCAGCGAACTCCTTGAGGCCAACACTGACGCTAAAACAAGCACCAGGCTTAGCAAGCGTTATTAAAGGAGACATACCTCAGCGAACTTCTTGAGGCCACAAAGAAGCACCAGGCTTAGCAAGCGTTATTAAAGGAGACAATTAAAACAGTTCCATGGCTGTGGTGGTGCTTAACTCACAGATTTTATTGTGGCACAGTAACAATTTGAACCTTGAAGTAATATTTTCTATTTTCAGTATTTCAAATGGTGGTGGGGGGAGGGGGGTGAATGTTTGAAAATGGGCACATTTGATGTCATCCAGCAAAGGAATGCACTGCGTTCCACCTGAGAGGCTCCGTTGTTCAATAATAGTAAACTAGCTTCACCTTTTTTTTTGTACAATTTCCGACAAACTTTTGCAAATAACGCATTTGTCTCTGTCTTGACTCGTTAACAGTCATAGCATGATTTCCTTTGCCGTCCGTCTTCGAGAATCAAAAGCTTCCAAAACATTTTGAATGCCCTGTGGAAGTCTGCAAGTCCCAAAGTCTTTCCCTGATTTATTACATAACATTTGTCTATGTAGTCCATCTCTATAAATGTCTCTATTCATGCTGTACCAAAGTAGACCGCTTACACTGGAGGATAATTCCGCATAAGTCATGCAGGGTTCCCTCCCCACCCCCACTTCAGCGCCTTTTCATCTTTGTTATAGCAACTTGGGCAGCAGACGACTCGGAATCTGCGGTCGTAGGCTCAACTCTCTGCCTTCGGCCAAAATAGTAGTCGATTTTTATCGGGGGAGCGTGTCCCCTGTGGCGTTATAGGCAGATCGAGGGTGGGAATTGGCTTGTAGGATGAAATACAATATTTGGAATGTTGTCTCACCAAAGAACAATTTGTCAAAATAAAATGCAGCAAAGATGAGATGAGAAGTGTCTTAAGCATCGGTTTATACCTAAGTTGTTCCTTGCCCCTCCCTTGAGAACGGATGGTTATTCGTCTCTATGTGCCCTGCGATTGGCTGTCAAGCAGTTCAGGGTGTCCCCGGCCTATTGCCCGAAGACAGCTGGGACTGGCTCCGGCACCCCCCACGACCCCTGTGAGGATAAGCGGATTGGAAAATGGATGTATATTATTATTATTAATTATAATTATATTTTAACTGGGCAGTGCTGCTTGCCACGCAGCCCGATCCCTAGGGGCACAGAAAAAAAAAGTAGGCTCAGATCAATTAAAAATATAGAAATAAATAAATAAGAAAATAAAGTATGAAGGGAAAAATAACAAGCAATCAGAAATGTAACAGTGCAAGACAATTCAAGTAGGTTGAAATGAATGAGCGGGCGGACAGAGAGAGGGATGGCAAATTGGATTCGGGAAGCCTGTCCTGTGATGAATGCGCGCCCGCTGCTCTGTGGGACAGTTGGCGGGTGTTCTGTGTCTCCAGCCCTGCCAGCAACCTTATGTAATGAAGCGCCGTGGCCGTCACGCCATCATGGCGAGCGGTGCTGTTGCGGCACTCTCTGCCTTCTGACAAAGATGCGTGGAGCAGGAGGTCCTTAAAAAGCACCACGGCTGAGTCTCGCTCTGGCTCTCGTCTTTTATACAGTGTGTATATCCATATACACATTTTTTTTTTTCGTTGGCTAAGTTTCCTGATATGACAGGTTGGCTGCTAACAATTGGAACTATTTACAGTGCTCCTTTTACAATTAACGTGATCCGCAACTCATTGAGACAGAAACCATTTTGTCCTGGTTTTGGAAAAATATTTTTATGCATGACTATGTAGAAAACCACTTTAGAGGAACAGCAGCCTCTGGAGAGACAGGAGGCCTGACAAATTTGAAGGTGATGAGAAATTTGAATCACCTTCCCAGTGGTGAAATCCCCCCACGTGGCTCTGTGGCATTTGGTTCTCAAGATTTCGAAATTTCTTCTCCTCTTCGCTATTCCGTCATTCTGGCCGTGACGAAACCCCAATCAAAGCGAATAAATTGGCGCTTTGAGTCGCCTCACTAGTGGCAAATCCCCGGTCATGGTGCTGGGTATTTTTTATTTTTATTTTTCCCCAAGAAGAGTCATTAAGCGGAATATTTAGACAAGATAACAAACGATTTCCCAAAAAGGATTTACAGAGAACCGGTTAAAAAAAAAAGAGCCAGTTTTCGATTCCCAGCTTATACAAGTGTAAAAATGAATAAACTGTGGTTCACAATGACTCAAAGGAAAAAATGTTGACCGGCGACCGACACTGCTGACGGGGAGTCACTTTAGCAAAGAGTGTGCAAAACTCACCTTTTGTTACATTTATATTCCCTTCCGCTTTCTTAGAGGACGATTGTTGACTCCGTTTTGTAATTTTACTGAGCAGCCTGGACAGAGACGTGCGCATCGCATCGAAGTATTCCAGTACAATGGATGTCCTCACATCACACCTCTTTGCCCTCACCGGTACGGCTCGCCCTCCTAAAATAATTCAGTATATCCGTGGAGACCTTAAAGATGCGACCTGGGCTGAAGTTTTGCAAAACATGCAGAGGACTTGACGTCTGGTTTGGCAGCGTTCAATCTCTGGCCATGTCATTCCCAAAAATTGCAACTGCACATCCTCCGGGGCGCCGACATGGGCAGTTTCTTAGTACTGGAATGAAACCTTTCTCAAGTACATTAAAATAGGCTCTCTCTGAGGAAGATCCATCAAATATGTACTTTAAAGGTCATTTCTGTAGCATTTGGATCCTTTGCTAAATAATATATTAAGCGCAGCGGGGTGACTTTTTACAGAGTTAAGCAATCAATTACATGTCTGCGTTTTTTTTTTTTTTTTGTTTTGTTTTACAGGGATTTCTACGGTTTTGATCATTATTTCGCTGGACTCGACGTAATTGTTTTTAAAGTGCATTTATTTATTTATTTATTTTTTTAACAGGGATTTCTTCGGTTTTGATCGTCATGATTTCGCTGGACTCGACGTAATTGTTTTTAAAGTGCCAAAAAGGAATAACATTTGAAAGCCATTCAGCGTTTCTCATATGTAAATGGCTGCGGATACCACCGAATGTGCAGGAACAATCTTCCCAGGTTACATAAAGCAAATCCTTGACACACTTTTGATGCCAACGGTGTCTCAACCCCCGCGACGTGTGGTCTCGATTGGTTGGCCAGAAAAAGCGCTACGTTCGTTGATTCCATCCCTTACGGCTTCCCAGTTTTTTTCCACGAGGCTGTGAAGAGACCTCATCCATCTTATATCAATTCATAAAAGGGCCCTCAGATGTTTTGACACGAGAACGTTTCAGAACAAGGCTGCTGGACCTCAACTGCACGTGTGTTCTGGCATACGTGCACGCGTGAGGGAGCGTGTTCGTCTTGTATAAGAGGGTCAGGTGCAGAAGAGTGTCTTGTGCCAAATGGAAGCAGACGAAGAAAGCCTGCAGTGAGCCTGTAAATGAGGAGGATCTATTTAGGGACACTCCACATTTCAGAAATGCACCTGAATCACACTGTGGGCCCGTAACACGGTTTAGCATGCATAGCACAAATCCTCCAGGTCGTGTGTTGCGTTGGAATTCACTATCCCTATTCTCTTATTTGCATGTTTGTGCGGAGGAATGTCCCCGGTGGAATTGAATAAATTGATAGAACGGGCTAGTCAGGTGGGAATAGAGGGAGAGGAAAGCAATTAAAGTGGCAGTCACATGGCAGCGGTGCTGCCGAGCATCAGATGGAGTCAGTGCCCGGTTTAATTACACTTAACCCTCACCGTGACACCGTGAGACGTGTCGCCGTGACACGCCGATGCCAGCGACAAACACGCGCGAGCTAACGCCTCATTCTGCATGCGCTTGGTCGTCACATACGGTTGTTTTGACACAGATATCGTCACGTAAAATGTAAACAAAATTGCTTTGAACATTTTTCATTTTAATGACGACTCAGGAACACGTTTCATTCTGGTGACGTGCTTTTCCACACATGTATAGAAGGAAACCCGCATGTATAAAATGAAGCTAACCACTAACGTAATGTAAAAGATTCGCACACTGGAGGTGTTCTCGGTTTATGATTCTGATTTAGTAGTAGGTGGCTAGATCGCTAGCTAGATTGACAGCTAGCTAGCAGCGATTGCAAGCAGATAACCTAGCCGTCATCTTTATTCAATGCTCCCTTTTTACAAACAAATAAACCCACTCAAGCGCACGAATGCGCAAATGTGAACGCCTTGTGCTAGGAGTCTGGTGTTGGAGTGGTTTGTCAAGACCAGATCCCGTTCCGACAAACTTGTCGTGGATAGTATAAATTGTACTCCGGCACTCCATCTCCGATGGACATAAAGCTTCTTAATTAAACTGGTCATAGCAAGTCGGAACACTATAACCTAAATTAATGGAGTGTAAAATCAAAATGTCAGTAAATATTTTGATGAAGAAAAAAAACACTTCTGGGTCGTAAATAGAAAGCAGTCAGATGAAAGCAGTAAATACTTCAGTAGCTGGGTGTGCTTTTTTGTTTGCGTCGCCGTTACACAAACTAGTTCATTTTGTTATTAAAATGTCCAAAGTTTGGACCGTTATAAACCAAGAGTTCCCTCTACCCTTTTTAAGAGCTTAAAGAAGAAGAAGAAGAAAAAAAATGAGCATCTGGTTGAAAACAACTCCCTTGAAGCTTTACAGATTCGATCTTCTAGCTGTTGAGTCTAATTTTGCTCTCTTGGCACGGATCGGCACTCAGATTGTGGTCTGTCCCATTTGCCCACTTGACTTGGCATTATTTCCCCCTGACAATTACAGGTTGGCAAGCCTTAATTAAAAAAAATGGGGATTATTACATTCTGAACTGCAGCACGTCGTCTAAATTAATTGGCAATACAAGCCACCCGGGCATTTTGGATTTGAGCTCATATCCTCTATCCGCACCTCAACTGCCCCTCGACCCGGGTCTTCCACATGCTCCACCTGACAGTTGTGGTCAGGCAGCGTGGGGAGCCAAAGACAGGGACTCCGGGGAAGAGCTGTAATCAGGAAGATGATTCGGTACTTCTGCGCTACAAAGACAGGAAAGGAGGAAAAAGCATTTCGCCGAGAGGCGGGTCAAGGCTACGGGTAGTAATAAGGTGCTTGGAGACCGTAGACGACATTTCAGCGAAGGGAGGTGAGTGAAGAGGTCTTGCCGAGACAATGAGAAAAGAACAAGACAAGACACCTCGGCCAAGGCTTGACCATTTGTAACCTTTGACACCTCAAGACATTTTTACATGCTGTGACCTAATTGAATTCTTTGCCCATCAGATTTATGCCCTTGATAAGTGACAGACGTAAGATTGGGCCCATTCTTGGAGGAAAGCCTCATAAAAAAAAAAATAATCTGGGTTGACATATGATTAACTGTCGGCAAGAGATTTCTCACCAGGGTCTAACTCTTGTGAGGGAACACGGGAACTGTGGAAATGTCAGAATGAAGAGTGAGAAGCAGCTCATGAATCAGGGGGTGAAGGACAGTCAGACAGACAGACATGAGCTTTCACACGCCTGGTCTTTTGCCAGCTTTTTTTTTTTTTGCCTTATCAGGCTAGTCCAGACATGGGTGGGAAACATGTACCCACAATGCACCCGAGCTCTCGTCCATCTGCTTATGCACATCCCCTCATCCCCTTTCCCATCAGCTCAGCCATTAGAGAAGTCCGTGTTGGACTGTATGCAGAATGTACATACAATGTGGACAATGACACAGCGATGACTCATGCATGTTGTGGTTCCTAAATTTTTTTTTTTTACCATCCCTGTCATTTGTTACAGTTACCGTTTATGAATTATCCTCAAATCGACATAAAATGTGTGGTGATTGCAATCGATTACCTCATTTCATTCCTCGAGGACTTTTAATAGTTAAAGCGGATATGAAAAAAGTCTACGCAACACTGTTCAGAAGCGAGGTGGGTTTTTTGGGGGAGGGGGCGGTTGTTTGAATGGGATCCTGAAACTCAGCTGCTCGAAGTTACTGTAATATTTTTGTCATCAGTGGCTAAATATATTTAATTCCATTTGCAGATTTCATTTGCATGCTTTGCAGTGACAAATTCCGTGATGTTAAATTATGAAAGCAATGAGACGGATTTATTGATTGAATGAAGGGTGACGGCAGGGCCGAACCATTGCTAGTGTCATGACTGACATTCTGGCCTTTCACACAGCTGGGTTGAAATCAATTTCCACTCAATCCTCGATTCACAAGCGTCCTCTGATCGACTATCGACCAGTTCAGGGTGCAGTCTGCCTTTTGCTCTCAGACAGACGGGATGGACTCCAGCCTTGGTGGTGACCGTGAATAGAAAATGCATGTTGGGAGAATTCTGGTCCTTGGTGGAGATACAATAGAGAGAGTTCCGCTCTTCTCGCATGTTTTTAAATAGCCTGAAGTGAGAAAAATTGCGTGGGGAGTATTGAGTGGGCGAGAAGGTATTACAGTGGATAGATTGATGATGAAAAATTGGATTCCGCCTCCCCCCAAACAAAAAAAAAAAAATTAAAAAAGAAAAAAAACAAGTGTTTGTGTGCTGTTGTGTAGAGTATTTTGGAAGTGAGAAGTGTGTTTTTTTTTTTTTTTTCCAAGCTGAGTGATCCTGTGAAATAAGGTAGGGTGAGGGGTTAGCGTTGGGGTTAGGGGTTAGGGTTAGTGGATTCAGATGAGATAGTAGTGTGTGTGTGTGTGTGTGTGTGTGTGTGTGTGTGTGTGTGTGTGTGTGTGTGTGTGTGTGTGTGTGTGTGTATGTGTGTGTGTGTGTGTGTGTGTGTGATTGTTATTGTCTCATTATGGAGGTAATGGTGCTGTCCTCGGTACATTTCCTTTGGCAAAGTGCTCACTTGACACCATTGATCTTTTCAGTCACTTGCGTGCCCATACTCTACACCGCCTGAAACAGAATGCTCGATAGAATAAAAAAATGGTTTGCTCCTGCCTGAAGTGACGGGAATTGAAAACGCTCTCATTTGAAATTAGTCACAAAAATGAACATATGATGATCCATGAGTACTTTGAAAAGAAATACAGCCTGATCCCGGGTTAAAATTTCACTTTTTCTAACACTTTTATAAAAAGAAGCATTTTTAGTGTTCGGACATTCAAACAATGAACAAGTCATGTGGATTTGTTAGGGCCAGATGACAATGTTAAGGCCAGACGCACTGCAGATGAGCCACAATTTTTTTTGGGAGTACATTCTTAACCGTTACTAAAGTGACAAAAGAAAAGAATCATGGATGCCAATGGTAAATCAATGGTCAATAAATCAACATTTTCAAAACGGGTTGTGATGTTGAAAAAGGCCGAATTGTCATTGGTGCATGTCGGCCAGCGCACGTGTCCGCTCGCAACCCCCTCACCCCTGAAACCTCCACCCAACCCCCGTCGACAAATATTACAGGACAGAATTTTGGTTCCCTGTACGTCCCCGGCTGGCGCGGCGAAGTCTAATTGCGGCTTCTGCTTACCGTTGCACCTGAAATCCTCCTCGTGGATTAATGCTATCGACGTTATTCTCAATGTGTTTACAACTGGATGGCACCCAGGTTGCTCAAATTGATCATGAAGTCAAACCCCGCCTACTAGTTATATAACTGATTACATTAAAAAAAAAAAAAGCACATGCATTATGTTCAACAGTTCCTTTCGGAACGCTCAAAGTGTTTTTGAAGTATAGCGAGTAAGACACAAAATCCCCAAGAAATGCTTGAAGATTCTGCTTTACTGTGGGGGGGAAAAAAAAAGATTTGAGGATTCTGGGCTTCAAGTCACTTTTGAACATTGCTGTTATTCTCAATATGATTGGACAATATGCGGTGCATGAGTGTTACAACGCAATAGCAGATCTTAGAGTACTTCAAAATATCAGAACTTTGAAGCTGTCTTTGCAGATTCTGCTTTACTGTGGGGGGGAAAAAAAAAGATTTGAGGATTCTGGGCTTCAAGTCACTTTTGAACATTGCTGTTATTCTCAATATGATTGGACAATATGCGGTGCATGAGTGTTACAACGCAATAGCAGATCTTAGAGTACTTCAAAATATCAGAACTTTGAAGCTGTCTTTG